>NW_026892927.1:10000-426431 GCF_033815535.1 Pezoporus flaviventris
CCTGAAATCTCCTCTCCTCAAATCTCCTCTCCTCAAATCTCCTTTCCCCTCCTCTCCCTTCTTCTCCTTTCCTCTCTGCCCCTGTCTTCTCCTCTCCTCTCCTCAAATCTCCTCTCCTCCCTCCCCTCCCCACTCCTCTCCCTCTCCTCTCCTTTCCTCTCCTCTCCTCTCCTCTCCTCTCCTCTCCTCTCCTCTCCTCTCCTCTCCTCTCCTCTCCTCACCTCTCCTCAAATTTATTCAAATCTCTTAAAATCTCCTCTCCTAAAATCTCCTCTCCTCTCGTAATATCTCCTCTCCTAAAATCTACTTTCCTCTTCCCTCCTCTCCCCTCCTCTCCCCTCAAATCCCTTCTCCTCTCCTCTCCTCTCCTCTCCTCTCCTCTCCTCTCCTCTCGTCTCCTCTCGTCTCCTCTCCTCTCCTCAGTCTATCCTCTCCTCTCATCCATACTCTCCTCTCCTCTCCTCGCCTCGCCTTGCCTCGCCTCCACTCTAAGAGATTCTCCTGTCCACTATCTTCTCCTCCTCGCTCCTCTCCCCTACCATCCTCACCAGTCTTCTCCCCCTCCTCTCCCCTCTCGTCTTCTCCTCCCCTCCCCTCTCCTCACCTGTGCACTCCTCTCATCTCCACTCCTCTTGTCCTCTAATCGCCTCACCTCTAAAGGCTTCGACTGTCCATTCCTATCCTCTCCTTATCACTACTCTCCTCTCCTCTCCTCTCCTTTTGTCCTCTCTTTGCCTTGCCTCTCGACGCTTCCAGCGTCCATTCCTCTCCTCTCCTCTCCTCTCCTCTCCTCTCCTCTCCTCTCCTCTCCTCTCGTCTCCTCTCCTCTCCTCTCCCCTCCTCTGTTCTTTTCTCCTATATTTGCCTGGCGTGCAAAGCTTCACCTGTCCATTCCTCTCGTCTCCTCTCCTCAAATCTCCTCTCCTCTCCTCTCCTCTCCTCTCCTCTCCTCTCCTCTCCTCTCCTCAGATCTCCTCAGATCTCCTCAAATCTCCTCAAATCTCCTCTCCTAAAATCTCCTCTCTTCTCGTAATATCTCCTCTCCTAAAATATTCTTTCCTCATCCCTTCTCTCCCCTCCTCTCCCCTCCAATAATTTCTCCTCTCCTCTCCTCTCCTCTCCTCTCCTCTCCTCTCCTCTCCTCTCCTCTCCTCTCCTCTCCTCTCCTCTCCTCTCCTCTCCTCTCCTCTCCTCTCCTCTCCTCTCCTCTCCTCCTCTCCTCTCCTCTCCTCTCCTCTCCTCTCCTCTCCTCTCCTCTCCTCTCCTCTCCTCTCCTCTCCTCTCTCTTCACCTCCCCTCTCAAAACTTCTACTGTCCATTCCTACCCTATCCTCACCTCACCTCTCCTCTCCTCTCCCCTCCCCTCCATTCTTCTCCTCTCCTCTCCTCTCCTCTCCTCTCCTCTCCTCTCCTCTCCTCTCCTCTCTTCTCTCTTCGCCTCACCTCTGGTGACACAGTTGATAGCTGACTTTGAGCAGAAGAATCCCAGCACCAGCTTTCCCTCCTGGCTCTTCTGCTGTGGCAGCAGAAGCCTAACGTTCATTCTGTGCTGACTGTGTTGCTGCGCAGGAGAGAGCAGGTTCTGGACTGATTGCATTCAAATAATTTTCATGTATGAAAGTGAGCAGTGAAAGCAATGATGGAGACACCGATGCAAAGGTGACTGTGTGCTGAACAGGCCCAGCACCAGCTTTCCCTCCTGGCTCTTCTGCTGTGGGAGCAGAGGCCAAACATTCATGCTGTACTCAGTGTGTTGCTGGGCAGCAAATTGGAGGCTCCAGAGAGGTTGCCTTCAAATGCACTTTCATGTATGACAGTGGGCAGTGAAATCAATGATGTAGGCACCTTTGCAAAGCTGACTGTGTGCTGAAGATTCCCAGCACCGGCTTTCCCTGCTGGCTCTTCTGCTGTGGGAGTAAAGAACAAACGTTCATGCTCTACTCACTGTGCTCCTGTGTAGGCAAGAGCACGCTCCACAGATGTTGCATTCAAATGCACTCTTAGATCTGAAAGTGAGCAGTAAGAGCAATGATGGAGACACCGTTGCAAAGCTGACTGTGTGCTGAAGATCACTTGCACCAGCTTTCCTCCTGGCTCTTGGAAGCAGAGGGCAAACGCTCGTGCTCTCCTCGCTGTGCTGCTGGGCCCCCTAGAGCAATCCCTGGAGAGGTACAATTCAAATGGACTTTCATGTATGAAAGTGAGCAGTGTCAGGAATGACGGTGACAGCGTTGTAAAGCTGCCTGTGTGCTGAAGAATTCCAGCACAAGCCTCCCCTCCTGGCTCTTCTGCTGTGGGAGGAGAGGCCAAACATTCATGCTCTACTCAGTGTTTTGCTGGACAGCAGAGTGCAGGCTCTGGAGAGGTTGCATTCAAATGCACTTTCCTGTATGACAGTGAGCAGTGAAAGCAATGATGGAGGCACCGTTGCAAAACTGCCTGTGTGCTGAACAGGCCCAGCACTAGCTTTCCCTCCTGGCTCTTCTGCTGTGGGAGCAGAGGCCAAACATTCGTGCTCTACTCACAGTGCTGCTGGGCATCTGAGAGCGTCCACTCGAGAATTTGTATTCAAATAGACTTTTAAGTATGAAACCGAGGAGAGACTGCAATGATGGTGACACCGTTGCAAAGCTGACTGTGTGCTGAAGAGGCCCAGCACCAGCCTTCCCTCCTGGCCCTTCTGCTGTGGGAGCGGATGCTAAACATTCATTCTGTGCTGACTGTGTTGCTGCGCAGCAGAGAGCAGGTTCTGCACTGATTGCATTCAAATGCTTTTCCTGTATGAAAGTGAGCAGTGAAAGCAATGATGGAGGCACCGATGCAAAGGTGACTGTGTGCTGAACAGGCCCAGCACTAGGTTTCCCTCCTGGCTCTTCTGCTGTGGGAGCAGAGGCCAAACATTCGTGCTGTACTCACTGTGCTGCCTGGCAGCTGAGGGCGAGCACCCGAGAATTAGTATTCAAATCGACTTTTAGGTATGAAACCGTGGAGAGACTGCAATGATGGTGACACTGTTGCAAAGCTGACTGCGTGCTGAAGAGGCATAGCACCAGCTTTCCCAGCTGGCCATCTGCTGTGGGAGCAGATGCCAAACGTTCATTCTGTGCTGACTGTGTTGCTGCGTAGCAGTGGGCAGGTTCTGGACTGATTCCATTCAAATGCTTTTCCTGTATGAAAGTGAGCAGTGAAAGCAATGATGGAGGCACCGTTGCAAAGCTGACTGCGTGCTGAAGAGGGCCAGCACCAGATTTGCCTCCTGGCTCTTCTGCTGTGGGAGCAGAGGCCAAACATTAATTCTCTGCTGACTGTGGTGCTGCGAAGCAGAGAGCAGGCTCTGGACTGATTCCATTCAAATGCTTTTCGTGTATGCAAGTGAGCAGTGAAAGCAGTGATGGAGGCACCGATGCAAAGGCGATTGTGGGCTGAACAGGCCCAGCACCAGATTTGCCTCCTGGCTCTTCTGCTGTGGGAGCAGAGGCCAAACATTCATTCTGTGCTGACTGTGTTTCTGCGCAGCAGAGTGCAGGCTCTGGACTGATTGCATTCAAATGCTTTTTGTGTATGAAAGTGAGCAGCGAAAGCAATGATGGGGGCACCGATGCAAAGGTGACTGTGTGCTGAACAGGCCCAACATCAGCTTTCCCTCGTGGCTCTTCTGCTGTGGGAGCAGAGGCCAAACATTCATGCTGTACTCAGTGTGTTGCTGGGCCCCTGAGAGCGACCACCTGAGAATTTGTAATCAAATGGACTTTTAGGTATGAATCCGAGGAGAGACTGCAATGATGGTGACACCGTTGCAACGCTGACTGTGTGCTGAAGACGCCCAGCACCGGCTTTGCCTGCTGGCCCTTCTGCTGTGGGAGCAGATGCCAAACGTTCATTCTGTGCTGACTGGGTTGCTGCGCAGCAGACAGCAGGTTCTGGACTGATTGCATTCAAATGCTTTTCCTGTATGAAAGTGAGCAGTGAAAGCAATGATGGAGGCACCGATGCAAAGGTGATTGTGTGCTGAAGAGGCCCAGCATCAGCTTTCCCTCCTGGCTCTTCTGCTGTGGGAGCAGAGGCCAAACGTTCGTGCTGTACTCACTGTGCTGCTGGGCAGCTGAGAGCGACTACCCGAGAATTTGTATTCAAATGGACTTTTAGGTATGAATCCGAGGAGAGACTGCAATGATGGTGACACCGTTGCAAAGCTGACTGTGTGCTGAAGAGGCCCAGCACCAGATTTCCCTCCTGGCTCTTCTGCTGTGGGAGCAGAGGCCAAACGTTCATTCTGTGCTGACTGTGTTGCTGTGCAGCAGAGATCAGGCTCCGGAGAGATTGCATTCAAATGCTTTTCATGTATGAAAGTGAGCAGTGAAAGCAATGATGGAGGCACCTTTGCAAAGCTGACTGTGTGCTGAACAGGTCCAGCCCCAGCTTTCAATCCTGGCTCTTCTGCTGTGGTAGCAGAGGCCAAACGTTCGTGCTGTACTCACTGTGCTGCTTCGTAGGCGAGAGCAAGCTCCACAGATGTTGCATTCAAATGCACTCTTAGAATGAACGTGAGCAGTGAGAGCAATGATGGAGGCACTGTTTCAAATCTGACTCACGGGTGAGTGAACTGAAGAGGGGAGCAAGGGCCAAGACTGACCGTCCCATGAGAGCTACGGCTTCAGTCTCTGGTGAGCAGTTTCTCAGATGGAATGGAAGAGCTGATTTTACTCCAGCTCCTGTGATAACGAAGAATAATCCCTTTCGCCACACTTAAGTGTCCAACGCTGTGACGACCATTAGAGGGGCCCTGCCTCCAGCCAGGTGGAGGTAGGGGACAATCGGATTTACTGGACTGTGTAGATCAGATGGCCTGGCACATCAGTCCCACAGAAGTATAAGGCTCTAGTAGATACCGGTGCACACTGCACCCTGATGCCATCAAGCTGTCAAGGGGTGGAACCCATCTATATTTCTGGAGTAACAGGAGGATCCCAAGAGTTGACTGTGCTGGAGGCTGAAATCAGCCTGACTGGGAGGGAGTGGCAAAAGCACCCTATTGTGACTGGTCCAGAGGCTCCATGCATCCTCGGCATAGACTACCTCAAGAGAGGGTACTTCAAAGACCCAAAAGGGTACCGGTGGGCTTTTGGTATTGCTGCTTTGGAGACTGAGGAAATTGAGCAGCTGTCCACCTTGCCTGGTCTCTCAGAAGATCCCTCTGCTGTGGGGTTGCTGAAAGTTGAAGAACAACAAGTGCCAATTGCGACCACAACAGTGCACCGGCGGCAATATCGCACCAACCGAGACTCCCTGATTCCCATCCATCAGCTGATCCGTAGACTGGAGAGTCAGAGGGTGATCAGCAGGACCCGCTCACCCTTTAATAGCCCCATATGGCCAGTGCGAAAGTCTAATGGAGAATGGAGACTAACAGTAGACTATCGTGGCCTGAATGAAGTCACACCACCCTTGAGTGCTGCCGTACCGGACATGCTAGAACTTCAGTATGAACTAGAGTCAAAGGCAGCCAAGTGGTATGCCACGATTGATATTGCCGATGTATTTTTCTCAGTTCCTTTGGCAGCAGAGTGCAGGCCACAGTTTGCTTTTACTTGGAGGGGTGTCCAGTTCACTTGGAACCGACTGCCCCAGGGGTGGAAACACAGCCCTACCATTTGCCATGGACTGATCCAGACTGCACTGGAACAGGGGCAAGCTCCAGAACACCTGCAATACATTGATGACATTATTGTGTGGGGCGATACAGCGGAAGAAGTCTTTGAGAAAGGGAGGAAAATAATCCAAATCCTGCTGAAAGCCGGTTTTGCCATAAAACGGAGTAAGGTCAAGGGACCTGCACAGGAGATTCAATTTTTGGGAATAAAATGGCAAGATGGACGTAGACAGATCCCCACAGATGGGATCAACAAGATAACAGCAATGTCTCCACCAACTAATAAGAAAGAAACGCAAGCTTTCTTGGGTGCAGTGGGGTTCTGGAGAATGCACATCCCAAATTACAGTTTGATTGTAAGCCCTCTCTATCATGTGACACGGAAGAAGAATGATTTTAAATGGGGCCCTGAGCAGCAACAAGCCTTTGAGCAAATTAAACGCGAGATAGTTCATGCAGTAGCCCTTGGACCAGTCCGGACCGGGCCAGATGTAAAAAATGTACTGTACACTGCAGCTGGGGAGAACGGTCCTACCTGGAGCCTCTGGCAGAAAGCTCCAGGGGAGACTCGAGGTCGACCCATCGGCTTTTGGAGCCGGGGATATAAAGGATCTGAGGCCAGCTATACCCCAACTGAGAAAGAGATACTGGCAGCCTATGAAGGGGTTCGAGCTGCTTCGGAAGTGATTGGCACTGAAGCACAGCTCCTCCTGGCACCCCGGCTGCCCGTGCTGGGCTGGATGTTCAAAGGCAGGGTCTCCTCTACGCATCATGCAACCGATGCTACATGGAGTAAATGGGCTGCACTAATTACACAACCAACTCAAATAGGAAATCTCAGTCATCCAGGCATTCTAGAAGTCATCATGGACTGGCCAGAGGGCAAAGATTTTGAAATGTCACCAGAGGAGGAGGTGGTGCGTGCTGAAGAGGCCCCACCATATAATAAACTGTCAGAAAGTGAACAGCAGTATGCCTTGTTTACTGATGGCTCTTGCCGTACTGTGGGAAAGCATCGGAGATGGAAGGCAGCTGTATGGAGTCCTGGACGACAAGTTGCAGAAACTGCTGAAGGAGAGGGTGAATCGAGTCAGTTTGCCGAGGTGAAAGCCATCCAGCTGGCCCTGGACATTGCTGAACGAGAAAAGTGGCCAGTACTTTATCTCTATACTGACTCATGGATGGTGGCAAATGCCCTGTGGGGGTGGTTGAAGCAATGGAAGCAGAGCAACTGGCAACGCAGAGGTAAACCCATCTGGGCTGCTGCACTGTGGAAAGATATTGCTGCCAGGGTGCAGAACCTGGTGGTGAAGGTACGTCATGTAGATGCCCATGTACCCAAGAGTCGGGCCACTGAGGAACACCAGAACAACCAACAAGTAGATAAAGCGGCTAAGATTGAAGTGGCTCAGATGGACTTAGATTGGCAACATAAAGGTGAATTATTTTTGGCCCAGTGGGTCCATGACACTTCAGGCCATCAGGGCAGAGATGCAACATATAGATGGGCCCGTGATCGAGGGGTGGACTTAACAATGGACACTATTGCCCAGGTTATTCATGAGTGTGAAACATGTGCTGCAATTAAACAAGCCAAGCGGTTAAAGCCTCTTTGGTATGGAGGACGATGGTTGAAGTATAAATATGGGGAGGCCTGGCAGATTGACTATATCACACTGCCACCAACCCACCAAGGCAAGCGCCATGTGCTTACCATGGTGGAAGCAACCACCGGGTGGCTGGAAACATACGCTGTGCCCCATGCCACTGCCCGGAACACTATCCTGGGCCTTGAGAAACAGATTTTGTGGCAACACGGCCCCCCGGAGAGAATTGAGTCAGACAATGGGACTCATTTCCGGAATAACCTTATAGATATTTGGGCCAAAGAGCATGGCATTGAGTGGGTATATCACATCCCCTACCATGCACCAGCCTCTGGGAAAATCGAACGGTACAATGGGCTGTTAAAAACTACACTGAGAGCAATGGGTGGGGGAACTTTCAAGCATTGGGATACACACTTACCAAAGGCCACCTGGTTGGTCAACACCAGAGGATCTGCCAACAGGGCCGGCCCAGCCCAGTCAGAACTTTTACATATTGTAGAGGGGGACAAAGTTCCCGTGGTGCATATGAAGAATTTGCTGGGGAAGACAGTCTGGGTTATTCCTGCTTCAGGTAAAGGCAAACCCACTCGTGGGATTGCTTTTGCTCAGGGACCTGGATATACTTGGTGGGTAATGCGGGAAGATGGGCAAGTCCGATGTATACCTCAAAGGGATTTGATTTTAGGGGAAAACAGCCAGTGAACTCAATTGTATGCTGTTGCCTGCTGTGTAATACTTTTATAGCCCATCAACTAGATGTCTCCAGGTCACCAGCGACTGGCCCTGACTTCCCTCCAGCCATTATCCCAACAGAGAATGAACTTGGAACATCATGGACCGAATGGACTCGGCAGCATTATAGGGATTGGTCCATGCACTAAGAAAATGATCTTTTCCTCTTGGTCTGTATGTATATGGATGTATATATGTGGGAGAGCGATGGTGTATTGAAAATGTGGGATCTGAGCACGACGTGAATGGTATGGAATAAAGGGTGGATAATGTCCTGGGTTCAGCAGTAGCAGTCATGTTTTTCCTTTGCGTTAGCTGGTGCAGTGCTGTGTTTTGACTTCCAGCCTGAGAACAGTGTTGGTGAAGCCTATGTTTTCGGTTGTTGCTAAGTGATGTTTACCCTGACCAAGGACTTTGTGAGTCTCATGCTCTGTCAGGGAGGAGGAGAAGCTGTGAGGAAGCAGAGATGGGGCGCCTGACCCGGGCTAGCCGGGGAGGTATTCCATACCACAGCACGTCATGCCCGGGGTGGGGGGGTAACTGGGAGTTACCCGGAAGGACACGGGCTTATGGGTGGGACTCGTTTCTTGGCCGGTGGTATCGTATTCTCTTCTCTTGTTATTTTCCCTTATCATTGCTGTAGTTGATAGTAGCGGTGGTGATTTGTGTACATTGGTCGCTGGACTGTTCTTGTCTCAACCCGTGGGAGTTGCACTCTTTGGATCCTCCTCCCCGTTCCTCCGGGAGCGGGGAAGCGGAGAGCCCCGGTGGGGGGGGGGGGGGGGGACACGGCCCTCAATTGTTGTCAGCTCGGCACCACTCACTGGGAGTGAGTGAACAAGTTACCTGACTGGGTTTAAACCACGAAAGCTCCCACAGCAGAAGAGCCAGGAGGAAAAGCTAGTGCTGGGCCTCTTCAGCACACAGGCAGCTTTGCAACGGTGTCTCCATAATTGCTTTCACTGCTCACTGTCATACATGAAAGTGCATTCGAATGCAACCTCTCCGGAGCCTGCACTCTGCTGCCCAGCAACACACTCAGTAGAGCATGAATGTTTGGCCTCTGCTCCCACAGCAGAAGAGCCACGAGGGAAAGCTGATGCTGGGATTATTCATCTCACAGTCAGCTTTCAAGTGTGACACCACCATTGCTGTCACCATTCACTTTCATACCTGAAAGAGCATTTGAATACAACCTCTCTGAAGCCTGAACTCTGCTGCCCAGCAGCACAGTGAGTACAGCATGAGCGGTCGTTCTTTACTGCCACAGCACAAGAGCCAGCAGGGAAAGCTGGTGCTGGGTCTCTTCAGCACACAGTCAGCTTTGCAACGGTGTCACCATCATTGCACTCTCTCCTCGGTTTGATAGCTAAAAGTCCATTTGAATCCAAATTCTCAGGTGGTCGTTCCCAGCTGCCCAGCAGCACTGTGAGTAGAGCACGAACGTGGGGCATGTGCTCCCACAGCCGAAGAGCCAGGAGGGAAAGCTGGTGCTGGGCCTGTTCAGCACACAATCCCCTTTGCATCGGTGTCTCCATCATTGCTTTCACTGCTCACTCTCATACATGAAAAGCATTTGAATGCAATCTCTCCGGAGCCTGCTCTCTGCTGCGCAGAAACACAGGCAGCACAGAATGAACGTTTGGCCTCTGCTCCCACAGCAGAAGAGCCAGGAGGCAAATCTGGTGCTGGGACTCGTCAGCACACAAGCAGCTTTGCAATGGTGTCACCAACATTGCAGTCTCTCTGCGGTTTCATACCTAAAAGTCCATTTGAATACAAATTCTCAGGTGGTCGCCCTCAGCTGCCAGGCAGCACAGTGGGTAGAGCACGAACGTTTGGCCTCTGCTCCCACAGCAGAAGAGCCAGGAGGGAAAGCTGGTGCTGGGCCTCTTCAGCACACAATCACATTGGCATCGGTGCCTCCATCATTGCTTTCACTGCTCACTTTCATACAGGAAAAGCATTTGAATGGAATCAGTCCAGAGCCTGCTCTCTGCTGCGCAGCAACACAGTCAGCACAGAATGAACAGTGGCATCTGCTCCCACAGCAGAGGGACCAGCCGGGAAAGCTGGTGCTGGGCCTCTTCAGCACACAGTCACCTTTGCAACGGTGTCACCATCATTGCAGTCTCTCCTCGGTTTCATACCTAAAAGTCCATTTGAATACAAATTCTCAGGTGGTCTCTCTCAGCTGCCTAGCAGCACAGTGAGTACAGCACGAACGTTTGGCCTCTGCTCCCACAGCAGAAGAGCCAGGAGGGAAAGCTGGTGCTGGGCCTCTTCAGCACACTATCACCTTTGCATCGGTGCCTCCATCATTGCTTTCACTGCTCACTTTCATACAGGAAAAGCATTTGAATGGAATCAGTCGAGAGCCTGCTCTCTGCTGCGCAGCAACACATTCAGGACAGAATGAACAGTGGCATCTGCTTCCGCAGCAGAGGGACCCGCAGGGAAAGCTCGTGCTGGGCCTCTTCAGCACACAGTCAGCTTTGCAACGCTGTCACCATCATTGCAGTCTCTCCTCAGTTTCATACCTAAAAGTCCATTTGAATCCAAATTCTCAGGTGGTCACTCTCAGCTGCGCAGCATACAGTGAGTACAGGCACGAACGTTTGGCCTCTGCTCCCACAGCAGAAGAGCCAGGAGGGAAAGCTGGTGCTGGGCCTGTTCAGCACACAATCACCTTTGCATCGGTGCCTCCATCATTGCTTTCACTGCTCACTTTCTGTCGTGGTTTAAACCCAGTCAGGTAACTTGTTCACTCACTCCCAGTGAGTGGTGCCGAGCTGACAACAATCGAGGTCCGTGTCCGTCTCCCCCCCCCCCCTCAATTCTCTCCGGGGGGCCGTGTCGCCACAAAATCTGTTTCTCAAGGCCCAGGATGGTGTTTCGGGCAGTGGCATGGGGCACAGCGTATGTTTCCAGCCACCCGGTGGTTGCTTCCACCATGGTAAGCACATGGCGCTTGCCTTGGCGGGTTGGTGGCAGTGTGATATAGTCAATCTGCCAGGCCTCCCCATATTTATACTTCAACCATCGTCCTCCATACCAAAGAGGCTTTAACCGCTTGGCTTGTTTAATTGCAGCACATGTTTCACACTCATGAATAACCTGGGCAATAGTGTCCATTGTTAAGTCCACCCCTCGGTCACGGGCCCATCTATATGTTGCATCTCTGCCCTGATGGCCTGAAGTGTCATGGACCCACTGGGCCAAAAATAATTCACCTTTATGTTGCCAATCTAAGTCCATCTGAGCCACTTCAATCTTAGCCGCTTTATCTACTTGTTGGTTGTTCTGGTGTTCCTCAGTGGCCCGACTCTTGGGTACATGGGCATCTACATGACGTACCTTCACCACCAGGTTCTGCACCCTGGCAGCAATATCTTTCCACAGTGCAGCAGCCCAGATGGGTTTACCTCTGCGTTGCCAGTTGCTCTGCTTCCATTGCTTCAACCACCCCCACAGGGCATTTGCCACCATCCATGAGTCAGTATAGAGATAAAGTACTGGCCACTTTTCTCGTTCAGCAATGTCCAGGGCCAGCTGGATGGCTTTCACCTCGGCAAATTGACTCGATTCACCCTCTCCTTCAGCAGTTTCTGTAACTTGTCGTCCAGGACTCCATACAGCTGCCTTCCATCTCCGATGCTTTCCCACAATACGGCAAGAGCCATCAGTAAACAAGGCATACTGCTGTTCACTTTCTGACAGTTTATTATATGGTGGAGCCTCTTCAGCACGCACCACCTCCTCCTCTGGTGACATTTCAAAATCTTTGCCCTCTGGCCAGTCCATGATGACTTCTAGAATGCCTGGATGACTGAGATTTCCTATTTGAGTTGGTTGTGTAATTAGTGCAGCCCATTTACTCCATGTAGCATCGGTTGCATGATGCGTAGAGGAGACCCTGCCTTTGAACATCCAGCCCAGCACGGGCAGCCGGGGTGCCAGGAGGAGCTGTGCTTCAGTGCCAATCACTTCCGAAGCAGCTCGAACCCCTTCATAGGCTGCCAGTATCTCTTTCTCAGTTGGGGTATAGCTGGCCTCAGATCCTTTATATCCCCGGCTCCAAAAGCCGATGGGTCGACCTCGAGTCTCCCCTGGAGCTTTCTGCCAGAGGCTCCAGGTAGGACCGTTCTCCCCAGCTGCAGTGTACAGCACATTTTTTACATCTGGCCCGGTCCGGACTGGTCCAAGGGCTACTGCATGAACTATCTCGCGTTTAATTTGCTCAAAGGCTTGTTGCTGCTCAGGGCCCCATTTAAAATCATTCTTCTTCCGGGTCACATGATAGAGAGGGCTTACAATCAAACTGTAATTTGGGATGTGCATTCTCCAGAACCCCACTGCACCCAAGAAAGCTTGCGTTTCTTTCTTATTAGTTTGTGGAGACATTGCTGTTATCTTGTTGATCACATCTGTGGGGATCTGTCTACGTCCATCTTGCCATTTTATTCCCAAATATTGAATCTCCTGTGCAGATCCCTTGACCTTACTCCGTTTTATGGCAAAACCGGCTTTCAGCAGGATTTGGATTATTTTCCTCCCTTTCTCAAAGACTTCTTCCGCTGTATCGCCCCACACAATAATGTCATCAATGTATTGCAGGTGTTCTGGAGCTTGCCCCTGTTCCAGTGCAGTCTGGATCAGTCCATGGCAAATGGTAGGGCTGTGTTTCCACCCCTGGGGCAGTCGGTTCCAAGTGAACTGGACACCCCTCCAAGTAAAAGCAAACTGTGGCCTGCACTCTGCTGCCAAAGGAACTGAGAAAAATACATCGGCAATATCAATCGTGGCATACCACTTGGCTGCCTTTGACTCTAGTTCATACTGAAGTTCTAGCATGTCCGGTACGGCAGCACTCAAGGGTGGTGTGACTTCATTCAGGCCACGATAGTCTACTGTTAGTCTCCATTCTCCATTAGACTTTCGCACTGGCCATATGGGGCTATTGAAGGGTGAGCAGGTCCTGCTGATCATCCCCTGACTCTCCAGTCTACGGATCAGCTGATGGATGGGAATCAGGGAGTCTCGGTTGGTGCGATATTGCCGCCGGTGCACTGTTGTGGTCGCAATTGGCACTTGTTGTTCTTCAACTTTCAGCAACCCCACAGCAGAGGGATCTTCTGAGAGACCAGGCAAGGTGGACAGCTGCTCAATTTCCTCAGTCTCCAAAGCAGCAATACCAAAAGCCCACCGGTACCCTTTTGGGTCTTTGAAGTACCCTCTCTTGAGGTAGTCTATGCCGAGGATGCATGGAGCCTCTGGACCAGTCACAATAGGGTGCTTTTGCCACTCCCTCCCAGTCAGGCTGATTTCAGCCTCCAGCACAGTCAACTCTTGGGATCCTCCTGTTACTCCAGAAATATAGATGGGTTCCACCCCTTGACAGCTTGATGGCATCAGGGTACACTGTGCACCGGTATCTACTAGAGCCTTATACTTCTGTGGGACTGATGTGCCAGGCCATCTGATCCACACAGTCCAGTAAATCCGATTGTCCCCTACCTCCACCTGGCTGGAGGCAGGGCCCCTCTAATGGTCGTCACAGCATTGGACACTTAAGTCGTGTTGAAAGGGATTATTCTTCATTATCACAGGAGCTGGAGTAAAATCAGCTCTTCCACTCCATCTGGGAAACTGCTCACCAGAGACTGAAGCCGTAGCTCTCATGGGACGATCAGTCTTGGCCCTTGCTCCCCTCTTCAGTTCACTCACCCGTTCCTCCAAAGCTGAAGTAGGTTTTCCATCCCACTTTGTCATGTCTTCTCCGTGATCCAGCAGGTAAAACCATAGGGTACCCCGTGGCGTATACCTTCTGTATCTCCTCTCTTGAACAAAAGGACGTCTTTTGTTAATAGCTGAGACGTGTGTTGGTACACGTGAGGAGCTGGATAAATCAGATACATCGTCCCTCAATTTGTCGAGGTCCTGGGACAGTTTTTTCACAGCTGAGATGATGGAAGGAGTGAGATTGTCTTCGAACTCTCGGAGTTTATGAACCATTTCATCCACTGTTAGTGGTACTATGTCATTCCAGGTCACTGTTGCCAATGAATGGGCATATGATGACGGTGCATTCCGTGTAAGTTTTCGAAACATGGGTCGTGTACATTCAACTTCATCTGGATCTATAGGTGTATCCCCGTTATTCGGCTTGATGTGATAGATCATCTCTACGATGGCCGATTCCCTCAGAGACTGGATGCCTTTGTCTATAGTAGTCCACTTGGCCGAACGACTCGTAACATCGTCCTTGTACGGAAACCTTTCTTTCACAGCTGCCAAGAGCCTCCTCCAAAGGCTGAGGGACTTTTTCTCTCTTGCAATTGCTTTGTCAATTCCCCCTTCTCTAGCAAGTGATCCCAGCTGCTTGGCTTCTGTACCTTCTAGTTCGTGGCCATCGGCCCCATTGTCCCAGCATCGGAGTAACCAGGTGATGATGTGCTCCCCTGGTTGACGGGTAAAATCTTTTCGCATATTCCGCAGCTCGGTTGAGGTTCGAGGTCGAGAAGTTACCTCTTCTTCTTCTTCTTCGTCATGTGATGATGACTCCTGATCAGATTCTGGACCGGGTGGTGAATTCATTGGTTCTTCATCTCGCTTCACCCTTTTTGCCTCCTTTTTGCTTGTTCTCTTGCGTACAGGGGCAACTGATATTGGTACGAATTGGTCCTCTGGTTTGGCTGCAGTGATTATCACTGTGGTTTGAGTAGCGACTGTACTTGTTGCTGGGGGTGGTGTAGCTACCGTGCTTGGAGCTGGGGTAACCGCGCTGTCTGTTGCAGTTGAAGTTTGAGCAGCTGCTGTACTTGCCACTGGGGTAGCTGCGCAGTTCATTGCAGCCAAAGTTTGAGTAGCGACTGTCGCTTTGCCCTCAAATCCGCCGATATTCTTTTCCTTTTGAAGGTGCTGGATAGTGTTGAACAAGGCCCTGTAAGCATAGGCCAAGCCCCAGCACGTTGCCGTGATTTGTCCATCTCTGGTATGGCCAGAATGACCACACACCTCATTTAAGTGTTTTACTAATTCTTCTGGATTTTGCAGTTGTTCGGTAGTAAAATTCCAAAATACTGGAGGGGCCCACTGACCTAGATACTTGCCCATACTATCCCACACACCCTGCCACTCATGGCTGTCCAGCCTCTGGGAAAATCTCTCAGTCCTCCTACATCGTCTTTTGACCCCAGACAAGACCCAAACCTGAATCTGCTTAACTCTTGAAATCAGTAGTGGGCAAAACACACTCTGTATGCGTGTTAGCATGGTGATTCCCATCACCATCAGTAAACAAGTCTCAACAGCATTAAAAGGCCATTTAAAAAATTCAAAACTCTCAAATGTAAATGGTCTGGGGGGACGACTAGGAGGGTAAAAGGATGTCTCCTTCACAGGTTGAGCACCTGAGAAGGAGAAAAAAGATGTGTAATTGCTAAGCACCTCCATCATATACCTCCCAAAGTATAAAGGTGGTGACCACACTGGGAACATAAACCAGATCAGTTTCATGATCAATGATTCTATTGTATTACAAGTCATTACCATAAAGTACAATGGGATAAAAACCTTAGCCCAAGCCCCACACTTGAAAAACACTAATACAGCCAATACCAGATGGACGTAAGATATGGTATACTGAAACTGTGAGATCAAGAGGAAAAACCTTGAGAGCCAATAAATCAGCATTGTGACGAGTGACTATCAATCCAGTCAGATCTGTTCTTATCTCAAACCCTCGTGCCCCACGTTGGGCGCCAAAAAGAACTGTCGTGGTTTAAACCCAGTCAGGTAACTTGTTCACTCACTCCCAGTGAGTGGTGCCGAGCTGACAACAATCAAGGTCCGTGTCCGTCTCCCCCCCCCCCCCCCCCGCACCGGGGCTCTCCCCTTCCCCGCTCCCGGAGGAACGGGGAGGAGGATCGAGAGAGTGCAACTCCTACGGGTTGAGACAAGAACAGTCCAGCAACAAATCACCACCGCTACTATCAGCTAAAACAATGATAAGGGAAAATAACAAGGGAAGAGAATACGATACCACCGGCCAAGAAAACGAGTTCCACCCGGAAGCTCCTGTCCTTCCGGGTAACTCCCAGTTACCCCCCACCCCGGGCATGACGTGCTGTGGTATGGAATACCTCCCCGGCTAGCCCGGGTCAGGCGCCCCGTCTACGCCTCCTCACAGCTTCCCCTCCTCCCTGGCAGAGCATGAGCCTCACAGAGTCCTTGGTCAGGGTAAACATCACTTAGCAACAACCGAAAACATCGGCTTCACCAACGCTGCTCTCAAACTAGAAGTCAAAACACAGCACTGCACCAGTTAACACAAAGGAAAAAACATGCCTGCTACTGCTGAACCCAGGACAAATCCCCTTTACATTGGTGCCTCCATCGTTGCTTTCACTGCTCACTTTAATACAGGAAAAGCATTTGAATGGAATCAGTCCAGAGCCGGCTCTCTGCTGCGCAGCAACACAGTCAGCACAGAATGAACAGTGGCATCTGCTCACACGGGAGAAGGATCATCAGGGAAAGCTAGTGCTGGGCCTCTTCAGCACACAAGCAGCTTTGCAACAGGGTCACCATCATTGCAGTCTCTCCTCGGTTTCATACCTAAAAGTCCATTTGAATCCGAATTCTCAGATGGTGTCGCTCAGCTGCCCAGCAGCACAGTGAGTACAGCACGAACGTTTGGCATCTGCTCCCACAGCAGAAGAGCAAGGATTGAAAGCTGGTGCTGGACCTGTTCAGCACACAATCCCCTTTAAATTTGTGCCTCCATCGTTGCTTTCACTGCCCACTTTCATACAGGAAAAGCATTTGAATGGAATCAGTCCAGAGGCTGCTCTCTGCTGCGCAGCAACACAGTCAGCACAGAATGAACAGTGGATTCTGCTCGCACAGCAGAAGGACCAGCAGGGAAAGCTAGTGCTGGGCTTCTTCAGCACACAAGCAGCTTTGCAACGGGGTCACCATCATTGCAGTCTCTCCTCGGTTTCATACCTAAAAGTCCATTTGAATCCGAATTCTCAGGTGGTGTCGCTCAGCTGCCCAGCAGCACAGTGAGTACAGCACGAACGTTTGGCCTCTGCTCCCACAGCAGAAGAGCCAGGATTGAAAGCTGGGGCTGGACCTGTTCAGCACAAAATCCCCTTTACATTGGTGCCTCCATCGTTGCTTTCACAGCTCACTTTCATACAGGAAAAGCATTTGAATAGAATCAGTCCAGAGCCTGCTCCCTGCTGGCAGCAACACAGCACAGAATGAACAGTGGCATCTGCTCCCACGGCAGAAGGACCAGCAGGGAAAGCTAGTGCTGGGCTTCTTCAGCACACAAGCAGCTTTGCAACGGGGTCACCATCATTGCAGTCTCTCCTCGGTTTCATACCTAAAAGTCCATTTGAATCCGAATTCTCAGGTGGTGTCGCTCAGCTGCCCAGCAGCACAGTGAGTACAGCACGAACGTTTGGCCTCTGCTCCCACAGCAGGAGAGCCAGGATTGAAAGCTGGGGCTGGACCTGTTCAGCACAAAATCCCCTTTACATTGGTGCCTCCATCGTTGCTTTCACAGCTCACTTTCATACAGGAAAAGCATTTGAATAGAATCAGTCCAGAGCCTGCTCCCTGCTGGCAGCAACACAGCACAGAATGAACAGTGGCATCTGCTCCCACGGCAGAAGGACCAGCAGGGAAAGCTAGTGCTGGGCCTCTTCAGCACAGAAGCAGATTTGCAACGGTGTCACCATCATTGCAGTCTCTCCTCGGTTTCATACCTAAAAGTCCATTTGAATCCGAATTCTCAGGTGGTGTCGCTCAGCTGCCCAGCAGCACAGTTAGTACAGCACGAACGTTTGGCCTCTGCTCCCACAGCAGAAGAGCCAGGATTGAAAGCTGGTGCTGGACCTGTTCAGCACACAATCCCCTTTACATTGGTGCCTCCATCGTTGCTTTCACTGCTCACTTTCATACAGGAAAAGCATTTGAATGGAATCAGTCCAGAGCCTGCTCTCTGCTGCGCAGCAACACAATCAGCACAGAATGAACAGTGGATTCTGCTCGCACAGCAGAAGGACCAGCAGGGAAAGCTAGTGCTGGGCTTCTTCAGCACACAAGCAGCTTTGCAACGGGGTCACCATCATTGCAGTCTCTCCTCGGTTTCATACCTAAAAGTCCATTTGAATCCGAATTCTCAGGTGGTGTCGCTCAGCTGCCCAGCAGCACAGTGAGTACAGCACGAACGTTTGGCCTCTGCTCCCACAGCAGAAGAGCCAGGATTGAAAGCTGGGGCTGGACCTGTTCAGCACAAAATCCCCTTTACATTGGTGCCTCCATCGTTGCTTTCACAGCTCACTTTCATACAGGAAAAGCATTTGAATAGAATCAGTCCAGAGCCTGCTCCCTGCTGGCAGCAACACAGCACAGAATGAACAGTGGCATCTGCTCCCACGGCAGAAGGACCAGCAGGGAAAGCTAGTGCTGGGCTTCTTCAGCACACAAGCAGCTTTGCAACGGGGTCACCATCATTGCAGTCTCTCCTCGGTTTCATACCTAAAAGTCCATTTGAATCCGAATTCTCAGGTGGTGTCGCTCAGCTGCCCAGCAGCACAGTGAGTACAGCACGAACGTTTGGCCTCTGCTCCCACAGCAGGAGAGCCAGGATTGAAAGCTGGGGCTGGACCTGTTCAGCACAAAATCCCCTTTACATTGGTGCCTCCATCGTTGCTTTCACAGCTCACTTTCATACAGGAAAAGCATTTGAATAGAATCAGTCCAGAGCCTGCTCCCTGCTGGCAGCAACACAGCACAGAATGAACAGTGGCATCTGCTCCCACGGCAGAAGGACCAGCAGGGAAAGCTAGTGCTGGGCCTCTTCAGCACAGAAGCAGATTTGCAACGGTGTCACCATCATTGCAGTCTCTCCTCGGTTTCATACCTAAAAGTCCATTTGAATCCGAATTCTCAGGTGGTGTCGCTCAGCTGCCCAGCAGCACAGTTAGTACAGCACGAACGTTTGGCCTCTGCTCCCACAGCAGAAGAGCCAGGATTGAAAGCTGGTGCTGGACCTGTTCAGCACACAATCCCCTTTACATTGGTGCCTCCATCGTTGCTTTCACTGCTCACTTTCATACAGGAAAAGCATTTGAATGGAATCAGTCCAGAGCCTGCTCTCTGCTGCGCAGCAACACAATCAGCACAGAATGAACAGTGGATTCTGCTCGCACAGCAGAAGGACCAGCAGGGAAAGCTAGTGCTGGGCTTCTTCAGCACACAAGCAGCTTTGCAACGGGGTCACCATCATTGCAGTCTCTCCTCGGTTTCATACCTAAAAGTCCATTTGAATCCAAATTCTCAGGTGGTCTCAGCTGCCCAGCAGCACAGTGAGTACAGCACGAACGTTTGGCATCTGCTCCCACAGCAGAAGAGCAAGGATTGAAAGCTGGTGCTGGACCTGTTCAGCACACAATCACCTTTACATTGGTGCCTCCATCGTTGCTTTCACTGCTAACACTCATACAGGAAAAGCATTTGAATAGAATCAGTCCAGAGCCTGCTCCCTGCTGGCAGCAACACAGCACAGAATGAACAGTGGCATCTGCTCCCACGGCAGAAGGACCAGCAGGGAAAGCTAGTGCTCTGCTTCTTCAGCACACAAGCAGCTTTGCAACGGGGTCACCATCATTGCAGTCTCTCCTCGGTTTCATACCTAAAAGTCCATTTGAATCCAAATTCTCAGGTGGTGTCTCTCAGCTGCCCAGCAGCACAGTGAGTACAGCATGAACGTTTGGCCTCTGCTCCCACAGCAGGAGAGCCAGGATTGAAAGCTGGTGCTGGACCTGTTCAGCACACAATCACCTTTACATTGGTGCCTCCATCGTTGCTTTCACTGCTCACTTTCATACAGGAAAAGCATTTGAATGGAATCAGTCCAGAGGCTGCTCTCTGCTGCGCAGCAACACAGTCAGCACAGAATGAACAGTGGCATCTGCTCACACGGCAGAAGGAGCAGCAGGGAAAGCTAGTGCTCTGCTTCTTCAGCACACAAGCAGCTTTGCAACGGTGTCACCATCATTGCAGTCTCTCCTCGGTTTCATACCTAAAAGTCCATTTGAATCCAAATTCTCAGGTGGTCTCTCTCAGCTGCCCAGCAGCACAGTGAGTACAGCACGAACGTTTGGCCTCTGCTCCCACAGCAGGAGAGCCAGGATTGAAAGCTGGTGCTGGACCTGTTCAGCACACAATCACCTTTACATTGGTGCCTCCATCGTTGCTTTCACTGCTCACTTTCATACAGGAAAAGCATTTGAATGGAATCAGTCCAGAGGCTGCTCTCTGCTGCGCAGCAACACAGTCAGCACAGAATGAACAGTGGCATCTGCTCACACGGCAGAAGGAGCAGCAGGGAAAGCTAGTGCTCTGCTTCTTCAGCACACAAGCAGCTTTGCAACGGTGTCACCATCATTGCAGTCTCTCCTCGGTTTCATACCTAAAAGTCCATTTGAATCCAAATTCTCAGGTGGTCTCTCTCAGCTGCCCAGCAGCACAGTGAGTACAGCACGAACGTTTGGCCTCTGCTCCCACAGCAGAAGAGCCAGGATTGAAAGCTGGGGCTGGACCTGTTCAGCACACAATCACCTTTACATTGGTGCATCTATCGTTGCTTTCACTGCTAACACTCATACAGGAAAAGCATTTGAATGGAATCAGTCCAGAGGCTGCTCTCTGCTGCGCAGCAACACAGTCAGCACAGAATGAACAGTGGCATCTGCTCCCACGGCAGAAGGAGCAGCAGGGAAAGCTAGTGCTCTGCTTCTTCAGCACACAAGCAGCTTTGCAACGGGGTCACCATCATTGCAGTCTCTCCTCGGTTTCATACCTAAAAGTCCATTTGAATCCAAATTCTCAGGTGGTGTCTCTCAGCTGCCCAGCAGCACAGTGAGTACAGCATGAACGTTTGGCCTCTGCTCCCACAGCAGGAGAGCCAGGATTGAAAGCTGGTGCTGGACCTGTTCAGCACACAATCACCTTTACATTGGTGCCTCCATCGTTGCTTTCACTGCTCACTTTCATACAGGAAAAGCATTTGAATGGAATCAGTCCAGAGGCTGCTCTCTGCTGCGCAGCAACACAGTCAGCACAGAATGAACAGTGGCATCTGCTCACACGGCAGAAGGACCAGCAGGGAAAGCTAGTGCTCTGCTTCTTCAGCACACAAGCAGCTTTGCAACGGTGTCACCATCATTGCAGTCTCTCCTCGGTTTCATACCTAAAAGTCCATTTGAATCCAAATTCTCAGGTGGTCTCTCTCAGCTGCCCAGCAGCACAGTGAGCACAGCACGAACGTTTGGCCTCTGCTCCCACAGCAGAAGAGCCAGGATTGAAAGCTGGGGCTGGACCTGTTCAGCACACAATCACCTTTACATTGGTTCCTCCATCGTTGCTTTCACTGCTCACTTTCATACAGCAAATGCATTTGAATAGAATCAGTCCAGAGCCTGCTCCCTGCTGGCAGCAACACAGTCAGCACAGAATGAACAGTGGCATCTGCTCCCACGGCAGAAGGACCAGCAGGGAAAGCTAGTGCTGTGTCTCTTCAGCACACAAGCAGCTTTGCAACGGGGTCACCATCATTGCAGTCTCTCCTCGGTTTCATACCTAAAAGTCCATTTGAATCCAAATTCTCAGGTGGTCTCTCTCAGCTGCCCAGCAGCACAGTGAGTACAGCACGAATGTTTGGCCTCTGCTCCCACAGCAGAAGAGCCAGGATTGAAAGCTGGGGCTGGACCTGTTCAGCACACTATCACCTATACATTGGTGCCTCCATCGTTGCTTTCACTGCTCACTTTCATACAGGAAAAGCATTTGAATGGATCAGTCCAGAGGCTGCTCTCTGCTGCGCAGCAACAAAGTCAGCACAGAATGAACAGTGGAATCTTCTCACACGGTAGAAGGACCAGCAGGGAAAGCTAGTGCTCTGCTTCTTCAGCACACAAGCAGCTTTGCAACGGGGTCACCATCATTGCAGTCTCTCCTCGGTTTCATACCTAAAAGTCCATTTGAATCCAAATTCTCAGGTGGTGTCTCTCAGCTGCCCAGCAGCACAGTGAGTACAGCACGAACGTTTGGCCTCTGCTCCCACAGCAGAAGAGCCAGGATTGAAAGCTGGGGATGGACCTGTTCAGCACACAATCACCTTTACATTGGTGCCTCCATCGTTGCTTTCACTGCTCACTTTCATACAGGAAAAGCATTTGAATGGAATCAGTCCAGAGGCTGCTCTCTGCTGCGCAGCAACACAGTCAGCACAGAAGGAACAGTGGCATCTGCTCACACGGCAGAAGGACCAGCAGGGAAAGCTAGTGCTCTGTCTCTTCAGCACACAAGCAGCTTTGCAACGGTGTCACCATCATTGCAGTCTCTCCTCGGTTTCATACCTAAAAGTCCATTTGAATCCAAATTCTCAGGTGGTCTCTCGCAGCTGCCCAGCAGCACAGTGAGTACAGCACGAACGTTTGGCCTCTGCTCCCACAGCAGAAGAGCCAGGATTGAAAGCTGGTGCTGGACCTGTTCAGCACACAATCACCTTTACATTGGTGCCTCCATCGTTCCTTTCACTGCTCACATTCATACAGGAAAAGCATTTGAATGGAATCAGTCCAGAGGCTGCTCTCTGCTGCGCAGCAACACCGTCTGCACAGAACGAACAGTGGCATCTGCTCACACGGCAGAAGGACCAGCAGGGAAAGCTAGTGCTGTGTCTCTTCAGCACACAAGCAGCTTTGCAACGGGGTCACCATCATTGCAGTCTCTCCTCGGTTTCATACCTAAAAGTCCATTTGAATCCAAATTCTCAGGTGGTGTCTCTCAGCTGCCCAGCAGCACAGTGAGTACAGCACGAACGTTTGGCCTCTGCTCCACAGCAGAAGAGCCAGGATTGAAAGCTGGGGCTGGACCTGTTCAGCACACAATCACCTATACATTGGTGCCTCCATCGTTGCTTTCACTGCTCACTTTCATACAGGAAAAGCATTTGAATGGATCAGTCCAGAGCCTGCTCTCTGCTGCGCAGCAACACAGTCAGCACAGAATGAACAGTGGAATCTTCTCACACGGTAGAAGGACCAGCAGGGAAAGCTAGTGCTCTGCTTCTTCAGCACACAAGCAGCTTTGCAACGGGGTCACCATCATTGCAGTCTCTCCTCGGTTTCATACCTAAAAGTCCATTTGAATCCAAATTCTCAGGTGGTCTCTCTCAGCTGCCCAGCAGCACAGTGAGTACAGCACGAACGTTTGGCCTCTGCTCCCACAGCAGAAGAGCCAGGATTGAAAGCTGGGGCTGGACCTGTTCAGCACACAATCACCTTTACATTGGTGCCTCCATCGTTCCTTTCACTGCTCACATTCATACAGGAAAAGCATTTGAATGGAATCAGTCCAGAGGCTGCTCTCTGCTGCGCAGCAACACCGTCAGCACAGAATGAACAGTGGCATCTGCTCACACGGCAGAAGGACCAGCAGGGAAAGCTAGTGCTGTGTCTCTTCAGCACACAAGCAGCTTTGCAACGGGGTCACCATCATTGCAGTCTCTCCTCGGTTTCATACATAAAAGTCCATTTGAATCCAAATTCTCAGGTGGTCTCTCTCAGCTGCCCAGCAGCACAGTACGAATGTTTGGCCTCTGCTCCCACAGCAGAAGAGCCAGGATTGAAAGCTGGTGCTGGACCTGTTCAGCACACAATCACCTTTACATTGGTGCCTCCATCGTTGCTTTCACTGCTAACACTCATACAGGAAAAGCATTTGAATAGAATCAGTCCAGAGCCTGCTCCTTGCTGGCAGCAACACAGCACAGAATGAACAATGGCATCTGCTCACACGGCAGAAGGACCAGCAGGGAAAGCTAATGCTGTGTCTCTTCAGCACACAAGCAGCTTTGCAATGGGGTCACCATCACTGCAGTCTCTCCTCGGTTTCATACCTAAAAGTCCATTTGAATCCAAATTCTCAGGTGGCGTCTCTCAGCTGCCCAGCAGCACAGTGAGCACAGCACGAACGTTTGGCCTCTGCTCCCAGAGCAGAAGAGCCAGGATTGAAAGCTGGGGCTGGACCTGTTCAGCACACAATCACCTGTACATTGGTGCCTCCATCATTGCTTTCACTGCTCACTTTCATACAGGAAAAGCATTTGAATGGAATCAGTCCAGAGCCTGCTCTCTGCTGCGCAGCAACACAGTCAGCACAGAATGAACAGTGGCATCTGCTCCCACGGCAGAAGGAGCAGCAGGGAAAGCTAGTGCTCTGCTTCTTCAGCACAGAAGCAGCTTTGCAACGGGGTCACCATCATTGCAGTCTCTCCTCGGTTTCATACCTAAAAGTCCATTTGAATCCAAATTCTCAGGTGGTCTCTCTCAGCTGCCCAGCAGCACAGTGAGTACAGCACGAACGTTTGGCCTCTGCTCCCACAGCAGAAGAGCCAGGATTGAAAGCTGGGGCTGGACCTGTTCAGCACACAATCACCTATACATTGGTGCCTCCATCGTTGCTTTCACTGCTCACTTTCATACAGGAAAAGCATTTGAATGGATCAGTCCAGAGGCTGCTCTCTGCTGCGCAGCAACACAGTCAGCACAGAATGAACAGTGGAATCTTCTCACACGGTAGAAGGACCAGCAGGGAAAGCTAGTGCTCTGCTTCTTCAGCACACAAGCAGCTTTGCAACGGGGTCACCATCATTGCAGTCTCTCCTCGGTTTCATACCTAAAAGTCCATTTGAATCCAAATTCTCAGGTGGTCTCTCTCAGCTGCCCAGCAGCACAGTACGAACGTTTGGCCTCTGCTCCCACAGCAGAAGAGCCAGGATTGAAAGCTGGTGCTGGACCTGTTCAGCTCACAATCACCTTTACATTGGTGCCTCCATCGTTGCTTTCACGGCTAACACTCATACAGGAAAAGCATTTGAATAGAATCAGTCCAGAGCCTTCTCTCTGCTGCGCAGCAACACAGCACAGAATGAACAGTGGCATCTGCTCACACGGCAGAAGGACCAGCAGGGAAAGCTAGTGCTCTGCTTCTTCAGCACACAAGCAGCTTTGCAACGGGGTCACCATCATTGCAGTCTCTCCTCGGTTTCATACCTAAAAGTCCATTTGAATCCAAATTCTCAGGTGGTCTCTCTCAGCTGCCCAGCAGCACAGTACGAACGTTTGGCCTCTGCTCCCACAGCAGAAGAGCCAGGATTGAAAGCTGGTGCTGGACCTGTTCAGCTCACAATCACCTTTACATTGGTGCCTCCATCGTTGCTTTCACGGCTAACACTCATACAGGAAAAGCATTTGAATAGAATCAGTCCAGAGCCTTCTCTCTGCTGCGCAGCAACACAGCACAGAATGAACAGTGGCATCTGCTCACACGGCAGAAGGACCAGCAGGGAAAGCTAGTGCTCTGCTTCTTCAGCACACAAGCAGCTTTGCAACGGGGTCACCATCATTGCAGTCTCTCCTCGGTTTCATACCTAAAAGTCCATTTGAATCCAAATTCTCAGGTGGTCTCTCTCAGCTGCCCAGCAGCACAGTGAGTACAGCACGAACGTTTGGCCTCTGCTCCCACAGCAGAAGAGCCAGGATTGAAAGCTGGTGCTGGACCTGTTCAGCACACAATCACCTTTACATTGGTGCCTCCATCGTTCCTTTCACTGCTTACATTCATACAGGAAAAGCATTTGAATGGAATCAGTCCAGAGCCTGCTCTCTGCTGCGCAGCAACACCGTCAGCACAGAATGAACAGTGGCATCTGCTCACACGGCAGAAGGACCAGCAGGGAAAGCTAGTGCTGTGTCTCTTCAGCACACAAGCAGCTTTGCAACGGGGTCACCATCATTGCAGTCTCTCCTCGGTTTCATACCTAAAAGTCCATTTGAATCCAAATTCTCAGGTGGTCTCTCTCAGCTGCCCAGCAGCACAGTACGAACGTTTGGCCTCTGCTCCCACAGCAGAAGAGCCAGGATTGAAAGCTGGTGCTGGACCTGTTCAGCTCACAATCACCTTTACATTGGTGCCGCCATCGTTGCTTTCACGGCTAACACTCATACAGGAAAAGCATTTGAATAGAATCAGTCCAGAGCCTTCTCTCTGCTGCGCAGCAACACAGCACAGAATGAACAGTGGCATCTGCTCACACGGCAGAAGGAGCAGCAGGGAAAGCTAGTGCTCTGCTTCTTCAGCACACAAGCAGCTTTGCAACGGGGTCACCATCATTGCAGTCTCTCCTCGGGTTCATACCTAAAAGTCCATTTGAATCCAAATTCTCAGGTGGTCTCTCTCAGCTGCCCAGCAGCACAGTGAGTACAGCACGAACGTTTGGCCTCTGCTCCCACAACAGAAGAGCCAGGATTGAAAGCTGGGGCTGGACCTGTTCAGCCCACAATCCCCTTTACATTGGTGCCTCCATCGTTGCTTTCACAGCTCACTTTCATACAGGAAAAGCATTTGAATAGAATCAGTCCAGAGCCTGCTCCTTGCTGGCAGCAACACAGCACAGAATGAACAATGGCATCTGCTCACACGGCAGAAGGACCAGCAGGGAAAGCTAATGCTGTGTCTCTTCAGCACACAAGCAGCTTTGCAACGGGGTCACCATCATTGCAGTCTCTCCTCGGTTTCATACCTAAAAGTCCATTTGAATCCAAATTCTCAGGTGGTCTCAGCTGCCCAGCAGCACAGTGAGTACAGCAAGAACGTTTGGCCTCTGCTCCCACAGCAGAAGAGCCAGGATTGAAAGCTGGTGCTGGACCTGTTCAGCACACAATCCCCTTTACATTTGTGCCTCCATCGTTGCTTTCACTGCTAACACTCATACAGGAAAAGCATTTGAATGGAATCAGTCCAGAGCCTGCTCCCTGCTGGCAGCAACACAGTCAGCACAGAATGAACAGTGGCATCTGCTCACACGGCAGAAGGACCAGCCCAGGGAAAGCTAGTGCTCTGTCTCTTCAGCACACAAACAGCTTTGCAACGGGGTCACCATCATTGCAGACTCTCCTGGTTTCATACCTAAAAGTCCATTTGAATCCAAATTCTCAGGTGGCGTCTCTCAGCTGCCCAGCAGCACAGTGAGTACAGCACGAACGTTTGGCCTCTGCTCCCACAGCAGAAGAGCCAGGATTGAAAGCTGGGGCTGGACCTGTTCAGCACACAATCACCTTTACATTGGTGCCTCCATCGTTGCTTTCACTGCTCACATTCATACTGGAAAAGCATTTGAATGGAATCAGTCCAGAGCCTGCTCTCTGCTGCGCAGCAACACAGTCAGCACAGAATGAACAGTGGCATCTGCTCACACGGCAGAAGGACCAGCAGGGAAAGCTAGTACTCTGTCTCTTCAGCGCACAAGCAGCTTTGCAACGGGGTCACCATCATTGCAGTCTCTCCTGGTTTCATACCTAAAAGTCCATTTGAATCCAAATTCTCAGGTGGTCTCTCTCAGCTGCCCAGCAGCACAGTGAGTACAGCACGAACGTTTGGCCTCTGCTCCCACAGCAGAAGAGCCAGGATTGAAAGCTGGGGATGGACCTGTTCAGCACACAATCACCTTTACATTGGTGCATCCATCTTTGCTTTCACTGCTAACACTCATACAGGAAAAGCATTTGAATAGAATCAGTCCAGAGCCTGCTCCTTGCTGGCAGCAACACAGCACAGAATGAACAGTGGCATCTGCTCACACGGCAGAAGGACCAGCAGGGAAAGCTAGTGCTGTGTCTCTTCAGCACACAAGCAGCTTTGCAGCGGGGTCACCATCATTGCAGTCTCTCCTCGGTTTCATACCTAAAAGTCCATTTGAATCCAAATTCTCAGGTGGTGTCTCTCAGCTGCCCAGCAGCACAGTGAGTACAGCACGAACGTTTGGCCTCTGCTCCCACAGCAGAAGAGCCAGGATTGAAAGCTGGTGCTGGAACTGTTCAGCACACAATCACCTTTACATTGGTGCCTCCATCGTTGCTTTCACTGCTCACATTCATACTGGAAAAGCATTTGAATGGAATCAGTCCAGAGCCTGCTCTCTGCTGCGCAGCAACACAGTCAGCACAGAATGAACAGTGGCATCTGCTCACACGGCAGAAGGACCAGCAGGGAAAGCTAGTGCTCTGTCTCTTCAGCACACAAGCAGCTTTGCAACGGGGTCACCATCATTGCAGTCTCTCCTGGTTTCATACCTAAAAGTCCATTTGAATCCAAATTCTCAGGTGGCGTCTCTCAGCTGCCCAGCAGCACAGTGAGTACAGCACGAACGTTTGGCCTCTGCTCCCACAGCAGAAGAGCCAGGATTGAAAGCTGGTGCTGGACCTGTTCAGCACACAATCACCTTTGCATTGGTGCATCCATCGTTGCTTTCACTGCTAACACTCATACAGGAAAAGCATTTGAATGGAATCAGTCCAGAGCCTGCTCTCTGCTGCGCAGCAACACAGTCAGCACAGAATGAACAGTGGCATCTGCTCCCACGGCAGAAGGACCAGCAGGGAAAGCTAGTGCTCTGCTTCTTCAGCACACAAGCAGCTTTGCAACGGGGTCACCATCATTGCAGTCTCTCCTCGGTTTCATACCTAAAAGTCCATTTGAATCCAAATTCTCAGGTGGTCTCTCTCAGCTGCCCAGCAGCACAGTGAGTACAGCACGAACGTTTGGCCTCTGCTCCCACAGCAGAAGAGCCAGGATTGAAAGCTGGGGCTGGACCTGTTCAGCACACAATCACCTTTACATTGGTCCCTCCATCGTTGCTTTCACTGCTCACATTCATACAGGAAAAGCATTTGAATGGAATCAGTCTGGAGCCTGCTCTCTGCTGCGCAGCAACGCAGTCAGCACAGAATGAACAGTGGCATCTGCTCACACGGCAGAAGGATCATCAGGGAAAGTTGGTGCTGTGTCTCTTCAGCACACAAGCAGCTTTGCAACGGGATCATCATCATTGCAGTCTCTCCTCGGTTTCATACCTAAAAGTCCATTTGAATCCAAATTCTCAGGTGGTCTCTCTCAGCTGCCCAGCAGCACAGTGAGTACAGCACGAACGTTTGGCCTCTGCTCCCACAGCAGAAGAGCCAGGATTGAAAGCTGGTGCTGGACCTGTTCAGCACACAATCACCTTTACATTGGTGCATCCATCGTTGCTTTCACTGCTAACACTCATACAGGAAAAGCATTTGAATAGAATCAGTCCAGAGCCTGCTCCCAGCTGGCAGCAACACAGCACAGAATGAACAGTGGCATCTGCTCACACGGCAGAAGGACCAGCAGGGAAAGCTTGTGCTGTGTCTCTTCAGCACACAAGCAGCTTTGCAACGGGGTCACCATCATTGCAGTCTCTCCTCGGTTTCATACCTAAAAGTCCATTTGAATCCAAATTCTCAGGTGGTCTCTCTCAGCTGCCCAGCAGCACAGTGAGTACAGCACGAACGTTTGGCCTCTGCTCCCACAGCAGAAGAGCCAGGATTGAAAGCTGGTGCTGGACCTGTTCAGCTCACAATCACCTTTACATTGGTGCCTCCATCGTTGCTTTCACTGCTAACATTCATACAGGAAAAGCATTTGAATGGAATCAGTCCAGAGCCTTATCTCTGCTGCGCAGCAACACAGCACAGAATGAACAGTGGCATCTGCTCACACGGCAGAAGGACCAGCAGGGAAAGCTAGTGCTGTGTCTCTTCAGCACACAAGCAGCTTTGCAACGGGGTCACCATCATTGCAGTCTCTCCTCGGTTTCATACCTAAAAGTCCATTTGAATCCAAATTCTCAGGTGGTGTCTCTCAGCTGCCCAGCAGCACAGTGAGTACAGCACGAACGTTTGGCATCTGCTCCCACAGCAAAAGAGCCAGGATTGAAAGCTGGTGCTGGACCTGTTCAGCTCACAATCACCTTTACATTGGTGCCTCCATCGTTGCTTTCACTGCTCACTTTCATACAGGAAAAGCATTTGAATGGAATCAGTCCAGAGCCTTATCTCTGCTGCGCAGCAACACAGTCAGCACAGAATGAACAGTGGCATCTGCTCACACGGCAGAAGGACCAGCAGGGAAAGCTAGTGCTGTGTCTCTTCAGCACACAAGCAGCTTTGCAACGGGGTCACCATCATTGCAGTCTCTCCTCGGTTTCATACCTAAAAGTCCATTTGAATCCAAATTCTCAGGTGGTGTCTCTCAGCTGCCCAGCAGCACAGTGAGTACAGCACGAACGTTTGGCCTCTGCTCCCACAGCAGAAGAGCCAGGATTGAAAGCTGGTGCTGGACCTGTTCAGCACACAATCACCTTTACATTGGTGCCTCCATCGTTGCTTTCACTGCTCACTTTCATACAGGAAAAGCATTTGAATGGATCAGTCCAGAGGCTGCTCTCTGCTGCGCAGCAACACAGTCAGCACAGAATGAACAGTGGCATCTGCTCACACGGCAGAAGGACCAGCAGGGAAAGCTAGTGCTCTGCTTCTTCAGCACACAAGCAGCTTTGCAACGGGGTCACCATCATTGCAGTCTCTCCTCGGTTTCATACCTAAAAGTCCATTTGAATCCGAATTCTCAGGTGGCGTCTCTTAGCTGCCCAGCAGCACAGTGAGTACAGCACGAACGTTTGGCATCTGCTCCCACAGCAAAAGAGCCAGGATTGAAAGCTGGTGCTGGACCTGTTCAGCTCACAATCACCTTTACATTGGTGCCTCCATCGTTGCTTTCACTGCTAACATTCATACAGGAAAAGCATTTGAATGGAATCAGTCCAGAGCCCTCTCTCTGCTGCGCAGCAAAACAGTCAGCACAGAATGAACAGTGGCATCTGCTCACACGGCAGAAGGACCAGCAGGGAAAGCAAGTGCTGTGTCTCTTCAGCACACAAGCAGCTTTGCAACGGGGTCACCATCATTGCAGTCTCTCCTCGGTTTCATACCTAAAAGTCCATTTGAATCCAAATTCTCAGGTGGTGTCTCTCAGCTGCCCAGCAGCACAGTGAGTACAGCACGAACGTTTGGCCTCTGCTCCCACAGCAGAAGAGCCAGGATTGAAAGCTGGTGCTGGACCTGTTCAGCACACAATCACCTTTGCATTGGTGCATCCATCGTTGCTTTCACTGCTAACACTCATACAGGAAAAGCATTTGAATGGAATCAGTCCAGAGCCTGCTCTCTGCTGCGCAGCAACACAGTCAGCACAGAATGAACAGTGGCTTCTGCTCACACGGCAGAAGGACCAGCAGGGAAAGCTAGTGCTCTGCTTCTTCAGCACACAAGCAGCTTTGCAACGGGGTCACCATCATTGCAGTCTCTCCTCGGTTTCATACCTAAAAGTCCATTTGAATCCAAATTCTCAGGTGGTGTCTCTCAGCTGCCCAGCAGCACAGTGAGTACAGCACGAACGTTTGGCCTCTGCTCCCACAGCAGAAGAGCAAGGATTGAAAGCTGGTGCTGGACCTGTTCAGCACACAAACACCTTTACATTGGTGCCTCCATCGTTGCTTTCACTGCTCACATTCATACAGGAAAAGCATTTGAATGGAATCAGTCCAGAGCCTGCTCTCTGCTGCGCAGCAACACAGTCAGCACAGAATGAACAGTGGCATCTGCTCACACGGCAGAAGGATCATCAGGGAAAGCTAGTGCTGTGTCTCTTCAGCACACAAGCAGCTTTGCAACGGGGTCACCATCATTGCAGTCTCTCCTCGGTTTCATACCTAAAAGTCCATTTGAATCCAAATTCTCAGGTGGTCTCTCTCAGCTGCCCAGCAGCACAGTGAGTACAGCACGAACGTTTGGCCTCTGCTCCCACAGCAGAAGAGCCAGGATTGAAAGCTGGTGCTGGACCTGTTCAGCACACAATCACCTTTACATTGGTGCATCCATCGTTGCTTTCACTGCTAACACTCATACAGGAAAAGCATTTGAATAGAATCAGTCCAGAGCCTGCTCCCAGCTGGCAGCAACACAGCACAGAATGAACAGTGGCATCTGCTCACACGGCAGAAGGACCAGCAGGGAAAGCTTGTGCTGTGTCTCTTCAGCACACAAGCAGCTTTGCAACGGGGTCACCATCATTGCAGTCTCTCCTCGGTTTCATACCTAAAAGTCCATTTGAATCCAAATTCTCAGGTGGTCTCTCTCAGCTGCCCAGCAGCACAGTGAGTACAGCACGAACGTTTGGCCTCTGCTCCCACAGCAGAAGAGCCAGGATTGAAAGCTGGTGCTGGACCTGTTCAGCTCACAATCACCTTTACATTGTTTCCTCCATCGTTGCTTTCACTGCTAACATTCATACAGGAAAAGCATTTGAATGGAATCAGTCCAGAGCCTGCTCTCTGCTGCGCAGCAACACAGCACAGAATGAACAGTGGCATCTGCTCACACGGCAGAAGGACCAGCAGGGAAAGCTAGTGCTGTGTCTCTTCAGCACACAAGCAGCTTTGCAACGGTGTCACCATCATTGCAGTCTCTCCTCGGTTTCATACCTAAAAGTCCATTTGAATCCAAATTCTCAGGTGGTGTCTCCCAGCTGCCCAGCAGCACAGTGAGTACAGCACGAACGTTTGGCCTCTGCTCCCACAGCAGAAGAGCCAGGATTGAAAGCTGGTGCTGGACCTGTTCAGCACACAATCACCTTTACATTGGTGCCTCCATCGTTGCTTTCACTGCTCACTTTCATACAGGAAAAGCATTTGAATGGATCAGTCCAGAGGCTGCTCTCTGCTGCGCAGCAACACAGTCAGCACAGAATGAACAGTGGCATCTGCTCACACGGCAGAAGGACCAGCAGGGAAAGCTAGTGCTCTGCTTCTTCAGCACACAAGCAGCTTTGCAACGGGGTCACCATCATTGCAGTCTCTCCTCGGTTTCATACCTAAAAGTCCATTTGAATCCAAATTCTCAGGTGGTCTCTCTCAGCTGCCCAGCAGCACAGTGAGTACAGCACGAACGTTTGGCATCTGCTCCCACAGCAGAAGAGCCAGGATTGAAAGCTGGTGCTGGACCTGTTCAGCACACAATCACCTTTACATTGGTACCTCCATCGTTGCTTTCACTGCTCACATTCATACAGGAAAAGCATTTGAATCGAATCAGTCCAGAGCCTGCTCTCTGCTGCGCAGCAACACAGCACAGAATGAACAGTGGCATCTGCTCCCACGGCAGAAGGAGCAGCACGGAAAGCTTGTGCTGTGTCTCTTCAGCACACAAGCAGCTTTGCAACGGGGTCACCATCATTGCAGTCTCTCCTCGGTTTCATACCTAAAAGTCCATTTGAATCCAAATTCTCAGGTGGTCTCTCTCAGCTGCCCAGCAGCACAGTGAGTACAGCACGAACGTTTGGCCTCTGCTCCCACAGCAGAAGAGCCAGGATTGAAAGCTGGTGCTGGACCTGTTCAGCACACAATCCCCTTTACATTGGTGCATCCATCGTTGCTTTCACTGCTCACTTTCATACAGGAAAAGCATTTGAATAGAATCAGTCCAGAGCCTGCTCCCTGCTGGCAGCAACACAGCACAGAATGAACAGTGGCATCTGCTCACACGGCAGAAGGACCAGCAGGGAAAGCTAGTGCTCTGCTTCTTCAGCACACAAGCAGCTTTGCAACGGGGTCACCATCATTGCAGTCTCTCCTCGGTTTCATACCTAAAAGTCCATTTGAATCCAAATTCTCAGGTGGTCTCTCTCAGCTGCCCAGCAGCACAGTGAGTACAGCACGAACGTTTGGCCTCTGCTCCCCCAGCAGAAGAGCTAGGAATAAAAGCTGGGGCTGGACCTGTTCAGCACACAATCACCTTTACATTGGTTCCTCCATTGTTGCTTTCACTGCTAACACTCATACAGGAAAAGCATTTGAATAGAATCAGTCCAGAGCCTGCTCCCTGCTGGCAGCAACACAGCACAGAATGAACAGTGGCATCTGCTCACACGGCAGAAGGACCAGCAGGGAAAGCTAGTGCTGTGTCTCTTCAGCACACAAGCAGCTTTGCAACGGGGTCACCATCATTGCAGTCTCTCCTCGGTTTCATACCTAAAAGTCCATTTGAATCCAAATTCTCAGGTGGTCTCTCTCAGCTGCCCAGCAGCACAGTGAGTACAGCACGAACGTTTGGCCTCTGCTCCCACAGCAAAAGAGCCAGGATTGAAAGCTGGTGCTGGACCTGTTCAGCTCACAGTCACCTTTACATTGGTGCCTCCATCGTTGCTTTCACTGCTAACATTCATACAGGAAAAGCATTTGAATGGAATCAGTCCAGAGCCTTATCTCTGCTGCGCAGCAACACAGTCAGCACAGAATGAACAGTGGCATCTGCTCCCACGGCAGAAGGACCAGCAGGGAAAGCTAGTGCTGTGTCTCTTCAGCACACAAGCAGCTTTGCAACGGGGTCACCATCATTGCAGTCTCTCCTCGGTTTCATACCTAAAAGTCCATTTGAATCCAAATTCTCAGGTGGTCTCTCTCAGCTGCCCAGCAGCACAGTGAGTACAGCACGAACGTTTGGCCTCTGCTCCCACAGCAGAAGAGCCAGGATTGAAAGCTGGTGCTGGACCTGTTCAGTACACAATCACCTTTACATTGGTGCATCCATCGTTGCTTTCACTGCTAACACTCATACAGGAAAAGCATTTGAATGGAATCAGTCCAGAGCCTGCTCTCTGCTGCGCAGCAACACAGTCAGCACAGAATGAACAGTGGCATCTGCTCACACGGCAGAAGGACCAGTAGGGAAAGCTAGTGCTCTGCTTCTTCAGCACACAAGCAGCTTTGCAACGGGGGTCACCATCATTGCAGTCTCTCCTCGGTTTCATACCTAAAAGTCCATTTGAATCAAAATACTCAGGTGGTCTCTCTCAGCTGCCCAGCAGCACAGTGAGTACAGCACGAACGTTTGGCCTCTGCTCCCACAGTAGAAGAGCCAGGATTGAAAGCTGGTGCTGGACCTGTTCAGCACACAATCACCTTTACATTGGTGCCTCAATCGTTGCTTTCACTGTTCACTTTCATACAGGAAAAGCATTTGAATGGATCAGTCCAGAGCCTGCTCTCTGCTGCGCAGCAACACAGTCAGCACAGAATGAACAGTGGCATCTGCTCACACGGCAGAAGGACCAGCAGGGAAAGCTAGTGCTGTGTCTCTTCAGCACACAAGCAGCTTTGCAACGGGGTCACCATCATTGCAGTCTCTCCTCGGTTTCATACCTAAAAGTCCATTTGAATCCAAATTCTCAGGTGGTCTCTCTCAGCTGCCCAGCAGCACAGTGAGTACAGCACGAACGTTTGGCCTCTGCTCCCAGAGCAAAAGAGCCAGGATTGAAAGCTGGTGCTGGACCTGTTCAGCACACAATCACCTTTACATTGGTGCCTCCATCGTTGCTTTCACTGCTAACATTCATACAGGAAACGCATTTGAATGGAATCAGTCCAGAGCCTGCTCTCTGCTGCGCAGCAACACAGTCAGCACAGAATGAACAGTGGCATCTGCTCCCACGGCAGAAGGACCACCAGGGAAAGCTAGTGCTGTGTCTCTTCAGCACACAAGCAGCTTTGCAACGGTGTCACCATCATTGCAGTCTCTCCTCGGTTTCATACCTAAAAGTCCATTTGAATCCAAATTCTCAGGTGGTCTCTCTCAGCTGCCCAGCAGCACAGTGAGCACAGCACGAACGTTTGGCCTCTGCTCCCACAGCAAAAGAGCCAGGATTGAAAGCTGGTGCTGGACCTGTTCAGCTCACAATCACCTTTACATTGGTGCCTCCATCGTTGCTTTCACTGCTAACACTCATACAGGAAAAGCATTTGAATAGAATCAGTCCAGAGCATGCTCCCTGCTGTGCAGCAACACAGGAAAGAATGAACAGTGGCATCTGCTCACACGGCAGAAGGAGCAGCAGGGAAAGCTAGTGCTCTGCTTCTTCAGCGCACAAGCAGCTTTGCAACGGGGTCACCATCATTGAAGTCTCTCCTCGGTTTCATACCTAAAAGTCCATTTGAATCCAAATTCTCAGGTGGTGTCTCTCAGCTGCCCAGCAGCACAGTTAGTACAGCACGAACGTTTGGCCTCTGCTCCCACAGCAGAAGAGCCAGGATTGAAAGCTGGTGCTGGACCTGTTCAGCACACAATCACCTTTACATTGGTGCCTCCATCGTTGCTTTCACTGCTCACTTTCATACAGGAAAAGCATTTGAATGGAATCAGTCCAGAGCCTGCTCTCTGCTGCGCAGCAACACAGTCAGCACAGAATGAACAGTGGCATCTGCTCACACGGCAGAAGGAGCAGCAGGGAAAGCTAGTGCTCTGCTTCTTCAGCACACAAGCAGCTTTGCAACGGTGTCACCATCATTGCAGTCTCTCCTCGGTTTCATACCTAAAAGTCCATTTGAATCCAAATTCTCAGGTGGTGTCTCTCAGCTGCCCAGCAGCACAGTGAGAACAGCACGAACGTTTGGCATCTGCTCCCACAGCAGAAGAGCAAGGATTGAAAGCTGGTGCTGGACCTGTTCAGCACACAATCCCCTTTACATTGGTGCCTCCATCGTTGCTTTCACTGCTCACGTTCATACAGGAAAAGCATTTGAATAGAATCAGTCCAGAGCCCGATCCATGCTGGCAGCAACACAGGACAGAATGAACAGTGGCATCTGCTCACACGGCAGAAGGACCAGCAGGGAAAGCTAGTGCTGTGTCTCTTCAGCACACAAGCAGCTTTGCAACGGGGTCACCATCATTGCAGTCTCTCCTCGGTTTCCTACCTAAAAGTCCATTTGAATCCAAATTCTCAGGTGGTGTCTCTCAGCTGCCCAGCAGCACAGTGAGTACAGCACGAACGTTTGGCCTCTGCTCCCACAGCAGAAGAGCCAGGATTGAAAGCTGGTGCTGGACCTGTTCAGCACACAATCCCTTTTACATTGGTGCATTCATCGTTGCTTTCACTGCCCACTTTCATACAGGAAAAGCATTTGAATGGAATCAGTCCAGAGGCTGCTCCCTGCTGCGCAGCAACACAGTCAGCACAGAATGAACAGTGGCATCTGCTCACACGGCAGAAGGACCAGCAGGGAAAGCTTGTGCTGTGTCTCTTCAGCACACAAGCAGCTTTGCAACGGGGTCACCATCATTGCAGTCTCTCCTCGGTTTCATACCTAAAAGTCCATTTGAATCCAAATTCTCAGGTGGTCTCTCTCAGCTGCCCAGCAGCACAGTGAGTACAGCACGAACGTTTGGCCTCTGCTCCCACAGCAGAAGAGCCAGGATTGAAAGCTGGTGCTGGACCTGTTCAGCTCACAATCACCTTTACATTGTTTCCTCCATCGTTGCTTTCACTGCTAACATTCATACAGGAAAAGCATTTGAATGGAATCAGTCCAGAGCCTGCTCTCTGCTGCGCAGCAACACAGCACAGAATGAACAGTGGCATCTGCTCACACGGCAGAAGGACCAGCAGGGAAAGCTAGTGCTGTGTCTCTTCAGCACACAAGCAGCTTTGCAACGGTGTCACCATCATTGCAGTCTCTCCTCGGTTTCATACCTAAAAGTCCATTTGAATCCAAATTCTCAGGTGGTGTCTCCCAGCTGCCCAGCAGCACAGTGAGTACAGCACGAACGTTTGGCCTCTGCTCCCACAGCAGAAGAGCCAGGATTGAAAGCTGGTGCTGGACCTGTTCAGCACACAATCACCTTTACATTGGTGCCTCCATCGTTGCTTTCACTGCTCACTTTCATACAGGAAAAGCATTTGAATGGATCAGTCCAGAGGCTGCTCTCTGCTGCGCAGCAACACAGTCAGCACAGAATGAACAGTGGCATCTGCTCACACGGCAGAAGGACCAGCAGGGAAAGCTAGTGCTCTGCTTCTTCAGCACACAAGCAGCTTTGCAACGGGGTCACCATCATTGCAGTCTCTCCTCGGTTTCATACCTAAAAGTCCATTTGAATCCAAATTCTCAGGTGGTCTCTCTCAGCTGCCCAGCAGCACAGTGAGTACAGCACGAACGTTTGGCATCTGCTCCCACAGCAGAAGAGCCAGGATTGAAAGCTGGTGCTGGACCTGTTCAGCACACAATCACCTTTACATTGGTACCTCCATCGTTGCTTTCACTGCTCACATTCATACAGGAAAAGCATTTGAATCGAATCAGTCCAGAGCCTGCTCTCTGCTGCGCAGCAACACAGCACAGAATGAACAGTGGCATCTGCTCCCACGGCAGAAGGAGCAGCACGGAAAGCTTGTGCTGTGTCTCTTCAGCACACAAGCAGCTTTGCAACGGGGTCACCATCATTGCAGTCTCTCCTCGGTTTCATACCTAAAAGTCCATTTGAATCCAAATTCTCAGGTGGTCTCTCTCAGCTGCCCAGCAGCACAGTGAGTACAGCACGAACGTTTGGCCTCTGCTCCCACAGCAGAAGAGCCAGGATTGAAAGCTGGTGCTGGACCTGTTCAGCACACAATCCCCTTTACATTGGTGCATCCATCGTTGCTTTCACTGCTCACTTTCATACAGGAAAAGCATTTGAATAGAATCAGTCCAGAGCCTGCTCCCTGCTGGCAGCAACACAGCACAGAATGAACAGTGGCATCTGCTCACACGGCAGAAGGACCAGCAGGGAAAGCTAGTGCTCTGCTTCTTCAGCACACAAGCAGCTTTGCAACGGGGTCACCATCATTGCAGTCTCTCCTCGGTTTCATACCTAAAAGTCCATTTGAATCCAAATTCTCAGGTGGTCTCTCTCAGCTGCCCAGCAGCACAGTGAGTACAGCACGAACGTTTGGCCTCTGCTCCCCCAGCAGAAGAGCTAGGAATAAAAGCTGGGGCTGGACCTGTTCAGCACACAATCACCTTTACATTGGTTCCTCCATTGTTGCTTTCACTGCTAACACTCATACAGGAAAAGCATTTGAATAGAATCAGTCCAGAGCCTGCTCCCTGCTGGCAGCAACACAGCACAGAATGAACAGTGGCATCTGCTCACACGGCAGAAGGACCAGCAGGGAAAGCTAGTGCTGTGTCTCTTCAGCACACAAGCAGCTTTGCAACGGGGTCACCATCATTGCAGTCTCTCCTCGGTTTCATACCTAAAAGTCCATTTGAATCCAAATTCTCAGGTGGTCTCTCTCAGCTGCCCAGCAGCACAGTGAGTACAGCACGAACGTTTGGCCTCTGCTCCCACAGCAAAAGAGCCAGGATTGAAAGCTGGTGCTGGACCTGTTCAGCTCACAGTCACCTTTACATTGGTGCCTCCATCGTTGCTTTCACTGCTAACATTCATACAGGAAAAGCATTTGAATGGAATCAGTCCAGAGCCTTATCTCTGCTGCGCAGCAACACAGTCAGCACAGAATGAACAGTGGCATCTGCTCCCACGGCAGAAGGACCAGCAGGGAAAGCTAGTGCTGTGTCTCTTCAGCACACAAGCAGCTTTGCAACGGGGTCACCATCATTGCAGTCTCTCCTCGGTTTCATACCTAAAAGTCCATTTGAATCCAAATTCTCAGGTGGTCTCTCTCAGCTGCCCAGCAGCACAGTGAGTACAGCACGAACGTTTGGCCTCTGCTCCCACAGCAGAAGAGCCAGGATTGAAAGCTGGTGCTGGACCTGTTCAGTACACAATCACCTTTACATTGGTGCATCCATCGTTGCTTTCACTGCTAACACTCATACAGGAAAAGCATTTGAATGGAATCAGTCCAGAGCCTGCTCTCTGCTGCGCAGCAACACAGTCAGCACAGAATGAACAGTGGCATCTGCTCACACGGCAGAAGGACCAGTAGGGAAAGCTAGTGCTCTGCTTCTTCAGCACACAAGCAGCTTTGCAACGGGGTCACCATCATTGCAGTCTCTCCTCGGTTTCATACCTAAAAGTCCATTTGAATCAAAATACTCAGGTGGTCTCTCTCAGCTGCCCAGCAGCACAGTGAGTACAGCACGAACGTTTGGCCTCTGCTCCCACAGTAGAAGAGCCAGGATTGAAAGCTGGTGCTGGACCTGTTCAGCACACAATCACCTTTACATTGGTGCCTCAATCGTTGCTTTCACTGTTCACTTTCATACAGGAAAAGCATTTGAATGGATCAGTCCAGAGCCTGCTCTCTGCTGCGCAGCAACACAGTCAGCACAGAATGAACAGTGGCATCTGCTCACACGGCAGAAGGACCAGCAGGGAAAGCTAGTGCTGTGTCTCTTCAGCACACAAGCAGCTTTGCAACGGGGTCACCATCATTGCAGTCTCTCCTCGGTTTCATACCTAAAAGTCCATTTGAATCCAAATTCTCAGGTGGTCTCTCTCAGCTGCCCAGCAGCACAGTGAGTACAGCACGAACGTTTGGCCTCTGCTCCCAGAGCAAAAGAGCCAGGATTGAAAGCTGGTGCTGGACCTGTTCAGCACACAATCACCTTTACATTGGTGCCTCCATCGTTGCTTTCACTGCTAACATTCATACAGGAAACGCATTTGAATGGAATCAGTCCAGAGCCTGCTCTCTGCTGCGCAGCAACACAGTCAGCACAGAATGAACAGTGGCATCTGCTCCCACGGCAGAAGGACCACCAGGGAAAGCTAGTGCTGTGTCTCTTCAGCACACAAGCAGCTTTGCAACGGTGTCACCATCATTGCAGTCTCTCCTCGGTTTCATACCTAAAAGTCCATTTGAATCCAAATTCTCAGGTGGTCTCTCTCAGCTGCCCAGCAGCACAGTGAGCACAGCACGAACGTTTGGCCTCTGCTCCCACAGCAAAAGAGCCAGGATTGAAAGCTGGTGCTGGACCTGTTCAGCTCACTATCACCTTTACATTGGTGCCTCCATCGTTGCTTTCACTGCTAACACTCATACAGGAAAAGCATTTGAATAGAATCAGTCCAGAGCATGCTCCCTGCTGTGCAGCAACACAGGAAAGAAAGAACAGTGGCATCTGCTCACACGGCAGAAGGAGCAGCAGGGAAAGCTAGTGCTCTGCTTCTTCAGCGCACAAGCAGCTTTGCAACGGGGTCACCATCATTGAAGTCTCTCCTCGGTTTCATACCTAAAAGTCCATTTGAATCCAAATTCTCAAGTGGTGTCTCTCAGCTGCCCAGCAGCACAGTTAGTACAGCACGAACGTTTGGCCTCTGCTCCCACAGCAGAAGAGCCAGGATTGAAAGCTGGTGCTGGACCTGTTCAGCACACAATCCCCTTTACATTGGTGCCTCCATCGTTGCTTTCACTGCTCACTTTCATACAGGAAAAGCATTTGAATGGAATCAGTCCAGAGCCTGCTCTCTGCTGCGCAGCAACACAGTCAGCACAGAATGAACAGTGGCATCTGCTCACACGGCAGAAGGAGCAGCAGGGAAAGCTAGTGCTCTGCTTCTTCAGCACACAAGCAGCTTTGCAACGGTGTCACCATCATTGCAGTCTCTCCTCGGTTTCATACCTAAAAGTCCATTTGAATCCAAATTCTCAGGTGGTGTCTCTCAGCTGCCCAGCAGCACAGTGAGAACAGCACGAACGTTTGGCATCTGCTCCCACAGCAGAAGAGCCAGGATTGAAAGCTGGTGCTGGACCTGTTCAGCACACAATCCCCTTTACATTGGTGCCTCCATCGTTGCTTTCACTGCTCACGTTCATACAGGAAAAGCATTTGAATAGAATCAGGCCAGAGCCCGATCCATGCTGGCAGCAACACAGGACAGAATGAACAGTGGCATCTGCTCACACGGCAGAAGGACCAGCAGGGAAAGCTAGTGCTGGGCTTCTTCAGCACACAAGCAGCTTTGCAACGGGGTCACCATCATTGCAGTCTCTCCTCGGTTTCCTACCTAAAAGTCCATTTGAATCCAAATTCTCAGGTGGTGTCTCTCAGCTGCCCAGCAGCACAGTGAGTACAGCACGAACGTTTGGCCTCTGCTCCCACAGCAGAAGAGCCAGGATTGAAAGCTGGTGCTGGACCTGTTCAGCACACAATCCCTTTTACATTGGTGCATTCATCGTTGCTTTCACTGCCCACTTTCATACAGGAAAAGCATTTGAATGGAATCAGTCCAGAGGCTGCTCCCTGCTGCGCAGCAACACAGTCAGCACAGAATGAACAGTGGCATCTGCTCACACGGCAGAAGGAGCAGCAGGGAAAGCTAGTGCTCTGCTTCTTCAGCACACAAGCAGCTTTGTAACGGGGTCACCATCATTGCAGTCTCTCCTCGGCTTCATACCTAAAAGTCCATTTGAATCCGAATTCTCAGGTGGTGTCGCTCAGCTGCCCAGCAGCACAGTGAGTACAGCACGAACGTTTGGCCTCTGCTCCCACAGCAGAAGAGCCAGGATTGAAAGCTGGTGCTGGACCTGTTCAGCACACAATCCCCTTTACATTGGTGCCTCCATCGTTGCTTTCACTGCTCACATTCATACAGGAAAAGCATTTGAATGGAATCAGTCCAGAGCCTGCTCTCTGCTGCGCAGCAACACAGTCAGCACAGAATGAACAGTGGCATCTGCTCACACGGCAGAAGGAGCAGCAGGGAAAGCTAGTGCTCTGCTTCTTCAGCACACAAGAAGCTTTGCAACGGGGTCACCATCATTGCAGTCTCTCCTCGGTTTCATACCTAAAAGTCCATTTGAATCCAAATTCTCAAGCGGTCTCAGCTGCCCAGCAGCACAGTGAGTACTGCACGAACGTTTGGCATCTGCTCCCACAGCAGAAGAGCAAGGATTGAAAGCTGGTGCTGGACCTGTTCAGCACACAATCCCCTTTACATTGGTGCATCCATCGTTGCTTTCGCTGCTAACACTCGTACAGGAAAAGCATTTGAATAGAATCAGTCCAGAGCCTGCTCTCTGCTGCGCAGCAACACAGTCAGCACAGAATGAACAGTTGCATCTGCTCACACGGCAGAAGGAGCAGCAGGGAAAGCTAGTGCTCTGCTTCTTCAGCACACAAGCAGCTTTGCAACGGGGTCACCATCATTGCAGTCTCTCCTCGGTTTCATACCTAAAAGTCCATTTGAATCCAAATTCTTAGGTGGTGTCTCTCAGCTGCCCAGCAGCACAGTTAGTACAGCACGAACGTTTGGCCTCTGCTCCCACAGCAGAAGAGCCAGGATTGAAAGCTGGTGCTGGACCTGTTCAGCACACAATCCCTTTTACATTGGTGCCTCCATCGTTGCTTTCACTGCTCACTTTCATACAGGAAAAGCATTTGAATGGAATCAGTCAAGAGCCTGCTCCCTGCTGCGCAGGAACACAGTCAGCACAGAATGAACAGTGGCATCTGCGCACACGGCAGAAGGAGCAGCAGGGAAAGCTAGTGCTCTGCTTCTTCAGCACACAAGAAGCTTTGCAACGGGGTCACCATCATTGCAGTCTCTCCTCAGTTTCATACCTAAAAGTCCATTTGAATCCAAATTCTCAAGTGGTGTCTCTCAGCTGCCCAGCAGCACAGTTAGTACAGCACGAACGTTTGGCCTCTGCTCCCACAGCAGAAGAGCCAGGATTGAAAGCTGGTGCTGGACCTGTTCAGCACACAATCCCCTTTACATTGGTGCCTCCATCGTTGCTTTCACTGCTCACTTTCATACAGGAAAAGCATTTGAATGGAATCAGTCCAGAGCCTGCTCTCTGCTGCGCAGCAACACAGCACAGAATGAACAGTGGCATCTGCTCACACGGCAGAAGGAGCAGCAGGGAAAGCTCGGGCTGTGTCTCTTCAGCACACAAGCAGCTTTGCAACGGGGTTACCATCATTGCAGTCTCTCCTCGGTTTCATACCTAAAAGTCCATTTGAATCCAAATTCTCAGGTGGTGTCTCTCAGCTGCCCAGCAGCACAGTGAGTACAGCACGAACGTTTGGCCTCTGCTCCCACAGCAGAAGAGCAAGGATTGAAAGCTGGGGCTAGACCTGTTCAGCACACAATCCCTTTTACATTGGTGCATTCATCGTTGCTTTCACTGCTCACTTTCATACAGGAAAAGCATTTGAATAGAATCCATCCAGAGCCTGCTCTCTGCTGCGCAGCAACACAGTCAGCAGAGAATGAGCACTGGCATCTGCTCACACGGCAGAAGGAGCAGCAGGGAAAGCTAGTGCTCTGCTTCTTCAGCACACAAGAAGCTTTGCAACGGGGTCACCATCATTGCAGTCTCTCCTCGGTTTCATACCTAAAAGTCCATTTGAATCCAAATTCTCAGGTGGTGTCTCTCAGCTGCCCAGCTGCACAGTTAGTACAGCACGAACGTTTGGCCTCTGCTCCCACAGCAGAAGAGCCAGGATTGAAAGCTGGTGCTGGACCTGTTCAGCACACAATCCCTTTTACATTGGTGCATTCATCGTTGCTTTCACTGCTCACTTTCATACAGGAAAAGCATTTGAATGGAATCAGTCCAGAGCCTGCTCTCTGCTGCGCAGCAACACAGTCAGCACAGAATGAACAGTGGCATCTGCTCACACGGCAGAAGGAGCAGCAGGGAAAGCTAGTGCTCTGCTTCTTCAGCACACAAGCAGCTTTGCAACGGGGTCACCATCATTGCAGTCTCTCCTCGGGTTCATACCTAAAAGTCCATTTGAATCCAAATTCTCAGGTGGTGTCTCTCAGCTGCCCAGCAGCACAGTTAGTACAGCACGAACGTTTGGCCTCTGCTCCCACAGCAGAAGAGCCAGGATTGAAAGCTGGTGCTGGACCTGTTCAGCACACAATCCCCTTTACATTGGTGCCTCCATCGTTGCTTTCACTGCTCACATTCATACAGGAAAAGCATTTGAATGGAATCAGTCCAGAGGCTGCTCTCTGCTGCGCAGCAACACAGTCAGCACAGAATGAACAGTGGCATCTGCTCACACGGCAGAAGGAGCAGCAGGGAAAGCTAGTGCTCTGCTTCTTCAGCACACAAGCAGCTTTGCAACGGGGTCACCATCATTGCAGTCTCTCCTCGGGTTCATACCTAAAAGTCCATTTGAATCCGAATTCTCAGGTGGTGTCTCTCAGCTGCCCAGCAGCACAGTTAGTACAGCACGAACGTTTGGCCTCTGCTCCCACAGCAGAAGAGCCAGGATTGAAAGCTGGTGCTGGACCTGTTCAGCACACAATCCCCTTTACATTGGTGCCTCCATAGTTGCTTTCACTGCTCACTTTCATACAGGAAAAGCATTTGAATGGAATCAGTCCAGAGGCTGCTCTCTGCTGCGCAGCAACACAGTCAGCACAGAATGAACAGTGGCATCTGCTCACACGGCAGAAGGAGCAGCAGGGAAAGCTAGTGCTCTGCTTCTTCAGCACACAAGCAGCTTTGCAACGGGGTCACCATCATTGCAGTCTCTCCTCGGTTTCATACCTAAAAGTCCATTTGAATCCAAATTCTCAAGCGGTCTCAGCTGCCCAGCAGCACAGTGAGTACTGCACGAACGTTTGGCATCTGCTCCCACAGCAGAAGAGCAAGGATTGAAAGCTGGTGCTGGACCTGTTCAGCACACAATCCCCTTTACATTGGTGCATCCATCGTTGCTTTCGCTGCTAACACTCGTACAGGAAAAGCATTTGAATAGAATCAGTCCAGAGCCTGCTCTCTGCTGCGCAGCAACACAGTCAGCACAGAATGAACAGTGGCATCTGCTCACACGGCAGAAGGAGCAGCAGGGAAAGCTAGTGCTCTGCTTCTTCAGCACACAAGCAGCTTTGCAACGGGGTCACCATCATTGCAGTCTCTCCTCGGTTTCATACCTAAAAGTCCATTTGAATCCAAATTCTCAGGTGGTGTCTCTCAGCTGCCCAGCAGCACAGTGAGTACAGCACGAACGTTTGGCCTCTGCTCCCACAGCAGAAGAGCCAGGATTGAAAGCTGGTGCTGGACCTGTTCAGCACACAATCCCTTTTACATTGGTGCTTTCATCGTTGCTTTCACTGCTCACTTTCATACAGGAAAAGCATTTGAATAGAATCAGTCCAGAGGCTGCTCTCTGCTGCGCAGCAACACAGTCAGCACAGAATGAACAGTGGCATCTGCTCACACGGCAGAAGGAGCAGCAGGGAAAGCTAGTGCTCTGCTTCTTCAGCACACAAGCAGCTTTGCAACGGGGTCACCATCATTGCAGTCTCTCCTCGGTTTCATACCTAAAAGTCCATTTGAATCCAAATTCTCAAGCGGTCTCAACTGCCCAGCAGCACAGTGAGTACTGCACGAACGTTTGGCATCTGCTCCCACAGCAGAAGAGCAAGGATTGAAAGCTGGTGCTGGACCTGTTCAGCACACAATCCCCTTTACATTGGTGCATCCATCGTTGCTTTCGCTGCTAACACTCGTACAGGAAAAGCATTTGAATAGAATCAGTCCAGAGCCTGCTCTCTGCTGCGCAGCAACACAGTCAGCACAGAATGAACAGTGGCATCCGCTCACACGGCAGAAGGAGCAGCAGGGAAAGCTAGTGCTCTGCCTCTTCAGCACACAAGCAGCTTTGCAACGGGGTCACCATCATTGCAGTCTCTCCTCGGTTTCATACCTAAAAGTCCATTTGAATCCAAATTCTCAGGTGGTGTCTCTCAGCTGCTAGCAGCACAGTGAGTACAGCACGAACGTTTGGCCTCTGCTCCCACAGCAGAAGAGCCAGGATTGAAAGCTGGTGCTGGACCTGTTCAGCACACAATCCCCTTTACATTGGTGCCTCCATCGTTGCTTTCACTGCTCACTTTCATACAGGAAAAGCATTTGAATGGAATCAGTCCAGAGGCTGCTCTCTGCTGCGCAGGAACACAGTCAGCACAGAATGAACAGTGGCATCTGCTCACACGGCAGAAGGAGCAGCAGGGAAAGCTAGTGCTCTGCTTCTTCAGCACACAAGCAGCTTTGCAACGGGGTCACCATCATTGCAGTCTCTCCTCGGTTTCATACCTAAAAGTCCATTTGAATCCAAATTCTCAAGCGGTCTCAGCTGCCCAGCAGCACAGTGAGTACTGCACGAACGTTTGGCATCTCCTCCCACAGCAGAAGAGCAAGGATTGAAAGCTGGTGCTGGACCTGTTCAGCACACAATCCCCTTTACATTGGTGCATCCATCGTTGCTTTCACTGCTAACACTCGTACAGGAAAAGCATTTGAATAGAATCAGTCCAGAGGCTGCTCTCTGCTGGCAGCAACACAGTCAGCACAGAATGAACAGTGGCATCTGCTCACACGGCAGAAGGAGCAGCAGGGAAAGCTAGTGCTCTGCTTCTTCAGCACACAAGCAGCTTTGCAACGGGGTCACCATCATTGCAGTCTCTCCTCGGTTTCATACCTAAAAGTCCATTTGAATCCAAATTCTCAGGTGGTGTCTCTCAGCTGCCCAGCAGCACAGTTACTACAGCACGAACGTTTGGCCTCTGCTCCCACAGCAGAAGAGCCAGGATTGAAAGCTGGTGCTGGACCTGTTCAGCACACAATCCCTTTTACATTGGTGCTTTCATCGTTGCTTTCACTGCTCACTTTCATACAGGAAAAGCATTTGAATAGAATCAGTCCAGAGGCTGCTCTCTGCTGCGCAGCAACACAGTCAGCACAGAATGAACAGTGGCATCTGCTCACACGGCAGAAGGAGCAGCAGGGAAAGCTAGTGCTCTGCTTCTTCAGCACACAAGCAGCTTTGCAACGGGGTCACCATCATTGCAGTCTCTCCTCGGTTTCATACCTAAAAGTCCATTTGAATCCAAATTCTCAAGCGGTCTCAGCTGCCCAGCAGCACAGTGAGTACAGCACGAACATTTGGCCTCTGCTCCCACAGCAGAAGAGCAAGGATTGAAAGCTGGTGCTGGACCTGTTCAGCACACAATCCCTTTTACATTGGTGCATCCATCGTTGCTTTCACTGCTAACACTCGTACAGGAAAAGCATTTGAATAGAATCAGTCCAGAGCCTGCTCCCTGCTGGCAGCAACACAGCACAGAATGAACAGTGGCATCTGCTCACACGGCAGAAGGAGCAGCAGGGAAAGCTAGTGCTCTGCTTCTTCAGCACACAAGCAGCTTTGCAACGGGGTCACCATCATTGCAGTCTCTCCTAGGCTTCATACCTAAAAGTCCTTTTGAATCCGAATTCTCAGGTGGTGTCGCTCAGCTGCCCAGCAGCACAGTTAGTACAGCACGAACGTTTGGCCTCTGCTCCCACAGCAGAAGAGCCAGGATTGAAAGCTGGTGCTGGACCTGTTCAGCACACAATCACCTTTACATTGGTGCCTCCATCGTTGCTTTCACTGCTCACATTCATACAGGAAAAGCATTTGAATGGAATCAGTCCAGAGGCTGCTCTCTGCTGCGCAGCAACACAGTCAGCACAGAATGAACAGTGGCATCTGCTCACACGGCAGAAGGAGCAGCAGGGAAAGCTAGTGCTCTGCTTCTTCAGCACACAAGCAGCTTTGCAACGGGGTCACCATCATTGCAGTCTCTCCTCGGGTTCATACCTAAAAGTCCATTTGAATCCAAATTCTCAGGTGGTGTCTCTCAGCTGCCCAGCAGCACAGTTAGTACAGCACGAACGTTTGGCCTCTGCTCCCACAGCAGAAGAGCCAGGATTGAAAGCTGGTGCTGGACCTGTTCAGCACACAATCACCTTTACATTGGTGCCTCCATCGTTGCTTTCACTGCTCACATTCATACAGGAAAAGCATTTGAATGGAATCAGTCCAGAGCCTGCTCTCTGCTGCGCAGCAACACAGTCAGCACAGAATGAACAGTGGCATCTGCTCACACGGCAGAAGGAGCAGCAGGGAAAGCTAGCGCTCTGCTTCTTCAGCACACAAGCAGCTTTGCAACGGGGTCACCATCATTGCAGTCTCTCCTCGGGTTCATACCTAAAAGTCCATTTGAATCCGAATTCTCAGGTGGTGTCGCTCAGCTGCCCAGCAGCACAGTGAGTACAGCACGAACGTTTGGCCTCTGCTCCCACAGCAGAAGAGCCAGGATTGAAAGCTGGTGCTGGACCTGTTCAGCACACAATCCCCTTTACATTGGTGCCTCCATAGTTGCTTTCACTGCTCACTTTCATACAGGAAAAGCATTTGAATGGAATCAGTCCAGAGGCTGCTCTCTGCTGCGCAGCAACACAGTCAGCACAGAATGAACAGTGGCATCTGCTCACACGGCAGAAGGAGCAGCAGGGAAAGCTAGTGCTCTGCTTCTTCAGCACACAAGCAGCTTTGCAACGGGGTCACCATCATTGCAGTCTCTCCTCGGTTTCATACCTAAAAGTCCATTTGAATCCAAATTCTCAAGCGGTCTCAGCTGCCCAGCAGCACAGTGAGTACTGCACGAACGTTTGGCATCTGCTCCCACAGCAGAAGAGCAAGGATTGAAAGCTGGTGCTGGACCTGTTCAGCACACAATCCCCTTTACATTGGTGCATCCATCGTTGCTTTCGCTGCTAACACTCGTACAGGAAAAGCATTTGAATAGAATCAGTCCAGAGCCTGCTCTCTGCTGCGCAGCAACACAGTCAGCACAGAATGAACAGTGGCATCTGCTCACACGGCAGAAGGAGCAGCAGGGAAAGCTAGTGCTCTGCTTCTTCAGCACACAAGCAGCTTTGCAACGGGGTCACCATCATTGCAGTCTCTCCTCGGTTTCATACCTAAAAGTCCATTTGAATCCAAATTCTAAGGTGGTGTCTCTCAGCTGCCCAGCAGCACAGTGAGTACAGCACGAACGTTTGGCCTCTGCTCCCACAGCAGAAGAGCCAGGATTGAAAGCTGGTGCTGGACCTGTTCAGCACACAATCCCTTTTACATTGGTGCTTTCATCGTTGCTTTCACTGCTCACTTTCATACAGGAAAAGCATTTGAATAGAATCAGTCCAGAGGCTGCTCTCTGCTGCGCAGCAACACAGTCAGCACAGAATGAACAGTGGCATCTGCTCACACGGCAGAAGGAGCAGCAGGGAAAGCTAGTGCTCTGCTTCTTCAGCACACAAGCAGCTTTGCAACGGGGTCACCATCATTGCAGTCTCTCCTCGGTTTCATACCTAAAAGTCCATTTGAATCCAAATTCTCAAGCGGTCTCAGCTGCCCAGCAGCACAGTGAGTACTGCACGAACGTTTGGCATCTGCTCCCACAGCAGAAGAGCAAGGATTGAAAGCTGGTGCTGGACCTGTTCAGCACACAATCCCCTTTACATTGGTGCATCCATCGTTGCTTTCACTGCTAACACTCGTACAGGAAAAGCATTTGAATAGAATCAGTCCAGAGCCTGCTCCCTGCTGGCAGCAACACAGCACAGAATGAACAGTGGCATCTGCTCACACGGCAGAAGGAGCAGCAGGGAAAGCTAGTGCTCTGCTTCTTCAGCACACAAGCAGCTTTGCAACGGGGTCACCATCATTGCAGTCTCTCCTAGGCTTCATACCTAAAAGTCCTTTTGAATCCGAATTCTCAGGTGGTGTCGCTCAGCTGCCCAGCAGCACAGTTAGTACAGCACGAACGTTTGGCCTCTGCTCCCACAGCAGAAGAGCCAGGATTGAAAGCTGGTGCTGGACCTGTTCAGCACACAATCACCTTTACATTGGTGCCTCCATCGTTGCTTTCACTGCTCACATTCATACAGGAAAAGCATTTGAATGGAATCAGTCCAGAGGCTGCTCTCTGCTGCGCAGCAACACAGTCAGCACAGAATGAACAGTGGCATCTGCTCACACGGCAGAAGGAGCAGCAGGGAAAGCTAGTGCTCTGCTTCTTCAGCACACAAGCAGCTTTGCAACGGGGTCACCATCATTGCAGTCTCTCCTCGGGTTCATACCTAAAAGTCCATTTGAATCCAAATTCTCAGGTGGTGTCTCTCAGCTGCCCAGCAGCACAGTTAGTACAGCACGAACGTTTGGCCTCTGCTCCCACAGCAGAAGAGCCAGGATTGAAAGCTGGTGCTGGACCTGTTCAGCACACAATCACCTTTACATTGGTGCCTCCATCGTTGCTTTCACTGCTCACATTCATACAGGAAAAGCATTTGAATGGAATCAGTCCAGAGCCTGCTCTCTGCTGCGCAGCAACACAGTCAGCACAGAATGAACAGTGGCATCTGCTCACACGGCAGAAGGAGCAGCAGGGAAAGCTAGCGCTCTGCTTCTTCAGCACACAAGCAGCTTTGCAACGGGGTCACCATCATTGCAGTCTCTCCTCGGGTTCATACCTAAAAGTCCATTTGAATCCGAATTCTCAGGTGGTGTCGCTCAGCTGCCCAGCAGCACAGTGAGTACAGCACGAACGTTTGGCCTCTGCTCCCACAGCAGAAGAGCCAGGATTGAAAGCTGGTGCTGGACCTGTTCAGCACACAATCCCCTTTACATTGGTGCCTCCATAGTTGCTTTCACTGCTCACTTTCATACAGGAAAAGCATTTGAATGGAATCAGTCCAGAGGCTGCTCTCTGCTGCGCAGCAACACAGTCAGCACAGAATGAACAGTGGCATCTGCTCACACGGCAGAAGGAGCAGCAGGGAAAGCTAGTGCTCTGCTTCTTCAGCACACAAGCAGCTTTGCAACGGGGTCACCATCATTGCAGTCTCTCCTCGGTTTCATACCTAAAAGTCCATTTGAATCCAAATTCTCAAGCGGTCTCAGCTGCCCAGCAGCACAGTGAGTACTGCACGAACGTTTGGCATCTGCTCCCACAGCAGAAGAGCAAGGATTGAAAGCTGGTGCTGGACCTGTTCAGCACACAATCCCCTTTACATTGGTGCATCCATCGTTGCTTTCGCTGCTAACACTCGTACAGGAAAAGCATTTGAATAGAATCAGTCCAGAGCCTGCTCTCTGCTGCGCAGCAACACAGTCAGCACAGAATGAACAGTGGCATCTGCTCACACGGCAGAAGGAGCAGCAGGGAAAGCTAGTGCTCTGCTTCTTCAGCACACAAGCAGCTTTGCAACGGGGTCACCATCATTGCAGTCTCTCCTCGGTTTCATACCTAAAAGTCCATTTGAATCCAAATTCTAAGGTGGTGTCTCTCAGCTGCCCAGCAGCACAGTGAGTACAGCACGAACGTTTGGCCTCTGCTCCCACAGCAGAAGAGCCAGGATTGAAAGCTGGTGCTGGACCTGTTCAGCACACAATCCCTTTTACATTGGTGCTTTCATCGTTGCTTTCACTGCTCACTTTCATACAGGAAAAGCATTTGAATAGAATCAGTCCAGAGGCTGCTCTCTGCTGCGCAGCAACACAGTCAGCACAGAATGAACAGTGGCATCTGCTCACACGGCAGAAGGAGCAGCAGGGAAAGCTAGTGCTCTGCTTCTTCAGCACACAAGCAGCTTTGCAACGGGGTCACCATCATTGCAGTCTCTCCTCGGTTTCATACCTAAAAGTCCATTTGAATCCAAATTCTCAAGCGGTCTCAGCTGCCCAGCAGCACAGTGAGTACTGCACGAACGTTTGGCATCTGCTCCCACAGCAGAAGAGCAAGGATTGAAAGCTGGTGCTGGACCTGTTCAGCACACAATCCCCTTTACATTGGTGCATCCATCGTTGCTTTCGCTGCTAACACTCGTACAGGAAAAGCATTTGAATAGAATCAGTCCAGAGCCTGCTCTCTGCTGCGCAGCAACACAGTCAGCACAGAATGAACAGTGGCATCCGCTCACACGGCAGAAGGAGCAGCAGGGAAAGCTAGTGCTCTGCCTCTTCAGCACACAAGCAGCTTTGCAACGGGGTCACCATCATTGCAGTCTCTCCTCGGTTTCATACCTAAAAGTCCATTTGAATCCAAATTCTCAGGTGGTGTCTCTCAGCTGCTAGCAGCACAGTGAGTACAGCACGAACGTTTGGCCTCTGCTCCCACAGCAGAAGAGCCAGGATTGAAAGCTGGTGCTGGACCTGTTCAGCACACAATCCCCTTTACATTGGTGCCTCCATCGTTGCTTTCACTGCTCACTTTCATACAGGAAAAGCATTTGAATGGAATCAGTCCAGAGCCTGCTCTCTGCTGCGCAGGAACACAGTCAGCACAGAATGAACAGTGGCATCTGCTCACACGGCAGAAGGAGCAGCAGGGAAAGCTAGTGCTCTGCTTCTTCAGCACACAAGCAGCTTTGCAACGGGGTCACCATCATTGCAGTCTCTCCTCGGTTTCATACCTAAAAGTCCATTTGAATCCAAATTCTCAAGCGGTCTCAGCTGCCCAGCAGCACAGTGAGTACTGCACGAACGTTTGGCATCTCCTCCCACAGCAGAAGAGCAAGGATTGAAAGCTGGTGCTGGACCTGTTCAGCACACAATCCCCTTTACATTGGTGCATCCATCGTTGCTTTCACTGCTAACACTCGTACAGGAAAAGCATTTGAATAGAATCAGTCCAGAGGCTGCTCTCTGCTGGCAGCAACACAGTCAGCACAGAATGAACAGTGGCATCTGCTCACACGGCAGAAGGAGCAGCAGGGAAAGCTAGTGCTCTGCTTCTTCAGCACACAAGCAGCTTTGCAACGGGGTCACCATCATTGCAGTCTCTCCTCGGTTTCATACCTAAAAGTCCATTTGAATCCAAATTCTCAGGTGGTGTCTCTCAGCTGCCCAGCAGCACAGTGAGTACAGCACGAACGTTTGGCCTCTGCTCCCACAGCAGAAGAGCCAGGATTGAAAGCTGGTGCTGGACCTGTTCAGCACACAATCCCTTTTACATTGGTGCTTTCATCGTTGCTTTCACTGCTCACTTTCATACAGGAAAAGCATTTGAATAGAATCAGTCCAGAGGCTGCTCTCTGCTGCGCAGCAACACAGTCAGCACAGAATGAACAGTGGCATCTGCTCACACGGCAGAAGGAGCAGCAGGGAAAGCTAGTGCTCTGCTTCTTCAGCACACAAGCAGCTTTGCAACGGGGTCACCATCATTGCAGTCTCTCCTCGGTTTCATACCTAAAAGTCCATTTGAATCCAAATTCTCAAGCGGTCTCAGCTGCCCAGCAGCACAGTGAGTACAGCACGAACGTTTGGCCTCTGCTCCCACAGCAGAAGAGCAAGGATTGAAAGCTGGTGCTGGACCTGTTCAGCACACAATCCCTTTTACATTGGTGCATCCATCGTTGCTTTCACTGCTAACACTCGTACAGGAAAAGCATTTGAATAGAATCAGTCCAGAGCCTGCTCCCTGCTGGCAGCAACACAGCACAGAATGAACAGTGGCATCTGCTCACACGGCAGAAGGAGCAGCAGGGAAAGCTAGTGCTCTGCTTCTTCAGCACACAAGCAGCTTTGCAACGGGGTCACCATCATTGCAGTCTCTCCTCGGGTTCATACCTAAAAGTTCATTTCAATCCAAATTCTCAGGTGGTGTCTCTCAGCTGCCCAGCAGCACAGTTAGTACAGCACGAACGTTTGGCCTCTGCTCCCACAGCAGAAGAGCCAGGATTGAAAGCTGGTGCTGGACCTGTTCAGCACACAATCCCTTTTACATTGGTGCATTCATCGTTGCTTTCACTGCTCACTTTCATACAGGAAAAGCATTTGAATGGAATCAGTCCAGAGCCTGCTCTCTGCTGCGCAGCAACACAGTCAGCACAGAATGAACAGTGGCATCTGCTCACACGGCAGAAGGAGCAGCAGGGAAAGCTAGTGCTCTGCTTCTTCAGCACACAAGCAGCTTTGCAACGGGGTCACCATCATTGCAGTCTCTCCTCGGTTTCATACCTAAAAGTCCATTTGAATCCAAATTCTCAAGCGGTCTCAGCTGCCCAGCAGCACAGTGAGTACTGCACGAACGTTTGGCATCTGCTCCCACAGCAGAAGAGCAAGGATTGAAAGCTGGTGCTGGACCTGTTCAGCACACAATCCCCTTTACATTGGTGCATCCATCGTTGCTTTCACTGCTAACACTCGTACAGGAAAAGCATTTGAATAGAATCAGTCCAGAGCCTGCCCTCTGCTGGCAGCAACACAGTCAGCACAGAATGAACAGTGGCATCTGCTCACACGGCAGAAGGAGCAGCAGGGAAAGCTAGTGCTCTGCTTCTTCAGCACACAAGCAGCTTTGCAACGGGGTCACCATCATTGCAGTCTCTCCTCGGTTTCATACCTAAAAGTCCATTTGAATCCAAATTCTCAGGTGGTGTCTCTCAGCTGCCCAGCAGCACAGTGAGTACTGCACGAACGTTTGGCCTCTGCTCCCACAGCAGAAGAGCCAGGATTGAAAGCTGGTGATGGACCTGTTCAGCACACAATCCCTTTTACATTGGTGCTTTCATCGTTGCTTTCACTGCTCACTTTCATACAGGAAAAGCATTTGAATAGAATCAGTCCAGAGGCTGCTCTCTGCTGCGCAGCAACACAGTCAGCACAGAATGAACAGTGGCCTCTGCTCACACGGCAGAAGGAGCAGCAGGGAAAGCTAGTGCTCTGCTTCTTCAGCACACAAGCAGCTTTGCAACGGGGTCACCATCATTGCAGTCTCTCCTCGGGTTCATACCTAAAAGTCCATTTGAATCCAAATTCTCAGGTGGTGTCTCTCAGCTGCCCAGCAGCACAGTGAGTACAGCACGAACGTTTGGCCTCTGCTCCCACAGCAGAAGAGCCAGGATTGAAAGCTGGTGCTGGACCTGTTCAGCACACAATCCCCTTTACATTGGTGCCTCCATCGTTGCTTTCACTGCTAACACTCATACAGGAAAAGCATTTGAATAGAATCCGTCCAGAGCCTGCTGTCTGCTGCGCAGCAACACAGTCAGCACAGAATGAACAGTGGCATCTGCTCACACGGCAGAAGGAGCAGCAGGGAAAGCTAGTGCTCTGCTTCTTCAGCACACAAGCAGCTTTGCAACGGGGTCACCATCATTGCAGTCTCTCCTCGGGTTCATACCTAAAAGTCCATTTGAATCCAAATTCTCAGGTGGTGTCTCTCAGCTGCCCAGCAGCACAGTGAGTACAGCACGAACGTTTGGCCTCTGCTCCCAGAGCAGAAGAGCCAGGATTGAAAGCTGGTGCTGGACCTGTTCAGCACACAATCCCTTTTACATTGGTGCTTTCATCGTTGCTTTCACTGCTCACTTTCATACAGGAAAAGCATTTGAATAGAATCAGTCCAGAGGCTGCTCTCTGCTGCGCAGCAACACAGTCAGCACAGAATGAACAGTGGCCTCTGCTCACACGGCAGAAGGAGCAGCAGGGAAAGCTAGTGCTCTGCTTCTTCAGCACACAAGCAGCTTTGCAACGGGGTCACCATCATTGCAGTCTCTCCTCGGGTTCATACCTAAAAGTCCATTTGAATCCAAATTCTCAGGTGGTGTCTCTCAGCTGCCCAGCAGCACAGTGAGTACAGCACGAACGTTTGGCCTCTGCTCCCACAGCAGAAGAGCCAGGATTGAAAGCTGGTGCTGGACCTGTTCAGCACACAATCCCCTTTACATTGGTGCCTCCATCGTTGCTTTCACTGCTAACACTCATACAGGAAAAGCATTTGAATAGAATCCGTCCAGAGCCTGCTGTCTGCTGCGCAGCAACACAGTCAGCACAGAATGAACAGTGGCATCTGCTCACACGGCAGAAGGAGCAGCAGGGAAAGCTAGTGCTCTGCTTCTTCAGCACACAAGCAGCTTTGCAACGGGGTCACCATCATTGCAGTCTCTCCTCGGGTTCATACCTAAAAGTCCATTTGAATCCAAATTCTCAGGTGGTGTCTCTCAGCTGCCCAGCAGCACAGTGAGTACAGCACGAACGTTTGGCCTCTGCTCCCAGAGCAGAAGAGCCAGGATTGAAAGCTGGTGCTGGACCTGTTCAGCACACAATCCCTTTTACATTGGTGCCTCCATCGTTGCTTTCACTGCTCACATTCATACAGGAAAAGCATTTGAATGGAATCAGTCCAGAGGCTGCTCTCTGCTGCGCAGCAACACAGTCAGCACAGAATGAACAGTGGCATCTGCTCACACGGCAGAAGGAGCAGCAGGGAAAGCTAGTGCTCTGCTTCTTCAGCACACAAGCAGCTTTGCAACGGGGTCACCATCATTGCAGTCTCTCCTCGGTTTCATACCTAAAAGTCCATTTGAATCCAAATTCTCAAGCGGTCTCAGCTGCCCAGCAGCACAGTGAGTACTGCACGAACGTTTGGCATCTCCTCCCACAGCAGAAGAGCAAGGATTGAAAGCTGGTGCTGGACCTGTTCAGCACACAATCCCCTTTACATTGGTGCATCCATCGTTGCTTTCACTGCTAACACTCGTACAGGAAAAGCATTTGAATAGAATCAGTCCAGAGGCTGCTCTCTGCTGGCAGCAACACAGTCAGCACAGAATGAACAGTGGCATCTGCTCACACGGCAGAAGGAGCAGCAGGGAAAGCTAGTGCTCTGCTTCTTCAGCACACAAGCAGCTTTGCAACGGGGTCACCATCATTGCAGTCTCTCCTCGGTTTCATACCTAAAAGTCCATTTGAATCCAAATTCTCAGGTGGTGTCTCTCAGCTGCCCAGCAGCACAGTGAGTACAGCACGAACGTTTGGCCTCTGCTCCCACAGCAGAAGAGCCAGGATTGAAAGCTGGTGCTGGACCTGTTCAGCACACAATCCCTTTTACATTGGTGCTTTCATCGTTGCTTTCACTGCTCACTTTCATACAGGAAAAGCATTTGAATAGAATCAGTCCAGAGGCTGCTCTCTGCTGCGCAGCAACACAGTCAGCACAGAATGAACAGTGGCATCTGCTCACACGGCAGAAGGAGCAGCAGGGAAAGCTAGTGCTCTGCTTCTTCAGCACACAAGCAGCTTTGCAACGGGGTCACCATCATTGCAGTCTCTCCTCGGTTTCATACCTAAAAGTCCATTTGAATCCAAATTCTCAAGCGGTCTCAGCTGCCCAGCAGCACAGTGAGTACAGCACGAACGTTTGGCCTCTGCTCCCACAGCAGAAGAGCAAGGATTGAAAGCTGGTGCTGGACCTGTTCAGCACACAATCCCTTTTACATTGGTGCATCCATCGTTGCTTTCACTGCTAACACTCGTACAGGAAAAGCATTTGAATAGAATCAGTCCAGAGCCTGCTCCCTGCTGGCAGCAACACAGCACAGAATGAACAGTGGCATCTGCTCACACGGCAGAAGGAGCAGCAGGGAAAGCTAGTGCTCTGCTTCTTCAGCACACAAGCAGCTTTGCAACGGGGTCACCATCATTGCAGTCTCTCCTCGGGTTCATACCTAAAAGTTCATTTCAATCCAAATTCTCAGGTGGTGTCTCTCAGCTGCCCAGCAGCACAGTTAGTACAGCACGAACGTTTGGCCTCTGCTCCCACAGCAGAAGAGCCAGGATTGAAAGCTGGTGCTGGACCTGTTCAGCACACAATCCCTTTTACATTGGTGCATTCATCGTTGCTTTCACTGCTCACTTTCATACAGGAAAAGCATTTGAATGGAATCAGTCCAGAGCCTGCTCTCTGCTGCGCAGCAACACAGTCAGCACAGAATGAACAGTGGCATCTGCTCACACGGCAGAAGGAGCAGCAGGGAAAGCTAGTGCTCTGCTTCTTCAGCACACAAGCAGCTTTGCAACGGGGTCACCATCATTGCAGTCTCTCCTCGGTTTCATACCTAAAAGTCCATTTGAATCCAAATTCTCAAGCGGTCTCAGCTGCCCAGCAGCACAGTGAGTACTGCACGAACGTTTGGCATCTGCTCCCACAGCAGAAGAGCAAGGATTGAAAGCTGGTGCTGGACCTGTTCAGCACACAATCCCCTTTACATTGGTGCATCCATCGTTGCTTTCACTGCTAACACTCGTACAGGAAAAGCATTTGAATAGAATCAGTCCAGAGCCTGCCCTCTGCTGGCAGCAACACAGTCAGCACAGAATGAACAGTGGCATCTGCTCACACGGCAGAAGGAGCAGCAGGGAAAGCTAGTGCTCTGCTTCTTCAGCACACAAGCAGCTTTGCAACGGGGTCACCATCATTGCAGTCTCTCCTCGGTTTCATACCTAAAAGTCCATTTGAATCCAAATTCTCAGGTGGTGTCTCTCAGCTGCCCAGCAGCACAGTGAGTACTGCACGAACGTTTGGCCTCTGCTCCCACAGCAGAAGAGCCAGGATTGAAAGCTGGTGATGGACCTGTTCAGCACACAATCCCTTTTACATTGGTGCTTTCATCGTTGCTTTCACTGCTCACTTTCATACAGGAAAAGCATTTGAATAGAATCAGTCCAGAGGCTGCTCTCTGCTGCGCAGCAACACAGTCAGCACAGAATGAACAGTGGCCTCTGCTCACACGGCAGAAGGAGCAGCAGGGAAAGCTAGTGCTCTGCTTCTTCAGCACACAAGCAGCTTTGCAACGGGGTCACCATCATTGCAGTCTCTCCTCGGGTTCATACCTAAAAGTCCATTTGAATCCAAATTCTCAGGTGGTGTCTCTCAGCTGCCCAGCAGCACAGTGAGTACAGCACGAACGTTTGGCCTCTGCTCCCACAGCAGAAGAGCCAGGATTGAAAGCTGGTGCTGGACCTGTTCAGCACACAATCCCCTTTACATTGGTGCCTCCATCGTTGCTTTCACTGCTAACACTCATACAGGAAAAGCATTTGAATAGAATCCGTCCAGAGCCTGCTGTCTGCTGCGCAGCAACACAGTCAGCACAGAATGAACAGTGGCATCTGCTCACACGGCAGAAGGAGCAGCAGGGAAAGCTAGTGCTCTGCTTCTTCAGCACACAAGCAGCTTTGCAACGGGGTCACCATCATTGCAGTCTCTCCTCGGGTTCATACCTAAAAGTCCATTTGAATCCAAATTCTCAGGTGGTGTCTCTCAGCTGCCCAGCAGCACAGTGAGTACAGCACGAACGTTTGGCCTCTGCTCCCAGAGCAGAAGAGCCAGGATTGAAAGCTGGTGCTGGACCTGTTCAGCACACAATCCCTTTTACATTGGTGCCTCCATCGTTGCTTTCACTGCTCACATTCATACAGGAAAAGCATTTGAATGGAATCAGTCCAGAGGCTGCTCTCTGCTGCGCAGCAACACAGTCAGCACAGAATGAACAGTGGCATCTGCTCACACGGCAGAAGGAGCAGCAGGGAAAGCTAGTGCTCTGCTTCTTCAGCACACAAGCAGCTTTGCAACGGGGTCACCATCATTGCAGTCTCTCCTCGGTTTCCTACCTAAAAGTCCATTTGAATCCAAATTCTCAGGTGGTGTCTCTCAGCTGCCCAGCAGCACAGTGAGTACAGCACGAACGTTTGGCCTCTGCTCCCACAGCAGAAGAGCCAGGATTGAAAGCTGGTGCTGGACCTGTTCAGCACACAATCCCCTTTACATTGGTGCCTCCATCGTTGCTTTCACTGCTCACATTCATACAGGAAAAGCATTTGAATGGAATCAGTCCAGAGCCTGCTCTCTGCTGCGCAGCAACACAGTCAGCACAGAATGAACAGTGGCTTCTGCTCACACGGCAGAAGGAGCAGCAGGGAAAGCTAGTGCTCTGCTTCTTCAGCACACAAGCAGCTTTGCAACGGGGTCACCATCATTGCAGTCTCTCCTCGGTTTCATACCTAAAAGTCCATTTGAATCCGAATTCTCAGGTGGTGTCGCTCAGCTGCCCAGCAGCACAGTGAGTACAGCACGAACGTTTGGCCTCTGCTCCCACAACAGAAGAGCCAGGATTGAAAGCTGGTGCTGGACCTGTTCAGCACACAATCCCCTTTACATTGGTGCCTCCATCGTTGCTTTCACTGCTAACACTCATACAGGAAAAGCATTTGAATAGAATCAGTCCAGAGCCTGCTCCCTGCTGGCAGCAACACAGCACAGAATGAACAGTGGCATCTGCTCCCACGGCAGAAGGAGCAGCAGGGAAAGCTAGTGCTCTGCTTCTTCAGCACACAAGCAGCTTTGCAACGGGGTCACCATCATTGCAGTCTCTCCTCGGTTTCATACCTAAAAGTCCATTTGAATCCAAATTCTCAGGTGGTGTCTCTCCGCTGCCCAGCAGCACAGTGAGTACAGCACGAACGTTTGGCCTCTGCTCCCACAGCAGAAGAGCCAGGATTGAAAGCTGGTGCTGGACCTGTTCAGCACACAATCCCCTTTACATTGGTGCATCCATCGTTGCTTTCACTGCTCACATTCATACAGGAAAAGCATTTGAATGGAATCAGTCCAGAGGCTGCTCTCTGCTGCGCAGCAACACAGTCAGCACAGAATGAACAGTGGCATCTGCTCACACGGCAGAAGGAGCAGCAGGGAAAGCTAGTGCTCTGCTTCTTCAGCACACAAGCAGCTTTGCAACGGGGTCACCACCATTGCAGTCTCTCCTCGGCTTCATACCTAAAAGTCCATTTGAATCCGAATTCTCAGGTGGTGTCGCCCAGCTGCCCAGCAGCACAGTGAGTACAGCACGAACGTTTGGCCTCTGCTCCCACAGCAGAAGAGCCAGGATTGAAAGCTGGTGCTGGACCTGTTCAGCACACAATCCCCTTTACATTGGTGCATCCATCGTTGCTTTCACTGCTAACACTCGTACAGGAAAAGCATTTGAATAGAATCAGTCCAGAGCCTGCTCCCTGCTGGCAGCAACACAGCACAGAATGAACAGGGGCATCTGCTCACACGGCAGAAGGACCAGCAGGGAAAGCTAGTGCTGTGTCTCTTCAGCACACAAGAAGCTTTGCAACGGGGTCGCCATCATTGCAGTCTCTCCTCGGCTTCATACCTAAAAGTCCATTTGAATCCGAATTCTCAGGTGGTGTCTCTCAGCTGCCCAGCAGCACAGTGAGTACAGCACGAACGTTTGGCCTCTGCTCCCACAGCAGAAGAGCCAGGATTGAAAGCTGGTGCTGGACCTGTTCAGCACACAATCACCTTTACATTGGTGCCTCCATCGTTGCTTTCACTGCTCACTTTCATACAGGAAAAGCATTTGAATGGAATCAGTCCAGAGCCTGCTCTCTGCTGTGCAGGAACACAGTCAGCACAGAATGAACAGTGGCATCTGCTCACACGGCAGAAGGAGCAGCAGGGAAAGCTAGTGCTGTATCTCTTCAGCACACAAGCAGCTTTGCAACGGGGTCACCATCATTGCAGTCTCTCCTCGGTTTCATACCTAAAAGTCCATTTGAGTACAAATTCTCAGGTAGTCTCAGCTGCAGAGCAGCACAGTGAGTACAGCACGAACGTTTGGCATCTGCTCCCACAGCAGAAGAGCAAGGATTGAAAGCTGGTGCTGGACCTGTTCAGCACACAATCCCTTTTACATTGGTGCATTCATCGTTGCTTTCACTGCTCACTTTCATACAGGAAAAGCATTTGAATGGAATCAGTCCAGAGCCTGCTCTCTGCTGCGCAGCAACACAGTCAGCACAGAATGAACAGTGGCATCTGCTCACACGGCAGAAGGAGCAGCAGGGAAAGCTAGTGGTCTGCTTCTTCAGCACACAAGCAGTTTTGCAACGGGGTCACCATCATTGCAGTCTCTCCTCGGTTTCATACCTAAAAGTCCATTTGAATCCAAATTCTCAGGTGGTGTCTCTCAGCTGCCCAGCAGCACAGTGAGTACAGCACGAACGTTTGGCCTCTGCTCCCACAGCAGAAGAGCCAGGATTGAAAGCTGGTGCTGGACCTGTTCAGCACACAATCACCTTTACATTGGTGCATCCATCGTTGCTTTCACTGCTCACTTTCATACAGGAAAAGCATTTGAATGGAATCAGTCCAGAGCCTGCTCTCTGCTGCGCAGCAACACAGTCAGCACAGAATGAACAGTGGCATCTGCTCACACGGCAGAAGGAGCAGCAGGGAAAGCTAGTGGTCTGCTTCTTCAGCACACAAGCAGCTTTGCAACGGGGTCACCATCATTGCAGTCTCTCCTCGGCTTCATACCTAAAAGTCCATTTGAATCCAAATTCTCAGGTGGTGTCGCTCACCTGCCCAGCAGCACAGTTAGTACAGCACGAACGTTTGGCCTCTGCTCCCACAGCAGAAGAGCCAGGATTGAAAGCTGGTGCTGGACCTGTTCAGCACACAATCCCCTTTACATTGGTGCATTCATCGTTGCTTTCACTGCTCACTTTCATACAGGAAAAGCATTTGAATGGAATCAGTCCAGAGCCTGCTCTCTGCTGCGCAGCAACACAGTCAGCACAGAATGAACAGTGGCATCTGCTCACACGGCAGAAGGAGCAGCAGGGAAAGCTAGTGCTCTGCTTCTTCAGCACACACGCAGCTTTGCAACGGGGTCACCATCATTGCAGTCTCTCCTCGGGTTCATACCTAAAAGTCCATTTGAATCCGAATTCTCAGGTGGTGTCGCTCAGCTGCCCAGCAGCACAGTGAGTACAGCACGAACGTTTGGCCTCTGCTCCCACAGCAGAAGAGCCAGGATTGAAAGCTGGTGCTGGACCTGTTCAGCACACAATCCCCTTTACATTGGTGCCTCCATCGTTGCTTTCACTGCTAACACTCATACAGGAAAAGCATTTGAATAGAATCCGTCCAGAGCCTGCTCCCTGCTGGCAGCAACACAGTCAGCACAGAATGAACAGTGGCATCTGCTCACACGGCAGAAGGAGCAGCAGGGAAAGCTAGTGCTCTGCTTCTTCAGCACACAAGCAGCTTTGCAACGGGGTCACCATCATTGCAGTCTCTCCTCGGGTTCATACCTAAAAGTCCATTTGAATCCAAATTCTCAGGTGGTGTCTCTCAGCTGCCCAGCAGCACAGTTAGTACAGCACGAACGTTTGGCCTCTGCTCCCACAGCAGAAGAGCCAGGATTGAAAGCTGGTGCTGGACCTGTTCAGCACACAATCCCTTTTACATTGGTGCCTCCATCGTTGCTTTCACTGCTCACTTTCATACAGGAAAAGCATTTGAATGGAATCAGTCCAGAGCCTGCTCTCTGCTGCGCAGCAACACAGTCAGCACAGAATGAACAGTGGCATCTGCTCACACGGCAGAAGGACCAGCAGGGAAATCTAGTGCTGTATCTCTTCAGCACACAAGCAGCTTTGCAACGGGGTCACCATCATTGCAGTCTCTCCTCGGGTTCATACCTAAAAGTCCATTTGAATCCAAATTCTCAGGTGGTGTCTCTCAGCTGCCCAGCAGCACAGTGAGTACAGCACGAACGTTTGGCCTCTGCTCCCACAGCAGAAGAGCCAGGATTGAAAGCTGGTGCTGGACCTGTTCAGCACACAATCCCTTTTACATTGGTGCATTCATCGTTGCTTTCACTGCTCACTTTCATACAGGAAAAGCATTTGAATGGAATCAGTCCAGAGCCTGCTCTCTGCTGCGCAGCAACACAGTCAGCACAGAATGAACAGTGGCATCTGCTCACACGGCAGAAGGAGCAGCAGGGAAAGCTAGTGCTCTGCTTCTTCAGCACACAAGCAGCTTTGCAACGGGGTCACCATCATTTCAGTCTCTCCTCGGTTTCATACCTAAAAGTCCATTTGAATCCAAATTCTCAAGCGGTCTCAGCTGCCCAGCAGCACAGTGAGTACAGCACGAACGTTTGGCCTCTGCTCCCACAGCAGAAGAGCAAGGATTGAAAGCTGGTGCTGGACCTGTTCAGCACACAATCCCCTTTACATTGGTGCATCCATCGTTGCTTTCACTGCTAACACTCGTACAGGAAAAGCATTTGAATAGAATCAGTCCAGAGCCTGCTCCCTGCTGGCAGCAACACAGCACAGAATGAACAGGGGCATCTGCTCACACGGCAGAAGGACCAGCAGGGAAAGCTAGTGCTCTGCTTCTTCAGCACACACGCAGCTTTGCAACGGGGTCACCATCATTGCAGTCTCTCCTCGGCTTCATACCTAAAAGTCCATTTGAATCCGAATTCTCAGGTGGTGTCGCTCAGCTGCCCAGCAGCACAGTGAGTACAGCACGAACGTTTGGCCTCTGCTCCCACAGCAGAAGAGCCAGGATTGAAAGCTGGTGCTGGACCTGTTCAGCACACAATCACCTTTACATTGGTGCCTCCATCGTTGCTTTCACTGCTCACATTCATACAGGAAAAGCATTTGAATGGAATCCGTCCAGAGCCTGCTCCCTGCTGGCAGCAACACAGCACAGAATGAACAGTGGCATCTGCTCACACGGCAGAAGGAGCAGCAGGGAAAGCTAGTGCTCTGCTTCTTCAGCACACAAGCAGCTTTGCAAAGGGGTCACCATCATTTCAGTCTCTCCTCGGGTTCATACCTAAAAGTCCATTTGAATCCAAATTCTCAGGTGTTGTCTCTCAGCTGCCCAGCAGCACAGTGAGTACAGCACGAACGTTTGGCCTCTGCTCCCACAGCAGAAGAGCCAGGATTGAAAGCTGGTGCTGGACCTGTTCAGCAAACAATCACCTTTACATTGGTGCCTCCATCGTTGCTTTCACTGCTCACATTCATACAGTAAAAGCATTTGAATGGAATCAGTCCAGAGCCTGCTCCCTGCTGCGCAGCAACACAGTCAGCACAGAATGAATAGTGGCATCTGCTCACACGGCAGAAGGAGCAGCAGGGAAAGCTAGTGCTCTGCTTCTTCAGCACACAAGCAGCTTTGCAACGGGGTCACCATCATTGCAGTCTCTCCTCGGTTTCATACCTAAAAGTCCATTTGAATCCAAATTCTCAGGTGGTGTCTCTCAGCTGCCCAGCAGCACAGTGAGTACAGCACGAACGTTTAGCCTCTGCTCCCACAGCAGAAGAGCCAGGATTGAAAGCTGGTGCTGGACCTGTTCAGCACACAATCCCCTTTACATTGGTGCCTCCATCGTTGCTTTCACTGCTAACACTCATACAGGAAAAGCATTTGAATAGAATCCGTCCAGAGCCTGCTCCCTGCTGTGCAGCAACACAGTCAGCACAGAATGAACAGTGGCATCTGCTCACACGGCAGAAGGAGCAGCAGGGAAAGCTAGTGCTCTGCTTCTTCAGCACACAAGCAGCTTTGCAACGGGGTCACCATCATTGCAGTCTCTCCTCGGTTTCATACCTAAAAGTCCATTTGAATCCAAATTCTCAGGTGGTGTCTCTCAGCTGCCCAGCAGCACAGTTAGTACAGCACGAACGTTTGGCCTCTGCTCCCACAGCAGAAGAGCCAGGATTGAAAGCTGGTGCTGGACCTGTTCAGCACACAATCCCTTTTACATTGGTGCCTCCATCGTTGCTTTCACTGCTCACTTTCATACAGGAAAAGCATTTGAATGGAATCAGTCCAGAGACTGCTCTCTGCTGCGCAGCAACACAGTCAGCACAGAATGAACAGTGGCATCTGCTCACACGGCAGAAGGACCAGCAGGGAAATCTAGTGCTGTATCTCTTCAGCACACAAGCAGCTTTGCAACGGGGTCACCATCATTGCAGTCTCTCCTCGGCTTCATACCTAAAAGTCCATTTGAATCCAAATTCTCAGGTGGTGTCTCTCAGCTGCCCAGCAGCACAGTTAGTACAGCACGAACGTTTGGCCTCTGCTCCCACAGCAGAAGAGCCAGGATTGAAAGCTGGTGCTGGACCTGTTCAGCACACAATCCCCTTTACATTGGTGCCTCCATCGTTGCTTTCACTGCTCACATTCATACAGGAAAAGCATTTGAATGGAATCAGTCCAGAGGCTGCTCTCTGCTGCGCAGCAACACAGTCAGCACAGAATGAACAGTGGCATCTGCTCACACGGCAGAAGGAGCAGCAGGGAAAGCTAGTGCTCTGCTTCTTCAGCACACACGCAGCTTTGCAACGGGGTCACCATCATTGCAGTCTCTCCTCGGCTTCATACCTAAAAGTCCATTTGAATCCGAATTCTCAGGTGGTGTCGCTCAGCTGCCCAGCAGCACAGTGAGTACAGCACGAACGTTTGGCCTCTGCTCCCACAGCAGAAGAGCCAGGATTGAAAGCTGGTGCTGGACCTGTTCAGCACACAATCCCCTTTACATTGGTGCCTCCATCGTTGCTTTCACTGCTAACACTCATACAGGAAAAGCATTTGAATAGAATCCATCCAGAGCCTGCTCCCTGCTGGCAGCAACACAGCACAGAATGAATAGTGGCATCTGCTCACACGGCAGAAGGAGCAGCAGGGAAAGCTAGTGCTCTGCTTCTTCAGCACACAAGCAGCTTTGCAAAGGGGTCACCATCATTGCAGTCTCTCCTCGGGTTCATAACTAAAAGTCCATTTGAATCCAAATTCTCAGGTGGTGTCTCTCAGCTGCCCAGCAGCACAGTTAGTACAGCACGAACGTTTGGCCTCTGCTCCCACAGCAGAAGAGCCAGGATTGAAAGCTGGTGCTGGACCTGTTCAGCACACAATCACCTTTACATTGGTGCCTCCATCGTTGCTTTCACTGCTCACATTCATACAGGAAAAGCATTTGAATGGAATCAGTCCAGAGGCTGCTCTCTGCTGCGCAGCAACACAGTCAGCACAGAATGAACAGTGGCATCTGCTCACAAGGCAGAAGGAGCAGCAGGGAAAGCTAGTGCTCTGCTTCTTCAGCACACACGCAGCTTTGCAACGGGGTCACCATCATTGCAGTCTCTCCTCGGCTTCATACCTAAAAGTCCATTTGAATCCGAATTCTCAGGTGGTGTCGCTCAGCTGCCCAGCAGCACAGTGAGTACAGCACGAACGTTTGGCCTCTGCTCCCACAGCAGAAGAGCCAGGATTGAAAGCTGGTGCTGGACCTGTTCAGCACACAATCCCTTTTACATTGGTGCATTCATCGTTGCTTTCACTGCTCACTTTCATACAGGAAAAGCATTTGAATGGAATCAGTCCAGAGCCTGCTCTCTGCTGCGCAGCAACACAGTCAGCACAGAATGAACAGTGGCATCTGCTCACACGGCAGAAGGAGCAGCAGGGAAAGCTAGTGCTCTGCTTCTTCAGCACACAAGCAGCTTTGCAACGGGGTCACCATCATTTCAGTCTCTCCTCGGTTTCATACCTAAAAGTCCATTTGAATCCAAATTCTCAAGCGGTCTCAGCTGCCCAGCAGCACAGTGAGTACAGCACGAACGTTTGGCATCTGCTCCCACAGCAGAAGAGCAAGGATTGAAAGCTGGTGCTGGACCTGTTCAGCACACAATCCCCTTTACATTGGTGCATCCATCGTTGCTTTCACTGCTAACACTCGTACAGGAAAAGCATTTGAATAGAATCAGTCCAGAGCCTGCTCCCTGCTGGCAGCAACACAGCACAGAATGAACAGGGGCATCTGCTCACACGGCAGAAGGACCAGCAGGGAAAGCTAGTGCTGTGTCTCTTCAGCACACAAGAAGCTTTGCAACGGGGTCACCATCATTGCAGTCTCTCCTCGGTTTCATACCTAAAAGTCCATTTGAATCCAAATTCTCAGGTGGTGTCTCTCAGCTGCCCAGCAGCACAGTGAGTACAGCACGAACGTTTGGCCTCTGCTCCCACAGCAGAAGAGCCAGGATTGAAAGCTGGTGCTGGACCTGTTCAGCACACAATCACCTTTACATTAATGCCTCCATCGTTGCTTTCACTGCTCACATTCATACAGGAAAAGCATTTGAATGGAATCAGTCCAGAGGCTGCTCTCTGCTGCGCAGCAACACAGTCAGCACAGAATGAACAGTGGCATCTGCTCACACGGCAGAAGGACCAGCAGGGAAAGCTCGGGCTGTGTCTCTTCAGCACACAAGCAGCTTTGCAACGGGGTCACCATCATTGCAGTCTCTCCTCGGTTTCATACCTAAAAGTCCATTTGAATCCAAATTCTCAAGCAGTCTCAGCTGCCCAGCAGCACAGTGAGTACAGCACGAACGTTTGGCATCTGCTCCCACAGCAGAAGAGCCAGGATTGAAAGCTGGTGCTGGACCTGTTCAGCACACAATCCCCTTTACATTGGTGCCTCCATCGTTGCTTTCACTGCTCACTTTCATACAGGAAAAGCATTTGAATGGAATCAGTCCAGAGCCTGCTCTCTGCTGCGCAGCAACACAGTCAGCACAGAATGAACAGTGGCATCTGCTCACACGGCAGAAGGAGCAGCAGGGAAAGCTAGTGCTCTGCTTCTTCAGCACACAAGCAGCTTTGCAACGGGGTCACCATCATTGCAGTCTCTCCTCGGTTTCATACCTAAAAGTCCATTTGAATCCAAATTCTCAGGTGGTGTCTCTCAGCTGCCCAGCAGCACAGTGAGTACAGCACGAACGTTTGGCCTCTGCTCCCACAGCAGAAGAGCCAGGATTGAAAGCTGGTGCTGGACCTGTTCAGCACACAATCACCTTTACATTGGTGCATCCATCGTTGCTTTCACTGCTCACTTTCATACAGGAAAAGCATTTGAATGGAATCAGTCCAGAGCCTGCTCTCTGCTGCGCAGCAACACAGTCAGCACAGAATGAACAGTGGCATCTGCTCACACGGCAGAAGGAGCAGCAGGGAAAGCTAGTGCTCTGCTTCTTCAGCACACAAGCAGCTTTGCAACGGGGTCACCATCATTGCAGTCTCTCCTCGGTTTCCTACCTAAAAGTCCATTTGAATCCAAATTCTCAGGTGGTGTCTCTCAGCTGCCCAGCAGCACAGTTAGTACAGCACGAACGTTTGGCCTCTGCTCCCACAGCAGAAGAGCCAGGATTGAAAGCTGGTGCTTGACCTGTTCAGCACACAATCACCTTTACATTAATGCCTCCATCGTTGCTTTCACTGCTCACTTTCATACAGGAAAAGCATTTGAATGGAATCAGTCCAGAGCCTGCTCTCTGCTGCGCAGCAACACAGTCAGCACAGAATGAACAGTGGCATCTGCTCACACGGCAGAAGGAGCAGCAGGGAAAGCTAGTGCTCTGCTTCTTCAGCACACAAGCAGCTTTGCAACGGGGTCACCATCATTGCAGTCTCTCCTCGGCTTCATACCTAAAAGTCCATTTGAATCTGAATTCTCAGGTGGTGTCGCTCAGCTGCCCAGCAGCACAGTGAGTACAGCACGAACGTTTGGCCTCTGCTCCCACAGCAGAAGAGCCAGGATTGAAAGCTGGTGCTGGACCTGTTCAGCACACAATCCCCTTTACATTGGTGCCTCCATCGTTGCTTTCACTGCTCACTTTCATACAGGAAAAGCATTTGAATAGAATCAGTCCAGAGCCTGCTCCCTGCTGGCAGCAACACAGCACAGAATGAACAGGGGCATCTGCTCACACGGCAGAAGGACCAGCAGGGAAAGCTAGTGCTGTGTCTCTTCAGCACACAAGCAGCTTTGCAACGGGGTCACCATCATTGCAGTCTCTCCTCGGGTTCATACCTAAAAGTCCATTTGAATCCAAATTCTCAGGTGGTGTCTCTCAGCTGCCCAGCAGCACAGTGAGTACAGCACGAACGTTTGGCCTCTGCTCCCACAGCAGAAGAGCCAGGATTGAAAGCTGGTGCTGGACCTGTTCAGCACACAATCCCCTTTACATTGGTGCCTCCATCGTTGCTTTCACTGCTCACTTTCATACAGGAAAAGCATTTGAATGGAATCAGTCCAGAGCCTGCTCTCTGCTGCGCAGCAACACAGTCAGCACAGAATGAACAGTGGCATCTGCTCACACGGCAGAAGGAGCAGCAGGGAAAGCTAGTGCTCTGCTTCTTCAGCACACAAGCAGCTTTGCAACGGGGTCACCATCATTGCAGTCTCTCCTCGGTTTCATACCTAAAAGTCCATTTGAATCCAAATTCTCAAGCGGTCTCAGCTGCCCAGCAGCACAGTGAGTACAGCACGAACGTTTGGCCTCTGCTCCCACAGCAGAAGAGCCAGGATTGAAAGCTGGTGCTGGACCTGTTCAGCACACAATCCCCTTTACATTGGTGCCTCCATCGTTGCTTTCACTGCTAACACTCATACAGGAAAAGCATTTGAATAGAATCCGTCCAGAGCCTGCTCCCTGCTGGCAGCAACACAGCACAGAATGAACAGGGGCATCTGCTCACACGGCAGAAGGACCCGCAGGGAAAGCTAGTGCTCTGCTTCTTCAGCACACAAGCAGCTTTGCAACGGGGTCACCATCATTGCAGTCTCTCCTCGGTTTCATACCTAAAAGTCCATTTGAATCCAAATTCTCAGGTGGTGTCTCTCAGCTGCCCAGCAGCACAGTTAGTACAGCACGAACGTTTGGCCTCTGCTCCCACAGCAGAAGAGCCAGGATTGAAAGCTGGTGCTGGACCTGTTCAGCACACAATCACCTTTACATTGGTGCATTCATCGTTGCTTTCACTGCTCACTTTCATACAGGAAAAGCATTTGAATGGAATCAGTCCAGAGCCTGCTCTCTGCTGCGCAGCAACACAGTCAGCACAGAATGAACAGTGGCATCTGCTCACACGGCAGAAGGACCAGCAGGGAAAGCTAGTGCTCTGCTTCTTCAGCACACAAGCAGCTTTGCAACGGGGTCACCATCATTTCAGTCTCTCCTCGGTTTCATACCTAAAAGTCCATTTGAATCCAAATTCTCAAGCGGTCTCAACTGCCCAGCAGCACAGTGAGTACAGCACGAACGTTTGGCATCTGCTCCCACAGCAGAAGAGCAAGGATTGAAAGCTGGTGCTGGACCTGTTCAGCACACAATCCCCTTTACATTGGTGCATCCATCGTTGCTTTCACTGCTAACACTCGTACAGGAAAAGCATTTGAATAGAATCAGTCCAGAGCCTGCTCCCTGCTGGCAGCAACACAGCACAGAATGAACAGTGGCATCTGCTCACACGGCAGAAGGACCAGCAGGGAAAGCTAGTGCTGTGTCTCTTCAGCACACAAGAAGCTTTGCAACGGGGTCACCATCATTGCAGTCTCTCCTCGGTTTCATACCTAAAAGTCCATTTGAATCCAAATTCTCAGGTGGTGTCTCTCAGCTGCCCAGCAGCACAGTTAGTACAGCACGAACGTTTGGCCTCTGCTCCCACAGCAGAAGAGCCAGGATTGAAAGCTGGTGCTGGACCTGTTCAGCACACAATCACCTTTTCATTAATGCCTCCCTCGTTGCTTTCAGTGCTCACATTCATACAGGAAAAGCATTTGAATGGAATCAGTCCAGAGGCTGCTCTCTGCTGCGCAGCAACACAGCACAGAATGAACAGTGGCATCTGCTCACACGGCAGAAGGACCAGCAGGGAAAGCTAGTGCTCTGCTTCTTCAGCACACACGCAGCTTTGCAACGGGGTCACCATCATTGCAGTCTCTCCTCGGCTTCATACCTAAAAGTCCATTTGAATCCGAATTCTCAGGTGGTGTCGCTCAGCTGCCCAGCAGCACAGTGAGTACAGCACGAACGTTTGGCCTCTGCTCCCACAGCAGAAGAGCCAGGATTGAAAGCTGGTGCTGGACCTGTTCAGCACACAATCCCCTTTACATTGGTGCCTCCATCGTTGCTTTCACTGCTAACACTCATACAGGAAAAGCATTTGAATAGAATCCGTCCAGAGCCTGCTCCCTGCTGGCAGCAACACAGCACAGAATGAACAGGGGCATCTGCTCACACGGCAGAAGGACCAGCAGGGAAAGCTAGTGCTGGGCCTCTTCAGCACACAAGCAGCTTTGCAACGGGGTCACCATCATTGCAGTCTCTCCTCGGTTTCATACCTAAAAGTCCATTTGAATCCAAATTCTCAAGCGGTCTCAGCTGCCCAGCAGCACAGTGAGTACAGCACGAACGTTTGGCATCTGCTCCCACAGCAGAAGAGCAAGGATTGAAAGCTGGTGCTGGACCTGTTCAGCACACAATCCCCTTTACATTGGTGCATCCATCGTTGCTTTCACTGCTAACACTCGTACAGGAAAAGCATTTGAATAGAATCAGTCCAGAGCCTGCTCCCTGCTGGCAGCAACACAGCACAGAATGAACAGGGGCATCTGCTCACACGGCAGAAGGACCAGCAGGGAAAGCTAGTGCTGTGTCTCTTCAGCACACAAGAAGCTTTGCAACGGGGTCACCATCATTGCAGTCTCTCCTCGGTTTCATACCTAAAAGTCCATTTGAATCCAAATTCTCAGGTGGTGTCTCTCAGCTGCCCAGCAGCACAGTGAGTACAGCACGAACGTTTGGCCTCTGCTCCCACAGCAGAAGAGCCAGGATTGAAAGCTGGTGCTGGACCTGTTCAGCACACAATCACCTTTACATTAATGCCTCCATCGTTGCTTTCACTGCTCACATTCATACAGGAAAAGCATTTGAATGGAATCAGTCCAGAGGCTGCTCTCTGCTGCGCAGCAACACAGTCAGCACAGAATGAACAGGGGCATCTGCTCACACGGCAGAAGGAGCAGCAGGGAAAGCTCGGGCTGTGTCTCTTCAGCACACAAGCAGCTTTGCAACGGGGTCACCATCATTGCAGTCTCTCCTCGGTTTCATACCTAAAAGTCCATTTGAATCCAAATTCTCAAGCGGTCTCAGCTGCCCAGCAGCACAGTGAGTACAGCACGAACGTTTGGCATCTGCTCCCACAGCAGAAGAGCCAGGATTGAAAGCTGGTGCTGGACCTGTTCAGCACACAATCCCCTTTACATTGGTGCCTCCATCGTTGCTTTCACTGCTCACTTTCATACAGGAAAAGCATTTGAATGGAATCAGTCCAGAGCCTGCTCTCTGCTGCGCAGCAACACAGTCAGCACAGAATGAACAGTGGCATCTGCTCACACGGCAGAAGGAGCAGCAGGGAAAGCTAGTGCTCTGCTTCTTCAGCACACAAGCAGCTTTGCAACGGGGTCACCATCATTGCAGTCTCTCCTCGGTTTCATACCTAAAAGTCCATTTGAATCCAAATTCTCAGGTGGTGTCTCTCAGCTGCCCAGCAGCACAGTGAGTACAGCACGAACGTTTGGCCTCTGCTCCCACAGCAGAAGAGCCAGGATTGAAAGCTGGTGCTGGACCTGTTCAGCACACAATCACCTTTACATTGGTGCATCCATCGTTGCTTTCACTGCTCACTTTCATACAGGAAAAGCATTTGAATGGAATCAGTCCAGAGCCTGCTCTCTGCTGCGCAGCAACACAGTCAGCACAGAATGAACAGTGGCATCTGCTCACACGGCAGAAGGAGCAGCAGGGAAAGCTAGTGCTCTGCTTCTTCAGCACACAAGCAGCTTTGCAACGGGGTCACCATCATTGCAGTCTCTCCTCGGTTTCCTACCTAAAAGTCCATTTGAATCCAAATTCTCAGGTGGTGTCTCTCAGCTGCCCAGCAGCACAGTTAGTACAGCACGAACGTTTGGCCTCTGCTCCCACAGCAGAAGAGCCAGGATTGAAAGCTGGTGCTGGACCTGTTCAGCACACAATCACCTTTACATTAATGCCTCCATCGTTGCTTTCACTGCTCACTTTCATACAGGAAAAGCATTTGAATGGAATCAGTCCAGAGGCTGCTCTCTGCTGCGCAGCAACACAGTCAGCACAGAATGAACAGTGGCATCTGCTCACACGGCAGAAGGAGCAGCAGGGAAAGCTAGTGCTCTGCTTCTTCAGCACACAAGCAGCTTTGCAACGGGGTCACCATCATTGCAGTCTCTCCTCGGCTTCATACCTAAAAGTCCATTTGAATCCGAATTCTCAGGTGGTGTCGCTCAGCTGCCCAGCAGCACAGTGAGTACAGCACGAACGTTTGGCCTCTGCTCCCACAGCAGAAGAGCCAGGATTGAAAGCTGGTGCTGGACCTGTTCAGCACACAATCCCCTTTACATTGGTGCCTCCATCGTTGCTTTCACTGCTCACTTTCATACAGGAAAAGCATTTGAATAGAATCAGTCCAGAGCCTGCTCCCTGCTGGCAGCAACACAGCACAGAATGAACAGGGGCATCTGCTCACACGGCAGAAGGACCAGCAGGGAAAGCTAGTGCTGTGTCTCTTCAGCACACAAGCAGCTTTGCAACGGGGTCACCGTCATTGCAGTCTCTCCTCGGGTTCATACCTAAAAGTCCATTTGAATCCAAATTCTCAGGTGGTGTCTCTCAGCTGCCCAGCAGCACAGTGAGTACAGCACGAACGTTTGGCCTCTGCTCCCACAGCAGAAGAGCCAGGATTGAAAGCTGGTGCTGGACCTGTTCAGCACACAATCCCCTTTACATTGGTGCCTCCATCGTTGCTTTCACTGCTCACTTTCATACAGGAAAAGCATTTGAATGGAATCAGTCCAGAGCCTGCTCTCTGCTGCGCAGCAACACAGTCAGCACAGAATGAACAGTGGCATCTGCTCACACGGCAGAAGGAGCAGCAGGGAAAGCTAGTGCTCTGCTTCTTCAGCACACAAGCAGCTTTGCAACGGGGTCACCATCATTGCAGTCTCTCCTCGGTTTCATACCTAAAAGTCCATTTGAATCCAAATTCTCAAGCGGTCTCAGCTGCCCAGCAGCACAGTGAGTACAGCACGAACGTTTGGCCTCTGCTCCCACAGCAGAAGAGCCAGGATTGAAAGCTGGTGCTGGACCTGTTCAGCACACAATCCCCTTTACATTGGTGCCTCCATCGTTGCTTTCACTGCTAACACTCATACAGGAAAAGCATTTGAATAGAATCCGTCCAGAGCCTGCTCCCTGCTGGCAGCAACACAGCACAGAATGAACAGTGCCATCTGCTCACACGGCAGAAGGAGCAGCAGGGAATGCTAGTGCTCTGCTTCTTCAGCACACAAGCAGCTTTGCAACGGGGTCACCATCATTACAGTCTCTCCTCGGTTTCATACCTAAAAGTCCATTTGAATCCAAATTCTCAGGTGGTGTCTCTCAGCTGCCCAGCAGCACAGTGAGTACAGCACGAACGTTTGGCCTCTGCTCCCACAGCAGAAGAGCCAGGATTGAAAGCTGGTGCTGGACCTGTTCAGCACACAATCCCCTTTACATTGGTGCCTCCATCGTTGCTTTCACTGCTAACACTCATACAGGAAAAGCATTTGAATAGAATCCGTCCAGAGCCTGCTCCCTGCTGGCAGCAACACAGCACAGAATGAACAGGGGCATCTGCTCACACGGCAGAAGGACCCGCAGGGAAAGCTAGTGCTCTGCTTCTTCAGCACACAAGCAGCTTTGCAACGGGGTCACCATCATTGCAGTCTCTCCTCGGTTTCATACCTAAAAGTCCATTTGAATCCAAATTCTCAGGTGGTGTCTCTCAGCTGCCCAGCAGCACAGTTAGTACAGCACGAACGTTTGGCCTCTGCTCCCACAGCAGAAGAGCCAGGATTGAAAGCTGGTGCTGGACCTGTTCAGCACACAATCCCCTTTACATTGGTGCCTCCATCGTTGCTTTCACTGCTCACATTCATACAGGAAAAGCATTTGAATGGAATCAGTCCAGAGGCTGCTCTCTGCTGCGCAGCAACACAGTCAGCACAGAATGAACAGTGGCATCTGCTCACACGGCAGAAGGAGCAGCAGGGAAAGCTAGTGCTCTGCTTCTTCAGCACACACGCAGCTTTGCAACGGGGTCACCATCATTGCAGTCTCTCCTCGGCTTCATACCTAAAAGTCCATTTGAATCCGAATTCTCAGGTGGTGTCGCTCAGCTGCCCAGCAGCACAGTGAGTACAGCACGAACGTTTGGCCTCTGCTCCCACAGCAGAAGAGCCAGGATTGAAAGCTGGTGCTGGACCTGTTCAGCACACAATCCCCTTTACATTGGTGCCTCCATCGTTGCTTTCACTGCTAACACTCATACAGGAAAAGCATTTGAATAGAATCCATCCAGAGCCTGCTCCCTGCTGGCAGCAACACAGCACAGAATGAATAGTGGCATCTGCTCACACGGCAGAAGGAGCAGCAGGGAAAGCTAGTGCTCTGCTTCTTCAGCACACAAGCAGCTTTGCAAAGGGGTCACCATCATTGCAGTCTCTCCTCGGGTTCATAACTAAAAGTCCATTTGAATCCAAATTCTCAGGTGGTGTCTCTCAGCTGCCCAGCAGCACAGTTAGTACAGCACGAACGTTTGGCCTCTGCTCCCACAGCAGAAGAGCCAGGATTGAAAGCTGGTGCTGGACCTGTTCAGCACACAATCCCCTTTACATTGGTGCATCCATCGTTGCTTTCACTGCTAACACTCGTACAGGAAAAGCATTTGAATAGAATCAGTCCAGAGCCTGCTCCCTGCTGGCAGCAACACAGCACAGAATGAACAGGGGCATCTGCTCACACGGCAGAAGGACCAGCAGGGAAAGCTAGTGCTGTGTCTCTTCAGCACACAAGAAGCTTTGCAACGGGGTCACCATCATTGCAGTCTCTCCTCGGTTTCATACCTAAAAGTCCATTTGAATCCAAATTCTCAGGTGGTGTCTCTCAGCTGCCCAGCAGCACAGTGAGTACAGCACGAACGTTTGGCCTCTGCTCCCACAGCAGAAGAGCCAGGATTGAAAGCTGGTGCTGGACCTGTTCAGCACACAATCACCTTTACATTAATGCCTCCATCGTTGCTTTCACTGCTCACATTCATACAGGAAAAGCATTTGAATGGAATCAGTCCAGAGGCTGCTCTCTGCTGCGCAGCAACACAGTCAGCACAGAATGAACAGTGGCATCTGCTCACACGGCAGAAGGACCAGCAGGGAAAGCTCGGGCTGTGTCTCTTCAGCACACAAGCAGCTTTGCAACGGGGTCACCATCATTGCAGTCTCTCCTCGGTTTCATACCTAAAAGTCCATTTGAATCCAAATTCTCAAGCGGTCTCAGCTGCCCAGCAGCACAGTGAGTACAGCACGAACGTTTGGCATCTGCTCCCACAGCAGAAGAGCCAGGATTGAAAGCTGGTGCTGGACCTGTTCAGCACACAATCCCCTTTACATTGGTGCCTCCATCGTTGCTTTCACTGCTCACTTTCATACAGGAAAAGCATTTGAATGGAATCAGTCCAGAGCCTGCTCTCTGCTGCGCAGCAACACAGTCAGCACAGAATGAACAGTGGCATCTGCTCACACGGCAGAAGGAGCAGCAGGGAAAGCTAGTGCTCTGCTTCTTCAGCACACAAGCAGCTTTGCAACGGGGTCACCATCATTGCAGTCTCTCCTCGGTTTCATACCTAAAAGTCCATTTGAATCCAAATTCTCAGGTGGTGTCTCTCAGCTGCCCAGCAGCACAGTGAGTACAGCACGAACGTTTGGCCTCTGCTCCCACAGCAGAAGAGCCAGGATTGAAAGCTGGTGCTGGACCTGTTCAGCACACAATCACCTTTACATTGGTGCATCCATCGTTGCTTTCACTGCTCACTTTCATACAGGAAAAGCATTTGAATGGAATCAGTCCAGAGCCTGCTCTCTGCTGCGCAGCAACACAGTCAGCACAGAATGAACAGTGGCATCTGCTCACACGGCAGAAGGAGCAGCAGGGAAAGCTAGTGCTCTGCTTCTTCAGCACACAAGCAGCTTTGCAACGGGGTCACCATCATTGCAGTCTCTCCTCGGTTTCCTACCTAAAAGTCCATTTGAATCCAAATTCTCAGGTGGTGTCTCTCAGCTGCCCAGCAGCACAGTTAGTACAGCACGAACGTTTGGCCTCTGCTCCCACAGCAGAAGAGCCAGGATTGAAAGCTGGTGCTTGACCTGTTCAGCACACAATCACCTTTACATTAATGCCTCCATCGTTGCTTTCACTGCTCACTTTCATACAGGAAAAGCATTTGAATGGAATCAGTCCAGAGGCTGCTCTCTGCTGCGCAGCAACACAGTCAGCACAGAATGAACAGTGGCATCTGCTCACACGGCAGAAGGAGCAGCAGGGAAAGCTAGTGCTCTGCTTCTTCAGCACACAAGCAGCTTTGCAACGGGGTCACCATCATTGCAGTCTCTCCTCGGCTTCATACCTAAAAGTCCATTTGAATCTGAATTCTCAGGTGGTGTCGCTCAGCTGCCCAGCAGCACAGTGAGTACAGCACGAACGTTTGGCCTCTGCTCCCACAGGCAGAAGAGCCAGGATTGAAAGCTGGTGCTGGACCTGTTCAGCACACAATCCCCTTTACATTGGTGCCTCCATCGTTGCTTTCACTGCTCACTTTCATACAGGAAAAGCATTTGAATAGAATCAGTCCAGAGCCTGCTCCCTGCTGGCAGCAACACAGCACAGAATGAACAGGGGCATCTGCTCACACGGCAGAAGGACCAGCAGGGAAAGCTAGTGCTGTGTCTCTTCAGCACACAAGCAGCTTTGCAACGGGGTCACCATCATTGCAGTCTCTCCTCGGGTTCATACCTAAAAGTCCATTTGAATCCAAATTCTCAGGTGGTGTCTCTCAGCTGCCCAGCAGCACAGTGAGTACAGCACGAACGTTTGGCCTCTGCTCCCACAGCAGAAGAGCCAGGATTGAAAGCTGGTGCTGGACCTGTTCAGCACACAATCCCCTTTACATTGGTGCCTCCATCGTTGCTTTCACTGCTCACTTTCATACAGGAAAAGCATTTGAATGGAATCAGTCCAGAGCCTGCTCTCTGCTGCGCAGCAACACAGTCAGCACAGAATGAACAGTGGCATCTGCTCACACGGCAGAAGGAGCAGCAGGGAAAGCTAGTGCTCTGCTTCTTCAGCACACAAGCAGCTTTGCAACGGGGTCACCATCATTGCAGTCTCTCCTCGGTTTCATACCTAAAAGTCCATTTGAATCCAAATTCTCAAGCGGTCTCAGCTGCCCAGCAGCACAGTGAGTACAGCACGAACGTTTGGCCTCTGCTCCCACAGCAGAAGAGCCAGGATTGAAAGCTGGTGCTGGACCTGTTCAGCACACAATCCCCTTTACATTGGTGCCTCCATCGTTGCTTTCACTGCTAACACTCATACAGGAAAAGCATTTGAATAGAATCCGTCCAGAGCCTGCTCCCTGCTGGCAGCAACACAGCACAGAATGAACAGGGGCATCTGCTCACACGGCAGAAGGACCCGCAGGGAAAGCTAGTGCTCTGCTTCTTCAGCACACAAGCAGCTTTGCAACGGGGTCACCATCATTGCAGTCTCTCCTCGGTTTCATACCTAAAAGTCCATTTGAATCCAAATTCTCAGGTGGTGTCTCTCAGCTGCCCAGCAGCACAGTTAGTACAGCACGAACGTTTGGCCTCTGCTCCCACAGCAGAAGAGCCAGGATTGAAAGCTGGTGCTGGACCTGTTCAGCACACAATCACCTTTACATTGGTGCATTCATCGTTGCTTTCACTGCTCACTTTCATACAGGAAAAGCATTTGAATGGAATCAGTCCAGAGCCTGCTCTCTGCTGCGCAGCAACACAGTCAGCACAGAATGAACAGTGGCATCTGCTCACACGGCAGAAGGAGCAGCAGGGAAAGCTAGTGCTCTGCTTCTTCAGCACACAAGCAGCTTTGCAACGGGGTCACCATCATTTCAGTCTCTCCTCGGTTTCATACCTAAAAGTCCATTTGAATCCAAATTCTCAAGCGGTCTCAACTGCCCAGCAGCACAGTGAGTACAGCACGAACGTTTGGCATCTGCTCCCACAGCAGAAGAGCAAGGATTGAAAGCTGGTGCTGGACCTGTTCAGCACACAATCCCCTTTACATTGGTGCATCCATCGTTGCTTTCACTGCTAACACTCGTACAGGAAAAGCATTTGAATAGAATCAGTCCAGAGCCTGCTCCCTGCTGGCAGCAACACAGCACAGAATGAACAGTGGCATCTGCTCACACGGCAGAAGGACCAGCAGGGAAAGCTAGTGCTGTGTCTCTTCAGCACACAAGAAGCTTTGCAACGGGGTCACCATCATTGCAGTCTCTCCTCGGTTTCATACCTAAAAGTCCATTTGAATCCAAATTCTCAGGTGGTGTCTCTCAGCTGCCCAGCAGCACAGTTAGTACAGCACGAACGTTTGGCCTCTGCTCCCACAGCAGAAGAGCCAGGATTGAAAGCTGGTGCTGGACCTGTTCAGCACACAATCACCTTTTCATTAATGCCTCCCTCGTTGCTTTCAGTGCTCACATTCATACAGGAAAAGCATTTGAATGGAATCAGTCCAGAGGCTGCTCTCTGCTGCGCAGCAACACAGCACAGAATGAACAGTGGCATCTGCTCACACGGCAGAAGGACCAGCAGGGAAAGCTAGTGCTCTGCTTCTTCAGCACACACGCAGCTTTGCAACGGGGTCACCATCATTGCAGTCTCTCCTCGGCTTCATACCTAAAAGTCCATTTGAATCCGAATTCTCAGGTGGTGTCGCTCAGCTGCCCAGCAGCACAGTGAGTACAGCACGAACGTTTGGCCTCTGCTCCCACAGCAGAAGAGCCAGGATTGAAAGCTGGTGCTGGACCTGTTCAGCACACAATCCCCTTTACATTGGTGCCTCCATCGTTGCTTTCACTGCTAACACTCATACAGGAAAAGCATTTGAATAGAATCCGTCCAGAGCCTGCTCCCTGCTGGCAGCAACACAGCACAGAATGAACAGGGGCATCTGCTCACACGGCAGAAGGACCAGCAGGGAAAGCTAGTGCTGGGCCTCTTCAGCACACAAGCAGCTTTGCAACGGGGTCACCATCATTGCAGTCTCTCCTCGGTTTCATACCTAAAAGTCCATTTGAATCCAAATTCTCAAGCGGTCTCAGCTGCCCAGCAGCACAGTGAGTACAGCACGAACGTTTGGCATCTGCTCCCACAGCAGAAGAGCAAGGATTGAAAGCTGGTGCTGGACCTGTTCAGCACACAATCCCCTTTACATTGGTGCATCCATCGTTGCTTTCACTGCTAACACTCGTACAGGAAAAGCATTTGAATAGAATCAGTCCAGAGCCTGCTCCCTGCTGGCAGCAACACAGCACAGAATGAACAGGGGCATCTGCTCACACGGCAGAAGGACCAGCAGGGAAAGCTAGTGCTGTGTCTCTTCAGCACACAAGAAGCTTTGCAACGGGGTCACCATCATTGCAGTCTCTCCTCGGTTTCATACCTAAAAGTCCATTTGAATCCAAATTCTCAGGTGGTGTCGCTCAGCTGCCCAGCAGCACAGTGAGTACAGCACGAACGTTTGGCCTCTGCTCCCACAGCAGAAGAGCCAGGATTGAAAGCTGGTGCTGGACCTGTTCAGCACACAATCACCTTTACATTGGTGCATCCATCGTTGCTTTCACTGCTCACTTTCATACAGGAAAAGCATTTGAATGGAATCAGTCCAGAGCCTGCTCTCTGCTGCGCAGCAACACAGTCAGCACAGAATGAACAGTGGCATCTGCTCACACGGCAGAAGGAGCAGCAGGGAAAGCTAGTGCTCTGCTTCTTCAGCACACAAGCAGCTTTGCAACGGGGTCACCATCATTGCAGTCTCTCCTCGGTTTCCTACCTAAAAGTCCATTTGAATCCAAATTCTCAGGTGGTGTCTCTCAGCTGCCCAGCAGCACAGTTAGTACAGCACGAACGTTTGGCCTCTGCTCCCACAGCAGAAGAGCCAGGATTGAAAGCTGGTGCTGGACCTGTTCAGCACACAATCACCTTTACATTAATGCCTCCATCGTTGCTTTCACTGCTCACTTTCATACAGGAAAAGCATTTGAATGGAATCAGTCCAGAGGCTGCTCTCTGCTGCGCAGCAACACTGTCAGCACAGAATGAACAGTGGCATCTGCTCACACGGCAGAAGGAGCAGCAGGGAAAGCTAGTGCTCTGCTTCTTCAGCACACAAGCAGCTTTGCAACGGGGTCACCATCATTGCAGTCTCTCCTCGGCTTCATACCTAAAAGTCCATTTGAATCCGAATTCTCAGGTGGTGTCGCTCAGCTGCCCAGCAGCACAGTGAGTACAGCACGAACGTTTGGCCTCTGCTCCCACAGCAGAAGAGCCAGGATTGAAAGCTGGTGCTGGACCTGTTCAGCACACAATCCCCTTTACATTGGTGCCTCCATCGTTGCTTTCACTGCTCACTTTCATACAGGAAAAGCATTTGAATAGAATCAGTCCAGAGCCTGCTCCCTGCTGGCAGCAACACAGCACAGAATGAACAGGGGCATCTGCTCACACGGCAGAAGGACCAGCAGGGAAAGCTAGTGCTGTGTCTCTTCAGCACACAAGCAGCTTTGCAACGGGGTCACCATCATTGCAGTCTCTCCTCGGGTTCATACCTAAAAGTCCATTTGAATCCAAATTCTCAGGTGGTGTCTCTCAGCTGCCCAGCAGCACAGTGAGTACAGCACGAACGTTTGGCCTCTGCTCCCACAGCAGAAGAGCCAGGATTGAAAGCTGGTGCTGGACCTGTTCAGCACACAATCCCCTTTACATTGGTGCCTCCATCGTTGCTTTCACTGCTCACTTTCATACAGGAAAAGCATTTGAATGGAATCAGTCCAGAGCCTGCTCTCTGCTGCGCAGCAACACAGTCAGCACAGAATGAACAGTGGCATCTGCTCACACGGCAGAAGGAGCAGCAGGGAAAGCTAGTGCTCTGCTTCTTCAGCACACAAGCAGCTTTGCAACGGGGTCACCATCATTGCAGTCTCTCCTCGGTTTCATACCTAAAAGTCCATTTGAATCCAAATTCTCAAGCGGTCTCAGCTGCCCAGCAGCACAGTGAGTACAGCACGAACGTTTGGCCTCTGCTCCCACAGCAGAAGAGCCAGGATTGAAAGCTGGTGCTGGACCTGTTCAGCACACAATCCCCTTTACATTGGTGCCTCCATCGTTGCTTTCACTGCTAACACTCATACAGGAAAAGCATTTGAATAGAATCCGTCCAGAGCCTGCTCCCTGCTGGCAGCAACACAGCACAGAATGAACAGTGGCATCTGCTCACACGGCAGAAGGAGCAGCAGGGAATGCTAGTGCTCTGCTTCTTCAGCACACAAGCAGCTTTGCAACGGGGTCACCATCATTACAGTCTCTCCTCGGTTTCATACCTAAAAGTCCATTTGAATCCAAATTCTCAGGTGGTGTCTCTCAGCTGCCCAGCAGCACAGTGAGTACAGCACGAACGTTTGGCCTCTGCTCCCACAGCAGAAGAGCCAGGATTGAAAGCTGGTGCTGGACCTGTTCAGCACACAATCCCCTTTACATTGGTGCCTCCATCGTTGCTTTCACTGCTAACACTCATACAGGAAAAGCATTTGAATAGAATCCGTCCAGAGCCTGCTCCCTGCTGGCAGCAACACAGCACAGAATGAACAGGGGCATCTGCTCACACGGCAGAAGGACCAGCAGGGAAAGCTAGTGCTGTGTCTCTTCAGCACACAAGAAGCTTTGCAACGGGGTCACCATCATTGCAGTCTCTCCTCGGTTTCATACCTAAAAGTCCATTTGAATCCAAATTCTCAGGTGGTGTCTCTCAGCTGCCCAGCAGCACAGTGAGTACAGCACGAACGTTTGGCCTCTGCTCCCACAGCAGAAGAGCCAGGATTGAAAGCTGGTGCTGGACCTGTTCAGCACACAATCACCTTTACATTAATGCCTCCATCGTTGCTTTCACTGCTCACATTCATACAGGAAAAGCATTTGAATGGAATCAGTCCAGAGGCTGCTCTCTGCTGCGCAGCAACACAGTCAGCACAGAATGAACAGGGGCATCTGCTCACACGGCAGAAGGAGCAGCAGGGAAAGCTAGTGCTCTGCTTCTTCAGCACACAAGCAGCTTTGCAACGGGGTCACCATCATTGCAGTCTCTCCTCGGTTTCATACCTAAAAGTCCATTTGAATCCAAATTCTCAGGTGGTGTCTCTCAGCTGCCCAGCAGCACAGTGAGTACAGCACGAACGTTTGGCCTCTGCTCCCACAGCAGAAGAGCCAGGATTGAAAGCTGGTGCTGGACCTGTTCAGCACACAGTCCCTTTTACATTGGTGCATTCATCGTTGCTTTCACTGCTCACATTCATACAGGAAAAGCATTTGAATGGAATCAGTCCAGAGGCTCCTCTCTGCTGCGCAGCAACACAGTCAGCACAGAATGAACAGTGGCATCTGCTCACACGGCAGAAGGAGCAGCAGGGAAAGCTAGTGCTCTGCTTCTTCAGCACACAAGCAGCTTTGCAACGGGGTCACCATCATTTCAGTCTCTCCTCGGTTTCATACCTAAAAGTCCATTTGAATCCAAATTCTCAAGCGGTCTCAGCTGCCCAGCAGCACAGTGAGTACAGCACGAACGTTTGGCATCTGCTCCCACAGCAGAAGAGCAAGGATTGAAAGCTGGTGCTGGACCTGTTCAGCACACAATCCCCTTTACATTGGTGCCTCCATCGTTGCTTTCACTGCTAACACTCGTACAGGAAAAGCAGTTGAATAGAATCAGAGTAGAGCCTGCTCCCTGCTGGCAGCAACACAGCACAGAATGAACAGGGGCATCTGCTCACACGGCAGAAGGACCCGCAGGGAAAGCTAGTGCTGTGTCTCTTCAGCACACAAGAAGCTTTGCAACGGGGTCACCATCATTGCAGTCTCTCCTCGGTTTCCTACCTAAAAGTCCATTTGAATCCAAATTCTCAGGTGGTGTCTCTCAGCTGCCCAGCAGCACAGTTAGTACAGCACGAACGTTTGGCCTCTGCTCCCACAGCAGAAGAGCCAGGATTGAAAGCTGGTGCTGGACCTGTTCAGCAGACAATCCCTTTTACATTGGTGCATTCATCGTTGCTTTCACTGCTCACTTTCATACAGGAAAAGCATTTGAATGGAATCAGTCCAGAGCCTGCTCTCTGCTGCGCAGCAACACAGTCAGCACAGAATGAACAGTGGCATCTGCTCACACGGCAGAAGGAGCAGCAGGGAAAGCTAGTGCTCTGCTTCTTCAGCACACAAGCAGCTTTGCAACGGGGTCACCATCATTGCAGTCTCTCCTCGGTTTCATACCTAAAAGTCCATTTGAATCCAAATTCTCAGGTGGTGTCTCTCAGCTGCCCAGCAGCACAGTGAGTACAGCACGAACGTTTGGCCTCTGCTCCCACAGCAGAAGAGCCAGGATTGAAAGCTGGTGCTGGACCTGTTCAGCACACAGTCCCTTTTACATTGGTGCATTCATCGTTGCTTTCACTGCTCACATTCATACAGGAAAAGCATTTGAATGGAATCAGTCCAGAGGCTCCTCTCTGCTGCGCAGCAACACAGTCAGCACAGAATGAACAGTGGCATCTGCTCACACGGCAGAAGGAGCAGCAGGGAAAGCTAGTGCTCTGCTTCTTCAGCACACAAGCAGCTTTGCAACGGGGTCACCATGATTTCAGTCTCTCCTCGGTTTCATACCTAAAAGTCCATTTGAATCCAAATTCTCAAGCGGTCTCAGCTGCCCAGCAGCACAGTGAGTACAGCACGAACGTTTGGCATCTGCTCCCACAGCAGAAGAGCAAGGATTGAAAGCTGGTGCTGGACCTGTTCAGCACACAATCCCCTTTACATTGGTGCCTCCATCGTTGCTTTCACTGCTAACACTCGTACAGGAAAAGCAGTTGAATAGAATCAGAGTAGAGCCTGCTCCCTGCTGGCAGCAACACAGCACAGAATGAACAGGGGCATCTGCTCACACGGCAGAAGGACCCGCAGGGAAAGCTAGTGCTGTGTCTCTTCAGCACACAAGAAGCTTTGCAACGGGGTCACCATCATTGCAGTCTCTCCTCGGTTTCCTACCTAAAAGTCCATTTGAATCCAAATTCTCAGGTGGTGTCTCTCAGCTGCCCAGCAGCACAGTTAGTACAGCACGAACGTTTGGCCTCTGCTCCCACAGCAGAAGAGCCAGGATTGAAAGCTGGTGCTGGACCTGTTCAGCACACAATCACCTTTACATTGGTGCCTCCATCGTTGCTTTCACTGCTCACATTCATACAGGAAAAGCATTTGAATGGAATCAGTCCAGAGCCTGCTCTCTGCTGCGCAGGAACACAGTCAGCACAGAATGAACAGTGGCATCTGCTCACACGGCAGAAGGAGCAGCAGGGAAAGCTAGTGCTCTGCTTCTTCAGCACACAAGCAGCTTTGCAACGGGGTCACCATCATTGCAGTCTCTCCTCGGCTTCATACCTAAAAGTCCATTTGAATCCGAATTCTCAGGTGGTGTCGCTCAGCTGCCCAGCAGCACAGTGAGTACAGCACGAACGTTTGGCCTCTGCTCCCACAGCAGAAGAGCCAGGATTGAAAGCTGGTGCTGGACCTGTTCAGCACACAATCCCCTTTACATTGGTGCCTCCATCGTTGCTTTCACTGCTCACTTTCATACAGGAAAAGCATTTGAATGGAATCAGTCCAGAGCCTGCTCTCTGCTGCGCAGGAACACAGTCAGCACAGAATGAACAGTGGCATCTGCTCACACGGCAGAAGGAGCAGCAGGGAAAGCTAGTGCTCTGCTTCTTCAGCACACACGCAGCTTTGCAATGGGGTCACCATCATTGCAGTCTCTCCTCGGCTTCATACCTAAAAGTCCATTTGAATCCGAATTCTCAGGTGGTGTAGCTCAGCTGCCCAGCAGCACAGTGAGTACAGCACGAACGTTTGGCCTCTGCTCCCACAGCAGAAGAGCCAGGATTGAAAGCTGGTGCTGGACCTGTTCAGCACACAATCCCCTTTACATTGGTGCCTCCATCGTTGCTTTCACTGCTAACACTCATACAGGAAAAGCATTTGAATAGAATCAGTCCAGAGCCTGCTCCCTGCTGGCAGCAACACAGCACAGAATGAACAGTGGCATCTGCTCACACGGCAGAAGGAGCAGCAGGGAAAGCTAGTGCTCTGCTTCTTCAGCACACAAGCAGCTTTGCAACGGGGTCACCATCATTGCAGTCTCTCCTCGGTTTCATACCTAAAAGTCCATTTGAATCCAAATTCTCATGTGGTGTCTCTCAGCTGCCCAGCAGCACAGTGAGTACAGCACGAATGTTTGGCCTCTGCTCCCACAGCAGAAGAGCCAGGATTGAAAGCTGGTGCTGGACCTGTTCAGCACACAATCACCTTTACATTGGTGCCTCCATCGTTGCTTTCACTGCTCACATTCATACAGTAAAAGCATTTGAATGGAATCAGTCCAGAGGCTGCTCTCTGCTGCGCAGCAACACAGTCAGCACAGAATGAACAGTGGCATCTGCTCACACGGCAGAAGGAGCAGCAGGGAAAGCTAGTGCTCTGCTTCTTCAGCACACAAGCAGCTTTGCAACGGGGTCACCATCATTGCAGTCTCTCCTCGGTTTCATACCTAAAAGTCCATTTGAATCCAAATTCTCAGGTGGTGTCTCTCAGCTGCCCAGCAGCACAGTTAGTACAGCACGAACGTTTGGCCTCTGCTCCCACAGCAGAAGAGCCAGGATTGAAAGCTGGTGCTGGACCTGTTCAGCACACAATCCCTTTTACATTGGTGCATTCATCGTTGCTTTCACTGCTCACTTTCATACAGGAAAAGCATTTGAATGGAATCAGTCCAGAGGCTGCTCTCTGCTGCGCAGCAACACAGTCAGCACAGAATGAACAGTGGCATCTGCTCACACGGCAGAAGGAGCAGCAGGGAAAGCTAGTGCTCTGCTTCTTCAGCACACAAGCAGCTTTGCAACGGGGTCACCATCATTGCAGTCTCTCCTCGGTTTCATACCTAAAAGTCCATTTGAATCCAAATTCTCAGGTAGTCTCTCTCAGCTGCCCAGCAGCACAGTTAGTACAGCACGAACGTTTGGCCTCTGCTCCCACAGCAGAAGAGCCAGGATTGAAAGCTGGTGCTGGACCTGTTCAGCACACAATCCCTTTACATTGGTGCATTCATCGTTGCTTTCACTGCTCACTTTCATACAGGAAAAGCATTTGAATGGAATCAGTCCAGAGGCTGCTCTCTGCTGCGCAGCAACACAGTCAGCACAGAATGAACAGTGGCATCTGCTCACACGGCAGAAGGAGCAGCAGGGAAAGCTAGTGCTCTGCTTCTTCAGCACACAAGCAGCTTTGCAACGGGGTCACCATCATTGCAGTCTCTCCTCGGTTTCATACCTAAAAGTCCATTTGAATCCAAATTCTCAGGTGGTGTCTCTCAGCTGCCCAGCAGCACAGTTAGTACAGCACGAACGTTTGGCCTCTGCTCCCACAGCAGAAGCGCCAGGATTGAAAACTGGTGCTGGACCTGTTCAGCACACAATCACCTTTACATTGGTGCCTCCATCGTTGCTTTCACTGCTCACTTTCATACAGGAAAAGCATTTGAATGGAATCAGTCCAGAGGCTGCTCTCTGCTGCGCAGCAACACAGTCAGCACAGAATGAACAGTGGCATCTGCTCACACGGCAGAAGGAGCAGCAGGGAAAGCTAGTGCTCTGCTTCTTCAGCACACAAGCAGCTTTGCAACGGGGTCACCATCATTGCAGTCTCTCCTCGGCTTCATACCTAAAAGTCCATTTGAATCCGAATTCTCAGGTGGTGTCGCTCAGCTGCCCAGCAGCACAGTGAGTACAGCACGAACGTTTGGCCTCTGCTCCCACAGCAGAAGAGCAAGGATTGAAAGCTGGTGCTGGACCTGTTCAGCACACAATCCCCTTTACATTGGTGCATCCATCGTTGCTTTCACTGCTAACACTCGTACAGGAAAAGCATTTGAATAGAATCAGTCCAGAGCCTGCTCCCTGCTGCGCAGCAACACAGCACAGAATGAACAGGGGCATCTGCTCACACGGCAGAAGGACCCGCAGGGAAAGCTAGTGCTGTGTCTCTTCAGCACACAAGAAGCTTTGCAACGGGGTCACCATCATTGCAGTCTCTCCTCGGTTTCCTACCTAAAAGTCCATTTGAATCCAAATTCTCAGGTGGCGTCTCTCAGCTGCCCAGCAGCACAGTTAGTACAGCACGAACGTTTGGCCTCTGCTCCCACAGCAGAAGAGCCAGGATTGAAAGCTGGTGCTGGACCTGTTCAGCACACAATCCCCTTTACATTGGTGCCTCCATCGTTTCTCTCACTGCTCACATTCATACAGGAAAACCATTTGAATGGAATCAGTCCAGAGGCTGCTCTCTGCTGCGCAGCAACACAGTCAGCACAGAATGAACAGTGGCATCTGCTCACACGGCAGAAGGAGCAGCAGGGAAAGCTAGTGCTCTGCTTCTTCAGCACACAAGCAGCTTTGCAACGGGGTCACCATCATTGCAGTCTCTCCTCGGCTTCATACCTAAAAGTCCATTTGAATCCAAATTCTCAAGCGGTCTCAGCTGCCCAGCAGCACAGTGAGTACAGCACGAACGTTTGGCATCTGCTCCCACAGCAGAAGAGCCAGGATTGAAAGCTGGTGCTGGACCTGTTCAGCACACAATCCCTTTTACATTGGTGCATTCATCGTTGCTTTCACTACTCACTTTCATACAGGAAAAGCATTTGAATAGAATCCGTCCAGAGCCTGCTCCCTGCTGGCAGCAACACAGCACAGAATGAACAGTGGCATCTGCTCACACGGCAGAAGGAGCAACAGGGAAAGCTAGTGCTCTGCTTCTTCAGCACACAAGCAGCTTTGCAACGGGGTCACCATCATTGCAGTCTCTCCTCGGCTTCATACCTAAAAGTCCATTTGAATCCGAATTCTCAGGTGGTGTCGCTCAGCTGCCCAGCAGCACAGTGAGTACAGCACGAAAGTTTGGCCTCTGCTCCCACAGCAGAAGAGCCAGGATTGAAAGCTGGTGCTGGACCTGTTCAGCACACAATCCCCTTTACATTGGTGCCTCCATCGTTGCTTTAACTGCTAACACTCATACAGGAAAAGCATTTGAATAGAATCAGTCCAGAGCCTGCTCTCTGCTGCGCAGGAACACAGTCAGCACAGAATGAACAGTGGCATCTGCTCACACGGCAGAAGGAGCAGCAGGGAAAGCTAGTGCTCTGCTTCTTCAGCACACAAGCAGCTTTGCAACGGGGTCACCATCATTGCAGTCTCTCCTCGGTTTCATACCTAAAAGTCCATTTGAATCCAAATTCTCAAGCGGTCTCAGCTGCCCAGCAGCACAGTGAGTACAGCACGAACGTTTGGCCTCTGCTCCCACAGCAGAAGAGCCAGGATTGAAAGCTGGTGCTGGACCTGTTCAGCAAACAATCACCTTTACATTGGTGCCTCCATCGTTGCTTTCACTGCTAAAACTCATACAGGAAAAGCATTTGAATGGAATCAGTCCAGAGGCTGCTCTCTGCTGCGCAGCAACACAGTCAGCGCAGAATGAACAGTGGCATCTGCTCACACGGCAGAAGGAGCAGCAGGGAAAGCTAGTGCTCTGCTTCTTCAGCACACAAGCAGCTTTGCAATGGGGTCACCATCATTGCAGTCTCTCCTCGGTTTCATACCTAAAAGTCCATTTGAATCCAAATTCTCAGGTGGTGTCTCTCAGCTGCCCAGCAGCACAGTGAGTACAGCACGAACGTTTGGCATCTGCTCCCACAGCAGAAGAGCAAGGATTGAAAGCTGGTGCTGGACCTGTTCAGCACACAATCCCCTTTACATTGGTGCCTCCATCGTTGCTTTCACTGCTAACACTCGTACAGGAAAAGCATTTGAATAGAATCAGAGTAGAGCCTGCTCACTGCTGGCAGCAACACAGCACAGAATGAACAGGGGCATCAGCTCACACGGCAGAAGGACCCGCAGGGAAAGCTAGTGCTGTGTCTCTTCAGCACACAAGAAGCTTTGCAACGGGGTCACCATCATTGCAGTCTCTCCTCGGTTTCCTACCTAAAAGTCCATTTGAATCCAAATTCTCAGGTGGTGTCTCTCAGCTGCCCAGCAGCACAGTTAGTACAGCACGAACGTTTGGCCTCTGCTCCCACAGCAGAAGAGCCAGTTTTGAAAGCTGGTGCTGGACCTGTTCAGCACACAATCACCTTTACATTGGTGCCTCCATCGTTGCTTTCAGTGCTCCCATTCATACAGGAAAAGCATTTGAATGGAATCAGTCCAGAGGCTGCTCTCTGCTGCGCAGCAACACAGTCAGCACAGAATGAACAGTGGCATCTGCTCACACGGCAGAAGGAGCAGCAGGGAAAGCTAGTGCTCTGCTTCTTCAGCACACAAGCAGCTTTGCAACGGGGTCACCATCATTTCAGTCTCTCCTCGGTTTCATACCTAAAAGTCCATTTGAATCCAAATTCTCAGGTGGTGTCTCTCAGCTGCCCAGCAGCACAGTGAGTACAGCACGAACGTTTGGCATCTGCTCCCACAGCAGAAGAGCAAGGATTGAAAGCTGGTGCTGGACCTGTTCAGCACACAATCCCCTTTACATTGGTGCATCCATCGTTGCTTTCACTGCTAACACTCGTACAGGAAAAGCATTTGAATAGAATCAGTCCAGAGCCTGCTCCCTGCTGGCAGCAACACAGCACAGAATGAACAGGGGCATCTGCTCACACGGCAGAAGGACCAGCAGGGAAAGCTAGTGCTGTGTCTCTTCATCACACAAGAAGCTTTGCAACGGGGTCACCATCATTGCAGTCTCTCCTCGGTTTCATACCTAAAAGTCCATTTGAATCCAAATTCTCAGGTGGTGTCTCTCAGCTGCCCAGCAGCACAGTTAGTACAGCACGAACGTTTGGCCTCTGCTCCCACAGCAGAAGAGCCAGGATTGAAAGCTGGTGCTGGACCTGTTCAGCACACAATCCCTTTTACATTGGTGCATTCATCGTTGCTTTCACTGCTCACTTTCATACAGGAAAAGCATTTGAATGGAATCAGTCCAGAGCCTGCTCTCTGCTGCGCAGCAACACAGTCAGCACAGAATGAACAGTGGCATCTGCTCACACGGCAGAAGGAGCAGCAGGGAAAGCTAGTGCTCTGCTTCTTCAGCACACAAGCAGCTTTGCAACGGGGTCACCATCATTGCAGTCTCTCCTCGGTTTCATACCTAAAAGTCCATTTGAATCCAAATTCTCAGGTGGTGTCTCTCAGCTACCCAGCAGCACAGTGAGTACAGCATGAACGTTTGGCCTCTGCTCCCACAGCAGAAGAGCCAGGATTGAAAGCTGGTGCTGGACCTGTTCAGCACACAATCCCCTTTACATTGGTGCCTCCATCGTTGCTTTCACTGCTCACTTTCATACAGGAAAAGCATTTGAATGGAATCAGTCCAGAGCCTGCTCTCTGCTGCGCAGGAACACAGTCAGCACAGAATGAACAGTGGCATCTGCTCACACGCAGAAGGAGCAGCAGGGAAAGCTAGTGCTCTGCTTCTTCAGCACACAAGCAGCTTTGCAAAGGGGTCACCATCATTGCAGTCTCTCCTCGGGTTCATACCTAAAAGTCCATTTGAATCCAAATTCTCAGGTGGTGTCTCTCAGCTGCCCAGCAGCACAGTTAGTACAGCACGAACGTTTTGCCTCTGCTCCCACAGCAGAAGAGCCAGGATTGAAAGCTGGTGCTGGACCTGTTCAGCACACAATCACCTTTACATTGGTGCCTCCATCGTTGCTTTCACTGCTCACATTCATACAGGAAAAGCATTTGAATGGAATCAGTCCAGAGGCTGCTCTCTGCTGCGCAGCAACACAGTCAGCACAGAATGAACAGTGGCATCTGCTCACAAGGCAGAAGGAGCAGCAGGGAAAGCTAGTGCTCTGCTTCTTCAGCACACAAGCAGCTTTGCAACGGGGTCACAATCATTGCAGTCTCTCCTCGGTTTCATACCTAAAAGTCCATTTGAATCCAAATTCTCAGGTGGTGTCTCTCAGCTGCCCAGCAGCACAGTTAGTACAGCACGAACGTTTGGCCTCTGCTCCCACAGCAGAAGAGCCAGGATTGAAAGCTGGTGCTGGACCTGTTCAGCACACAATCACCTTTACATTGGTGCATTCATCGTTGCTTTCACTGCTCACTTTCATACAGGAAAAGCATTTGAATGGAATCAGTCCAGAGGCTGCTCTCTGCTGCGCAGCAACACAGCACAGAATGAACAGTGGCATCTGCTCACACGGCAGAAAGACCAGCAGGGAAAGCTAGTGCTCTGCTTCTTCAGCACACACGAAGCTTTGCAACGGGGTCACCATCATTGCAGTCTCTCCTCGGCTTCATACCTAAAAGTCCATTTGAATCCGAATTCTCAGGTGGTGTCGCTCAGCTGCCCAGCAGCACAGTGAGTACAGCACGAACGTTTGGCCTCTGCTCCCACAGCAGAAGAGCAAGGATTGAAAGCTGGTGCTGGACCTGTTCAGCACACAATCCCCTTTACATTGGTGCATCCATCGTTGCTTTCAATGCCAACACTCGTACAGGAAAAGCATTTGAATAGAATCAGTCCAGAGCCTGCTCCCTGCTGGCAGCAACACAGCACAGAATGAACAGGGGCATCTGCTCACACGGCAGAAGGACCAGCAGGGAAAGCTAGTGCTCTGCTTCTTCAGCACACAAGCAGCTTTGCAAAGGGGTCACCATCATTGCAGTCTCTCCTCGGGTTCATACCTAAAAGTCCATTTGAATCCAAATTCTCAGGTGGTGTCTCTCAGCTGCCCAGCAGCACAGTTAGTACAGCACGAACGTTTGGCATCTGCTCCCACAGCAGAAGAGCCAGGATTGAAAGCTGGTGCTGGACCTGTTCAGCACACAATCACCTTTACATTGGTGCCTCCATCGTTGCTTTCACTGCTCACATTCATACAGGAAAAGCATTTGAATGGAATCAGTCCAGAGGCTGCTCTCTGCTGCGCAGGAACACAGTCAGCACAGAATGAACAGTGGCATCTGCTCACACGGCAGAAGGAGCAGCAGGGAAAGCTAGTGCTCTGCTTCTTCAGCACACAAGCAGCTTTGCAAAGGGTCACCATCATTGCAGTCTCTCCTCGGTTTCATACCTAAAAGTCCATTTGAATCCAAATTCTCAGGTGGTGTCTCTCAGCTGCCCAGCAGCACAGTGAGTACAGCACGAACGTTTGGCCTCTGCTCCCACAGCAGAAGAGCCAGGATTGAAAGCTGGTGCTGGACCTGTTCAGCACACAATCCCCTTTACATTGGTGCTTCCATCGTTGCTTTCACTGCTAACACTCATACAGGAAAAGCATTTGAATAGAATCAGTCCAGAGCCTGCTCCCTGCTGGCAGCAACACAGCACAGAATGAACAGTGGCATCCTCTCACACGGCAGAAGGAGCAGCAGGGAAAGCTAGTGCTCTGCTTCTTCAGCACACAAGCAGCTTTGCAACGGGGTCACCATCATTGCAGTCTCTCCTCGGTTTCATACCTAAAAGTCCATTTGAATCCAAATTCTCAGGTGGTGTCTCTCAGCTGCCCAGCAGCACAGTTAGTACAGCACGAACGTTTGGCCTCTGCTCCCACAGCAGAAGAGCCAGGATTGAAAGCTGGTGCTGGACCTGTTCAGCACACAATCCCTTTTACATTGGTGCATTCATAGCTGCTTTCACTGCTCACTTTCATACAGGAAAAGCATTTGAATGGAATCCGTCCAGAGCCTGCTCCCTGCTGGCAGCAACACAGCACAGAATGAACAGTGGCATCTGCTCACACGGCAGAAGGAGCAGCAGGGAAAGCTAGTGCTCTGCTTCTTCAGCACACAAGCAGCTTTGCAACGGGGTCACCATCATTTCAGTCTCTCCTCGGTTTCATACCTAAAAGTCCATTTGAATCCAAATTCTCAAGCGGTCTCAGCTGCCCAGCAGCACAGTGAGTACAGCACGAACGTTTGGCATCTGCTCCCACAGCAGAAGAGCAAGGATTGAAAGCTGGTGCTGGACCTGTTCAGCACACAATCACCTTTACATTGGTGCCTCCATCGTTGCTTTCAGTGCTCACATTCATACAGGAAAAGCATTTGAATGGAATCAGTCCAGAGGCTGCTCTCTGCTGCGCAGCAACACAGCACAGAATGAACAGTGGCATCTGCTCACACGGCAGAAGGAGCAGCAGGGAAAGCTAGTGCTCTGCTTCTTCAGCACACAAGCAGCTTTGCAACGGGGTCACCATCATTGCAGTCTCTCCTCGGTTTCATACCTAAAAGTCCATTTGAATCCAAATTCTCAGGTGGTGTCTCTCAGCTGCCCAGCAGCACAGTGAGTACAGCACGAACGTTTGGCCTCTGCTCCCACAGCAGAAGAGCCAGGATTGAAAGCTGGTGCTGGACCTGTTCAGCACACAATCCCTTTTACATTGGTGCATTCATCGTTCCTTTCACTGCTCACTTTCATACAGGAAAAGCATTTGAATGGAATCAGTCCAGAGCCTGCTCTCTGCTGCGCAGCAACACAGTCAGCACAGAATGAACAGTGGCATCTGCTCACACGGCAGAAGGAGCAGCAGGGAAAGCTAGTGTTCTGCTTCTTCAGCACACAAGCAGCTTTGCAACGGGGTCACCATCATTTCAGTCTCTCCTCGGTTTCATACCTAAAAGTCCATTTGAATCCAAATTCTCAAGCGGTCTCAGCTGCCCAGCAGCACAGTGAGTACAGCACGAACGTTTGGCATCTGCTCCCACAGCAGAAGAGCAAGGATTGAAAGCTGGTGCTGGACCTGTTCAGCACACAATCCCCTTTACATTGGTGCATCCATCGTTGCTTTCACTGCTAACACTCATACAGGAAAAGCATTTGAATGGAATCAGTCCAGAGCCTGCTCTCTGCTGCGCAGGAACACAGTCAGCACAGAATGAACAGTGGCATCTGCTCACACGGCAGAAGGACCAGCAGGGAAAGCTAGTGCTCTGCTTCTTCAGCACACAAGCAGCTTTGCAACGGGGTCACCATCATTGCAGTCTCTCCTCGGCTTCATACCTAAAAGTCCATTTGAATCAAATTCTCAGGTGGTGTCGCTCAGCTGCCCAGCAGCACAGTGAGTACAGCACGAACGTTTGGCATCTGCTCCCACAGCAGAAGAGCCAGGATTGAAAGCTGGTGCTGGACCTGTTCAGCACACAATCCCCTTTACATTGGTGCCTCCATCGTTGCTTTCACTGCTAACACTCATACAGGAAAAGCATTTGAATGGAATCAGTCCAGAGGCTGCTCTCTGCTGCGCAGCAACACAGTCAGCACAGAATGAACAGTGGCATCTGCTCACACGGCAGAAGGAGCAGCAGGGAAAGCTAGTGCTCTGCTTCTTCAGCACACAAGCAGCTTTGCAACGGGGTCACCATCATTGCAGTCTCTCCTCGGTTTCCTACCTAAAAGTCCACTTGAATCCAAATTCTCAGGTGGAGTCTCTCAGCTGCCCAGCAGCACAGTTAGTACAGCACGAACGTTTGGCCTCTGCTCCCACAGCAGAAGAGCCAGGATTGAAAGCTGGTGCTGGACCTGTTTGCACACAATCCCTTTTACATTGGTGCATTCATCGTTGCTTTCACTGCTCACTTTCATACAGGAAAAGCATTTGAATGGAATCAGTCCAGAGGCTGCTCTCTGCTGCGCAGCAACACAGTCAGCACAGAATGAACAGTGGCATCTGCTCACACGGCAGAAGGAGCAGCAGGGAAAGCTAGTGCTCTGCTTCTTCAGCACACAAGCAGCTTTGCAAAGGGGTCACCATCATTGCAGTCTCTCCTCGGTTTCATACCTAAAAGTCCATTTGAATCCAAATTCTCAGGTGGTGTCTCTCAGCTGCCCCAGCAGCACAGTGAGTACAGCACGAACGTTTGGCCTCTGCTCCCACAGCAGAAGAGCCAGGATTGAAAGCTGGTGCTGGACCTGTTCAGCACACAATCCCCTTTACATTGGTGCCTCCATCGTTGCTTTCACTGCTAACACTCATACAGGAAAAGCATTTGAATAGAATCCGTCCAGAGCCTGCTCCCTGCTGGCAGCAACACAGCACAGAATGAACAGTGGCATCTGCTCACACGGCAGAAGGAGCAGCAGGGAAAGCTAGTGCTCTGCTTCTTCAGCACACAAGCAGCTTTGCAACGGGGTCACCATCATTGCAGTCTCTCCTCGGTTTCATACCTAAAAGTCCATTTGAATCCAAATTCTCAGGTGGTGTCTCTCAGCTGCCCAGCAGCACAGTTAGTACAGCACGAACGTTTGGCCTCTGCTCCCACAGCAGAAGAGCCAAGATTGAAAGCTGGTGCTGGACCTGTTCAGCACACAATCCCTTTTACATTGGTGCATTCATCGTTGCTTTCACTGCTCACTTTCATACAGGAAAAGCATTTGAATGGAATCAGTCCAGAGGCTGCTCTCTGCTGCGCAGCAACACAGTCAGCACAGAATGAACAGTGGCATCTGCTCACACGGCAGAAGGAGCAGCAGGGAAAGCTAGTGCTCTGCTTCTTCAGCACACAAGCAGCTTTGCAACGGGGTCACCATCATTGCAGTCTCTCCTCGGTTTCATACCTAAAAGTCCATTTGAATCCAAATTCTCAGGTGGTGTCTCTCAGCTGCCCAGCAGCACAGTTAGTACAGCACGAACGTTTGGCCTCTGCTCCCACAGCAGAAGAGCCAGGATTGAAAGCTGGTGCTGGACCTGTTCAGCACACAATCACCTTTACATTGGTGCCTCCATCGTTGCTTTCACTGCTCACATTCATACAGGAAAAGCATTTGAATGGAATCAGTCCAGAGGCTGCTCTCTGCTGCGCAGCAACACAGTCAGCACAGAATGAACAGTGGCATCTGCTCACACGGCAGAAGGAGCAGCAGGGAAAGCTAGTGCTCTGCTTCTTCAGCACACAAGCAGCTTTGCAACGGGGTCACCATCATTGCAGTCTCTCCTCGGCTTCATACCTAAAAGTCCATTTGAATCTGAATTCTCAGGTGTTGTCGCTCAGCGGCCCAGCAGCACAGTGAGTACAGCACGAACGTTTGGCCTCTGCTCCCACAGCAGAAGAGCCAGGATTGAAAGCTGGTGCTGGACCTGTTCAGCACACAATCCCCTTTACATTGGTGCCTCCATCGTTGCTTTCACTGCTAACACTCATACAGGAAAAGCATTTGAATAGAATCCGTCCAAAGCCTGCTCCCTGCTGGCAGCAACACAGCACAGAATGAACAGTGGCATGTGCTCACACGGCAGAAGGAGCAGCAGGGAAAGCTAGTGCTCTGCTTCTTCAGCACACAAGCAGCTTTGCAACGGGGTCACCATCATTGCAGTCTCTCCTCGGTTTCATACCTAAAAGTCCATTTGAATCCAAATTCTCAGGTGGTGTCGCTCAGCTGCCCAGCAGCACAGTTAGTACAGCACGAACGTTTGGCCTCTGCTCCCACAGCAGAAGAGCCAGGATTGAAAGCTGGTGCTGGACCTGTTCAGCACACAATCCCCTTTACATTGGTGCATTCATCGTTGCTTTCACTGCTCACTTTCATACAGGAAAAGCATTTGAATGGAATCAGTCCAGAGCCTGCTCTCTGCTGCGCAGGAACACGGTCAGCACAGAATCAACAGTGGCATCTGCTTACACGGCAGAAGGAGCAGCAGGGAAAGCTAGTGCTCTGCTTCTTCAGCACACAAGCAGCTTTGCAACGGGGTCACCATCATTTCAGTCTCTCCTCGGTTTCATACCTAAAAGTCCATTTGAATCCAAATTCTCAAGCGGTCTCAGCTGCCCAGCAGCACAGTGAGTACAGCACGAACGTTTGGCATCTGCTCCCACAGCAGAAGAGCAAGGATTGAAAGCTGGTGCTGGACCTGTTCAGCACACAATCACCTTTACATTGGTGCATCCATCGTTGCTTTCACTGCTAACACTCGTACAGGAAAAGCATTTGAAGAGAATCAGTCCAGAGCCTGCTCCCTGCTGGCAGCAACAAAGCACAGAATGAACAGGGGCATCTGCACACACGGCAGAAGGACCCGCAGGGAAAGCTAGTGCTGTGTCTCTTCAGCACACAAGCAGCTTTGCAACGGGGTCACCATCATTGCAGTCTCTCCTCGGTTTCATACCTAAAAGTCCATTTGAATCCAAATTCTCAGGTGGTGTCGCTCAGCTGCCCAGCAGCACAGTTAGTACAGCACGAACGTTTGGCCTCTGCTCCCACAGCAGAAGAGCCAGGATTGAAAGCTGGTGCTGGACCTGTTCAGCACACAATCCCCTTTACATTGGTGCATTCATCGTTGCTTTCACTGCTCACTTTCATACAGGAAAAGCATTTGAATGGAATCAGTACAGAGGCTGCTCTCTGCTGCGCAGCAACACAGTCAGCACAGAATGAACAGTGGCATCTGCTCACACGGCAGAAGGAGCAGCAGGGAAAGCTAGTGCTCTGCTTCTTCAGCACACAAGCAGCTTTGCAACGGGGTCACCATCATTGCAGTCTCTCCTCGGTTTCATACCTAAAAGTCCATTTTAATCCAAATTCTCAAGCGGTCTCAGCTGCCCAGCAGCACAGTGAGTACAGCACGAACGTTTGGCATCTGCTCCCACAGCAGAAGAGCAAGGATTGAAAGCTGGTGCTGGACCTGTTCAGCACACAATCCCCTTTACATTGGTGCATCCATCGTTGCTTTCACTGCTAACACTCGTACAGAAAAAGCATTTGAATAGAATCCGTCCAGAGCCTGCTCCCTGCTGGCAGCAACACAGCACAGAATGAACAGTGGCATCTGCTCACACGGCAGAAGGAGCAGCAGGGAAAGCTAGTGCTCTGCTTCTTCAGCACACAAGCAGCTTTGCAACGGGGTCACCATCATTGCAGTCTCTCCTCGGTTTCATACCTAAAAGTCCATTTGAATCCAAATTCTCAGGTGGTGTCTCTCAGCTGCCCAGCAGCACAGTTAGTACAGCACGAACGTTTGGCCTCTGCTCCCACAGCAGAAGAGCCAGGATTGAAAGCTGGTGCTGGACCTGTTCAGCACACAATCCCCTTTACATTGGTGCCTCCATGGTTGCTTTCACTGCTCACTTTCATACAGGAAAAGCATTTGAATGGAATCAGTTTAGAGCCTGCTCTCTGCTGCGCAGGAACACAGCACAGAATGAACAGTGGCATCTGCTCACACGGCAGAAGGAGCCGCAGGGAAAGCTAGTGCTCTGCTTCTTCAGCACACAAGCAGCTTTGCAACGGGGTCACCATCATTGCAGTCTCTCCTCGGCTTCATACCTAAAAGTCCATTTGAATCCGAATTCTCAGGTGGTGTCTCTCAGCTGCCCAGCAGCACAGTGAGTACAGCACGAACGTTTTGCATCTGCTCCCACAGCAGAAGAGCAAGGATTGAAAGCTGGTGCTGGACCTGTTCAGCACACAATCCCCTTTACATTGGTGCCTCCATCGTTGCTTTCACTGCTAACACTCATACAGGAAAAGCATTTGAATGGAATCAGCCCTGAGCCTGCTCCCTGCTGGCAGCAACACAGCACAGAATGAACAGGGGCATCTGCTCACACGGCAGAAGGACCAGCAGGGAAAGCTAGTGCTCTGCTTCTTCAGCACACAAGCAGCTTTGCAAAGGGGTCACCATCATTGCAGTCTCTCCTCGGGTTCATACCTAAAAGTCCATTTGAATCCAAATTCTCAGGTGGTGTCTCTCAGCTGCCCAGCAGCACAGTTAGTACAGCACGAACGTTTGGCATCTGCTCCCACAGCAGAAGAGCCAGGATTGAAAGCTGGTGCTGGACCTGTTCAGCACACAATCACCTTTACATTGGTGCCTCCATCGTTGCTTTCACTGCTCACATTCATACAGGAAAAGCATTTGAATGGAATCAGTCCAGAGGCTGCTCTCTGCTGCGCAGCAACACAGTCAGCACAGAATGAACAGTGGCATCTGCTCACAAGGCAGAAGGAGCAGCAGGGAAAGCTAGTGCTCTGCTTCTTCAGCACACAAGCAGCTTTGCAACGGGGTCACCATCATTGCAGTCTCTCCTCGGTTTCCTACCTAAAAGTCCATTTGAATCCAAATTCTCAGGTGGTGTCTCTCAGCTGCCCAGCAGCACAGTGAGTACAGCACGAACGTTTGGCCTCTGCTCCCACAGCAGAAGAGCCAGGATTGAAAGCTGGTGCTGGACCTGTTCAGCACACAATCACCTTTACATTGGTGCCTCCATCGTTGCTTTCACTGCTCACTTTCATACAGGAAAAGCATTTGAATGGAATCAGGCCAGAGCCTCCTCTCTGCTGCGCAGGAACACAGTCAGCACAGAATGAACAGTGGCATCTGCTCACACGGCAGAAGGAGCAGCTGGGAAAGCTAGTGCTCTGCTTCTTCAGCACACAAGCAGCTTTGCAAAGGGGTCACCATCATTGCAGTCTCTCCTCGGGTTCATACCTAAAAGTCCATTTGAATCCAAATTCTCAGGTGGTGTCTCTCAGCTGCCCAGCAGCACAGTTAGTACAGCACGAACGTTTGGCCTCTGCTCCCACAGCAGAAGAGCCAGGATTGAAAGCTGGTGCTGGACCTGTTCAGCAAACAACCACCTTTACATTGGTGCCTCCATCGTTGCTTTCACTGCTCACATTCATACAGGAAAAGCATTTGAATGGAATCAGTCCAGAGGCTGCTCTCTGCTGCGCAGCAACACAGTCAGCACAGAATGAACAGTGGCATCTGCTCACACGGCAGAAGGAGCAGCAGGGAAAGCTAGTGCTCTGCTTCTTCAGCACACAAGCAGCTTTGCAACGGGGTCACCATCATTGCAGTCTCTCCTCGGTTTCATACCTAAAAGTCCATTTGAATCCAAATTCTCAGGTGGTGTCTCTCAGCTGCCCAGCAGCACAGTTAGTACAGCACGAACGTTTGGCCTCTGCTCCCATAGCAGAAGAGCCAGGATTGAAAGCTGGTGCTGGACCTGTTCAGCACACAATCCCTTTTACATTGGTGCATTCATCGTTGCTTTCACTGCTCACTTTCATACAGGAAAAGCATTTGAATGGAATCAGTCCAGAGGCTGCTCTCTGCTGCGCAGCAACACAGTCAGCACAGAATGAAGAGTGGCATCTGCTCACACGGCAGAAGGAGCAGCAGGGAAAGCTAGTGCTCTGCTTCTTCAGCACACAAGCAGCTTTGCAACGGAGTCACCATCATTTCAGTCTCTCCTCGGTTTCATACCTAAAAGTCCATTTGAATCCAAATTCTAAAGCGGTCTCAGCTGCCCAGCAGCACAGTGAGTACAGCACGAACGTTTGGCATCTGCTCCCACAGCAGAAGAGCAAGGATTGAAAGCTGGTGCTGGACCTGTTCAGCACACAATCCCCTTTACATTGGTGCATCCATCGTTGCTTTCACTGCTAACACTCATACAGGAAAAGCATTTGAATAGAATCAGTCCAGAGCCTGCTCCCTGCTGGCAGCAACACAGCACAGAATGAACAGGGGCATCTGCTCACACGGCAGAAGGACCAGCAGGGAAAGCTAGTGCTGTGTCTCTTCAGCACACAAGAAGCTTTGCAACGGGGTCACCATCATTGCAGTCTCTCCTCGGTTTCATACCTAAAAGTCCACTTGAATCCAAATTCTCAGGTGGTGTCTCTCAGCTGCCCAGCAGCACAGTTAGTACAGCACGAACGTTTGGCCTCTGCTCCCACAGCAGAAGAGCCAGGATTGAAAGCTGGTGCTGGACCTGTTCAGCACACAATCCCCTTTACATTGGTGCCTCCATCGTTGCTTTCACTGCTCACTTTCATACAGGAAAAGCATTTGAATGGAATCAGTCCAGAGCCTGCTCTCTGCTGTGCAGGAACACAGTCAGCACAGAATGAACAGTGGCATCTGCTCACACGGCAGAAGGACCAGCAGGGAAAGCTAGTGCTCTGCTTCTTCAGCACACAAGCAGCTTTGCAACGGGGTCACCATCATTGCAGTCTCTCCTCGGTTTCATACCTAAAAGTCCATTTGAATCCAAATTCTCAGGTGGTGTCTCTCAGCTGCCCAGCAGCACAGTGAGTACAGCACGAACGTTTGGCCTCTGCTCCCACAGCAGAAGAGCCAGGATTGAAAGCTGGTGCTGGACCTGTTCAGCACACAATCACCTTTACATTGGTGCCTCCATCGTTGCTTTCACTGCTCACTTTCATACAGGAAAAGCATTTGAATGGAATCAGTCCAGAGGCTGCTCTCTGCTGCGCAGGACCACAGTCAGCACAGAATGAACAGTGGCATCTGCTCACACGGCAGAAGGAGCAGCAGGGAAAGCTAGTGCTCTGCTTCTTCAGCACACAAGCAGCTTTGCAAAGGGGTCACCATCATTGCAGTCTCTCCTCGGTTTCCTACCTAAAAGTCCATTTGAATCCAAATTCTCAGGTGGTGTCTCTCAGCTGCCCAGCAGCACACTTAGTACAGCACGAACGTTTGGCCTCTGCTCCCACAGCAGAAGAGCCAGGATTGAAAGCTGGTGCTGGACCTGTTCAGCACACAATCCCCTTTACATTGGTGCCTCCATCGTTGCTTTCACTGCTCACTTTCATACAGGAAAAGCATTTGAATGGAATCAGTCCAGAGCCTGCTCTCTGCTGCACAGGAACACAGTCAGCACAGAATGAACAGTGGCATCTGCTCACACGGCAGAAGGAGCAGCAGGGAAAGCTAGTGCTCTGCTTCTTCAGCACACAAGCAGCTTTACAACGGGGTCACCATCATTGCAGTCTCTCCTCGGTTTCATACCTAAAAGTCCATTTGAATCCAAATTCTCAGGTGGTGTCTCTCAGCTGCCCAGCAGCACAGTGAGTACAGCACGAACGTTTGGCCTCTGCTCCCACAGCAGAAGAGCCAGGATTGAAAGCTGGTGCTGGACCTGTTCAGCACACAATCCCCTTTACATTGGTGCCTCCATCGTTGCTTTCACTGCTCACTTTCATACAGGAAAAGCATTTGAATGGAATCAGTCCAGAGCCTGCTCTCTGCTGCACAGGAACACAGTCAGCACAGAATGAACAGTGGCATCTGCTCACACGGCAGAAGGACCAGCAGGGAAAGCTAGTGCTCTGCTTCTTCAGCACACAAGCAGCTTTGCAACGGGGTCACCATCATTGCAGTCTCTCCTCGGCTTCATACCTAAAAGTCCATTTGAATCTGAATTCTCAGGTGTTGTCGCTCAGCGGCCCAGCAGCACAGTGAGTACAGCACGAACGTTTGGCCTCTGCTCCCACAGCAGAAGAGCCAGGATTGAAAGCTGGTGCTGGACCTGTTCAGCACACAATCCCCTTTACATTGGTGCCTCCATCGTTGCTTTCACTGCTAACACTCATACAGGAAAAGCATTTGAATAGAATCCGTCCAAAGCCTGCTCCCTGCTGGCAGCAACACAGCACAGAATGAACAGTGGCATGTGCTCACACGGCAGAAGGAGCAGCAGGGAAAGCTAGTGCTCTGCTTCTTCAGCACACAAGCAGCTTTGCAACGGGGTCACCATCATTGCAGTCTCTCCTCGGTTTCATACCTAAAAGTCCATTTGAATCCAAATTCTCAAGCGGTCTCAGCTGCCCAGCAGCACAGTGAGTACAGCACGAACGTTTGGCATCTGCTCCCACAGCAGAAGAGCAAGGATTGAAAGCTGGTGCTGGACCTGTTCAGCACACAATCCCCTTTACATTGGTGCATCCATCGTTGCTTTCACTGCTAACACTCGTACAGGAAAAGCATTTGAATAGAATCCGTCCAGAGCCTGCTCCCTGCTGGCAGCAACACAGCACAGAATGAACAGTGGCATCTGCTCACACGGCAGAAGGAGCAGCAGGGAAAGATAGTGCTCTGCTTCTTCAGCACACAAGCAGCTTTGCAACGGGGTCACCATCATTGCAATCTCTCCTCGGTTTCATACCTAAAAGTCCATTTGAATCCAAATTCTCAGGTGGTGTCTCTCAGCTGCCCAGCAGCACAGTTAGTACAGCACGAACGTTTGGCCTCTGCTCCCACAGCAGAAGAGCCAGGATTGAAAGCTGGTGCTGGACCTGTTCAGCACACAATCACCTTTACATTGGTGCCTCCATCGTTGCTTTCACTGCTAACACTCGTACAGGAAAAGCATTTGAATAGAATCAGTCCAGAGCCTGATCCCTGCTGGCAGCAACACAGCACAGAATGAACAGGGGCATCTGCTCACACGGCAGAAGGACCCGCAGGGAAAGCTAGTGCTGTGTCTCTTCAGCACACAAGAAGCTTTGCAACGGGGTCACCATCATTGCAGTCTCTCCTCGGTTTCATACCTAAAAGTCCATTTGAATCCAAATTCTCAGGTGGTGTCTCTCAGCTGCCCAGCAGCACAGTTAGTACAGCACGAACGTTTGGCCTCTGCTCCCACAGCAGAAGAGCTAGGATTGAAAGCTGGTGCTGGACCTGTTCAGCACACAATCACCTTTACATTGGTGCCTCCATCGTTGCTTTCACTGCTCACATTCATACAGGAAAAGCATTTGAATGGAATCAGTCCAGAGGCTGCTCTCTGCTGCGCAGCAACACAGTCAGCACAGAATGAACAGTGGCATCTGCTCACACGGCAGAAGGAGCAGCAGGGAAAGCTAGTGCTCTGCTTCTTCAGCACACAAGCAGCTTTGCAACGGGGTCACCATCATTGCAGTCTCTCCTCGGCTTCATACCTAAAAGTCCATTTGAATCCGAATTCTCAGGTGGTGTCGCTCAGCTGCCCAGCAGCACAGTGAGTACAGCACGATCGTTTGGCCTCTGCTCCCACAGCAGAAGAGCCAGGATTGAAAGCTGGTGCTGGACCTGTTCAGCACATGGACCTGTTCAGCACACAATCCCCTTTACATTGGTGCATCCATCGTTGCTTTCACTGCTAATCTCATACAGGAAAAGCATTTGAATGGAATCAGCCCAGAGCCTGCTCCCTGCCTGGCAGCAACACAGCACAGAATGAACAGTGGCATCTGCTCACACGGCAGAAGGACCAGCAGGGAAAGCTAGTGCTGTGTCTCTTCAGCACACAAGAAGCTTTGCAACGGGGTCACCATCATTGCAGTCTCTCCTCGGTTTCATACCTAAAAGTCCATTTGAATCCAAATTCTCAGGTGGTGTCTCTCAGCTGCCCAGCAGCACAGTTAGTACAGCACGAACGTTTGGCCTCTGCTCCCACAGCAGAAGAGCCAGGATTGAAAGCTGGTGCTGGACCTGTTCAGCACACAATCACCTTTACATTGGTGCCTCCATCGTTGCTTTCACTGCTCACTTTCATACAGGAAAAGCATTTGAATGGAATCAGTCCAGAGCCTGCTCTCTGCTGCGCAGCAACACAGTCAGCACAGAATGAACAGTGGCATCTGCTCACACGGCAGAAGGAGCAGCAGGGAAAGCTAGTGCTCTGCTTCTTCAGCACACAAGCAGCTTTGCAACGTGGTCACCATCATTGCAGTCTCTCCTCGGTTTCATACCTAAAAGTCCATTTGAATCCGAATTCTCAGGTGGTGTCGCTCAGCTGCCCAGCAGCACAGTGAGCACAGCACGAACGTTTGGTCTCTGCTCCCACAGCAGAAGAGCCAGGATTGAAAGCTGGTGCTGGACCTGTTCAGCACACAATCCCCTTTACATTGGTGCCTCCATCGTTGCTTTCACTGCTAACACTCATACAGGAAAAGCATTTGAATAGAATCCGTCCAGAGCCTGCTCCCTGCTGGCAGCAACACAGCACAGAATGAACAGTGGCATCTGCTCACACGGCAGAAGGAGCAGCAGGGAAAGCTAGTGCTCTGCTTCTTCAGCACACAAGCAGCTTTGCAACGGGGTCACCATCATTGCAGTCTCTCCTCGGTTTCATACCTAAAAGTCCATTTGAATCCAAATTCTCAGGTGGTGTCTCTCAGCTGCCCAGCAGCACAGTTAGTACAGCACGAACGTTTGGCCTCTGCTCCCACAGCAGAAGAGCCAGGATTGAAAGCTGGTGCTGGACCTGTTCAGCACACAATCACCTTTACATTGGTGCCTCCATCGTTGCTTTCACTGCTCACATTCATACAGGAAAAGCATTTGAATGGAATCAGTCCAGAGGCTGCTCTCTGCTGCGCAGCAACACAGTCAGCACAGACTGAATAGTGGCATCTGCTCACACGGCAGAAGGAGCAGCAGGGAAAGCTAGTGCTCTGCTTCTTCAGCACACAAGCAGCTTTGCAACGGGGTCACCATCATTGCAGTCTCTCCTCGGCTTCATACCTAAAAGTCCATTTGAATCCGAATTCTCAGGTGGTGTCGCTCAGCTGCCCAGCAGCACAGTGAGTACAGCACGAACGTTTGGCCTCTGCTCCCACAGCAGAAGAGCCAGGATTGAAAGCTGGTGCTGGACCTTTTCAGCACACAATCCCCTTTACATTGGTGCCTCCATCGTTGCTTTCAATGCTCACTTTCATACAGGAAAAGCATTTGAATAGAATCCGTCCAGAGCCTGCTCCCTGCTGGCAGCAACACAGCACAGACTGAACAGTGGCATCTGCTCACACAGCAGAAGGAGCAGCAGGGAAAGCTAGAGCTCTGCTTCTTCAGCACACAAGCAGCTTTGCAACGGGGTCACCATCATTGCAGTCTCTCCTCGGTTTCATACCTAAAAGTCCATTTGAATCCAAATTCTCAAGCGGTCTCAGCTGCCCAGCAGCACAGTGAGTACAGCACGAACGTTTGGCATCTGCTCCCACAGCAGAAGAGCCAGGATTGAAAGCTGGTGCTGGACCTGTTCAGCACACAATCACCTTTACATTGGTGCATCCATCGTTGCTTTCACTGCTAACACTCGTACAGGAAAAGCATTTGAATAGAATCAATCCAGAGCCTGCTCCCTGCAGGCAGCAACACAGCACAGAATGAACAGCGGCATCTGCTCACACGGCAGAAGGACCAGCAGGGAAAGCTAGTGCTGTGTCTCTTCAGCACACAAGAAGCTTTGCAACGGGGTCACCATCATTGCAGTCTCTCCTCGGTTTCATACCTAAAAGTCCATTTGAATCCAAATTCTCAGGTGGTGTCTCTCAGCTGCCCAGCAGCACAGTTAGTACAGCACGAACGTTTGGCCTCTGCTCCCACAGCAGAAGAGCCAGGATTGAAAGCTGGTGCTGGACCTGTTCAGCACACAATCCCCTTTACATTGGTGCCTCCATCGTTGCTTTCACTGCTCACATTCATACAGGAAAAGCATTTGAATGGAATCAGTCCAGAGGCTGCTCTCTGCTGCGCAGCAACAGTCAGCACAGAATGAACAGTGGCATCTGCTCACACGGCAGAAGGACCAGCAGGGAAAGCTAGTGCTCTGCTTCTTCAGCACACAAGCAGCTTTGCAACGGGGTCACCATCATTGCAGTCTCTCCTCGGGTTCATACCTAAAAGTCCATTTGAATCCAAATTCTCAGGTGGTGTCTCTCAGCTGCCCAGCAGCACAGTTAGTACAGCACGAACGTTTGGCCTCTGCTCCCACAGCAGAAGAGCCAGGATTGAAAGCTGGTGCTGGACCTGTTCAGCACACAATCCCTTTTACATTGGTGCATTCATCGTTGCTTTCACTGCTAACACTCATACAGGAAAAGCATTTGAATAGAATCCGTCCAGAGCCTGCTCCCTGCTGGCAGCAACACAGCACAGAATGAACAGTGGCATCTGCTCACACGGCAGAAGGACCAGCAGGGAAAGCTCGGGCTGTGTCTCTTCAGCACACAAGCAGCTTTGCAACGGGATCACCATCATTGCAGTCTCTCCTCAGTTTCCTACCTAAAAGTCCATTTGAATCCAAATTCTCAGGTGGTGTCTCTCAGCTGCCCAGCAGCACAGTTAGTACAGCACGAACGTTTGGCCTCTGCTCCCACAGCAGAAGAGCCAGGATTGAAAGCTGGTGCTGGACCTGTTCAGCACACAATCCCTTTTACATTGGTGCCTCCATCGTTGCTTTCACTGCTAACACTCATACAGGAAAAGCATTTGAATAGAATCAGTCCAGAGCCTGCTCCCTGCTGGCAGCAACACAGCACAGAATGAACAGTGGCATCTGCTCACACGGCAGAAGGAGCGGCAGGGAAAGCTAGTGCTCTGCTTCTTCAGCACACAAGCAGCTTTGCAACGGGGTCACCATCATTGCAGTCTCTCCTCGGCTTCATACCTAAAAGTCCATTTGAATCCGAATTCTCAGGTGGTGTCGCTCAGCTGCCCAGCAGCACAGTGAGTACAGCACGAACGTTTGGCCTCTGCTCCCACAGCAGAAGAGCCAGGATTGAAAGCTGGTGCTGGACCTGTTCAGCACACAATCCCCTTTACATTGGTGCATCCATCGTTGCTTTCACTGCTAACACTCATACAGGAAAAGCATTTGAATGGAATCAGCCCAGAGCCTGCTCCCTGCTGGCAGCAACACAGCACAGAATGAACAGTGGCATCTGCTCACACGGCAGAAGGACCAGCAGGGAAAGCTAGTGCTGTGTCTCTTCAGCACACAAGAAGCTTTGCAACGGGGTCACCATCATTGCAGTCTCTCCTCGGTTTCATACCTAAAAGTCCATTTGAATCCAAATTCTCAGGTGGTGTCTCTCAGCTGCCCAGCAGCACAGTTAGTACAGCACGAACGTTTGGCCTCTGCTCCCACAGCAGAAGAGCCAGGATTGAAAGCTGGTGCTGGACCTGTTCAGCACACAATCACCTTTACATTGGTGCCTCCATCGTTGCTTTCACTGCTCACTTTCATACAGGAAAAGCATTTGAATGGAATCAGTCCAGAGCCTGCTCTCTGCTGCGCAGCAACACAGTCAGCACAGAATGAACAGTGGCATCTGCTCACACGGCAGAAGGAGCAGCAGGGAAAGCTAGTGCTCTGCTTCTTCAGCACACAAGCAGCTTTGCAACGTGGTCACCATCATTGCAGTCTCTCCTCGGTTTCATACCTAAAAGTCCATTTGAATCCGAATTCTCAGGTGGTGTCGCTCAGCTGCCCAGCAGCACAGTGAGCACAGCACGAACGTTTGGTCTCTGCTCCCACAGCAGAAGAGCCAGGATTGAAAGCTGGTGCTGGACCTGTTCAGCACACAATCCCCTTTACATTGGTGCCTCCATCGTTGCTTTCACTGCTAACACTCATACAGGAAAAGCATTTGAATAGAATCCGTCCAGAGCCTGCTCCCTGCTGGCAGCAACACAGCACAGAATGAACAGTGGCATCTGCTCACACGGCAGAAGGAGCAGCAGGGAAAGCTAGTGCTCTGCTTCTTCAGCACACAAGCAGCTTTGCAACGGGGTCACCATCATTGCAGTCTCTCCTCGGTTTCATACCTAAAAGTCCATTTGAATCCAAATTCTCAGGTGGTGTCTCTCAGCTGCCCAGCAGCACAGTTAGTACAGCACGAACGTTTGGCCTCTGCTCCCACAGCAGAAGAGCCAGGATTGAAAGCTGGTGCTGGACCTGTTCAGCACACAATCACCTTTACATTGGTGCCTCCATCGTTGCTTTCACTGCTCACATTCATACAGGAAAAGCATTTGAATGGAATCAGTCCAGAGGCTGCTCTCTGCTGCGCAGCAACACAGTCAGCACAGACTGAATAGTGGCATCTGCTCACACGGCAGAAGGAGCAGCAGGGAAAGCTAGTGCTCTGCTTCTTCAGCACACAAGCAGCTTTGCAACGGGGTCACCATCATTGCAGTCTCTCCTCGGCTTCATACCTAAAAGTCCATTTGAATCCGAATTCTCAGGTGGTGTCGCTCAGCTGCCCAGCAGCACAGTGAGTACAGCACGAACGTTTGGCCTCTGCTCCCACAGCAGAAGAGCCAGGATTGAAAGCTGGTGCTGGACCTGTTCAGCACACAATCACCTTTACATTGGTGCCTCCATCGTTGCTTTCACTGCTCACATTCATACAGGAAAAGCATTTGAATGGAATCAGTCCAGAGGCTGCTCTCTGCTGCGCAGCAACACAGTCAGCACAGAATGAACAGTGGCATCTGCTCGCACGGCAGAAGGACCAGCAGGGAAAGCTAGTGCTCTGCTTCTTCAGCACACAAGCAGCTTTGCAACGGGGTCACCATCATTGCAGTCTCTCCTCGGTTTCCTACCTAAAAGTCCATTTGAATCCAAATTCTCAGGTGGTCTCAGCTGCCCAGCAGCACAGTGAGTACAGCACGAACGTTTGGCATCTGCTCCCACAGCAGAAGAGCCAGGATTGAAAGCTGGTGCTGGACCTGTTCAGCACACAATCACCTTTACATTGGTGCCTCCATCGTTGCTTTCACTGCTAACACTCATACAGGAAAAGCATTTGAATGGAATCAGTCCAGAGCCTGCTCCCTGCTGGCAGCAACACAGCACAGAATGAACAGTGGCATCTGCTCACACGGCAGAAGGAGCAGCAGGGAAAGCTAGTGCTCTGCTTCTTCAGCACACAATCAGCTTTGCAACGGGGTCACCATCATTGCAGTCTCTCCTCGGTTTCCTACCTAAAAGTCCATTTCAATCCAAATTCTCAGGTGGTGTCGCTCAGCTGCCCAGCAGCACAGTTAGTACAGCACGAACGTTTGGCCTCTGCTCCCAGAGCAGAAGAGCCAGGATTGAAAGCTGGTGCTGGACCTGTTCAGCACACAATCCCTTTTACATTGGTGCATTCATCGTTGCTTTCACTGCTCACTTTCATACAGGAAAAGCATTTGAATAGAATCCGTCCAGAGCCTGCTCCCTGCTGGCAGCAACACAGCACAGAATGAAGAGTGGCATCTGCTCACACGGCAGAAGGACCAGCAGGGAAAGCTCGGGCTGTGTCTCTTCAGCACACAAGAAGCTTTGCAACGGGGTCACCATCATTGCAGTCTCTCCTCGGTTTCATACCTAAAAGTCCATTTGAATCCAAATTCTCAGGTGGTGTCTCTCAGCTGCCAGGCAGCACAGTTAGTACAGCACGAACGTTTGGCCTCTGCTCCCACAGCAGAAGAGCCAGGATTGAAAGCTGGTGCTGGACCTGTTCAGCACACAATCACCTTTACATTGGTGCCTCCATCGTTGCTTTCACTGCTAACACTCATACAGGAAAAGCATTTGAATGGAATCAGCCCAGAGCCTGCTCCCTGCTGGCAGCAACACAGCACAGAATGAACAGTGGCATCTGCTCACACGGCAGAAGGAGCAGCAGGGAAAGCTAGTGCTCTGCTTCTTCAGCACACAAGCAGCTTTGCAACGGGGTCACCATCATTGCAGTCTCTCCTCGGTTTCATACCTAAAAGTCCATTTGAATCCAAATTCTCAGGTGGTGTCTCTCAGCTGCCCAGCAGCACAGTGAGTACAGCACGAACGTTTGGCCTCTGCTCCCACAGCAGAAGAGCCAGGATTGAAAGCTGGTGCTGGACCTTTTCAGCACACAATCCCCTTTACATTGGTGCCTCCATCGTTGCTTTCAATGCTCACTTTCATACAGGAAAAGCATTTGAATAGAATCCGTCCAGAGCCTGCTCCCTGCTGGCAGCAACACAGCACAGACTGAACAGTGGCATCTGCTCACACAGCAGAAGGAGCAGCAGGGAAAGCTAGAGCTCTGCTTCTTCAGCACACAAGCAGCTTTGCAACGGGGTCACCATCATTGCAGTCTCTCCTCGGTTTCATACCTAAAAGTCCATTTGAATCCAAATTCTCAAGCGGTCTCAGCTGCCCAGCAGCACAGTGAGTACAGCACGAACGTTTGGCATCTGCTCCCACAGCAGAAGAGCCAGGATTGAAAGCTGGTGCTGGACCTGTTCAGCACACAATCCCCTTTACATTGGTGCATCCATCGTTGCTTTCACTGCTAACACTCGTACAGGAAAAGCATTTGAATAGAATCAATCCAGAGCCTGCTCCCTGCAGGCAGCAACACAGCACAGAATGAACAGCGGCATCTGCTCACACGGCAGAAGGACCAGCAGGGAAAGCTAGTGCTGTGTCTCTTCAGCACACAAGAAGCTTTGCAACGGGGTCACCATCATTGCAGTCTCTCCTCGGTTTCATACCTAAAAGTCCATTTGAATCCAAATTCTCAGGTGGTGTCTCTCAGCTGCCCAGCAGCACAGTTAGTACAGCACGAACGTTTGGCCTCTGCTCCCACAGCAGAAGAGCCAGGATTGAAAGCTGGTGCTGGACCTGTTCAGCACACAATCCCCTTTACATTGGTGCCTCCATCGTTGCTTTCACTGCTCACATTCATACAGGAAAAGCATTTGAATGGAATCAGTCCAGAGGCTGCTCTCTGCTGCGCAGCAACAGTCAGCACAGAATGAACAGTGGCATCTGCTCACACGGCAGAAGGACCAGCAGGGAAAGCTAGTGCTCTGCTTCTTCAGCACACAAGCAGCTTTGCAACGGGGTCACCATCATTGCAGTCTCTCCTCGGGTTCATACCTAAAAGTCCATTTGAATCCAAATTCTCAGGTGGTGTCTCTCAGCTGCCCAGCAGCACAGTTAGTACAGCACGAACGTTTGGCCTCTGCTCCCACAGCAGAAGAGCCAGGATTCAAAGCTGGTGCTGGACCTGTTCAGCACACAATCCCTTTTACATTGGTGCATTCATCGTTGCTTTCACTGCTCACTTTCATACAGGAAAAGCATTTGAATGGAATCAGTCCAGAGGCTGCTCTCTGCTGCGCAGCAACACAGTCAGCACAGAATGAACAGTGGCATCTGCTCACACGGCAGAAGGAGCAGCAGGGAAAGCTAGTGCTCTGCTTCTTCAGCACACAAGCAGCTTTGCAACGGGGTCACCATCATTGCAGTCTCTCCTCGGTTTCATACCTAAAAGTCCATTTGAATCCGAATTCTCAGGTGGTGTCTCTCAGCTGCCCAGCAGCACAGTACAGCACGAACTTTTGGCCTCTGCTCCCACAGCAGAAGAGCCAGGATTGAAAGCTGGTGCTGGACCTGTTCAGCACACAATCCCTTTTACATTGGTGCATTCATCGTTGCTTTCACTGCTCACTTTCATACAGGAAAAGCATTTGAATGGAATCAGTCCAGAGGCTGCTCTCTGCTGCGCAGCAACACAGTCAGCACAGAATGAGCACTGGCATCTGCTCACACGGCAGAAGGAGCAGCAGGGAAAGCTAGTGCTCTGCTTCTTCAGCACACAAGCAGCTTTGCAACGGGGTCACCATCATTGCAGTCTCTCCTCGGTTTCATACCTAAAAGTCCATTTGAATCCAAATTCTCAGGTGGTGTCTCTCAGCTGCCCAGCAGCACAGTTAGTACAGCACGAACGTTTGGCATCTGCTCCCACAGCAGAAGAGCCAGGATTGAAAGCTGGTGCTGGACCTGTTCAGCACACAATCCCCTTTACATTGGTGACTCCATCGTTGCTTTCACTGCTAACACTCATACAGGAAAAGCATTTGAATAGAATCCGTCCAGAGCCTGCTCCCTGCTGGCAGCAACACAGCACAGAATGAACAGTGGCATCTGCTCACACAGCAGAAGGACCAGCAGGGAAAGCTCGGGCTGTGTCTCTTCAGCACACAAGCAGCTTTGCAACGGGATCACCATCATTGCAGTCTCTCCTCAGTTTCCTACCTAAAAGTCCATTTGAATCCAAATTCTCAGGTGGTGTCTCTCAGCTGCCCAGCAGCACAGTTAGTACAGCACGAACGTTTGGCCTCTGCTCCCACAGCAGAAGAGCCAAGATTGAAAGCTGGTGCTGGACCTGTTCAGCACACAATCACCTTTACATTGGTGCCTCCATCGTTGCTTTCACTGCTAACACTCATACAGGAAAAGCATTTGAATAGAATCAGTCCAGAGCCTGCTCCCTGCTGGCAGCAACACAGCACAGAATGAACAGTGGCATCTGCTCACACGGCAGAAGGAGCGGCAGGGAAAGCTAGTGCTCTGCTTCTTCAGCACACAAGCAGCTTTGCAACGGGGTCACCATCATTGCAGTCTCTCCTCGGCTTCATACCTAAAAGTCCATTTGAATCCGAATTCTCAGGTGGTGTCGCTCAGCTGCCCAGCAGCACAGTGAGTACAGCACGAACGTTTGGCCTCTGCTCCCACCGCAGAAGAGCCAGGATTGAAAGCTGGTGCTGGACCTGTTCAGCACACAATCCCCTTTACATTGGTGCATCCATCGTTGCTTTCACTGCTAACACTCATACAGGAAAAGCATTTGAATGGAATCAGCCCAGAGCCTGCTCCCTGCTGGCAGCAACACAGCACAGAATGAACAGTGGCATCTGCTCACACGGCAGAAGGACCAGCAGGGAAAGCTAGTGCTGTGTCTCTTCAGCACACAAGCAGCTTTGCAACGGGGTCACCATCATTGCAGTCTCTCCTCGGTTTCATAGCTAAAAGTCCATTTGAATCCAAATTCTCAGGTGGTGTCTCTCAGCTGCCCAGCAGCACAGTTAGTACAGCACGAACGTTTGGCCTCTGCTCCCACAGCAGAAGAGCCAGGATTGAAAGCTGGTGCTGGACCTGTTCAGCACACAATCCCTTTTACATTGGTGCATTCATCGTTGCTTTCACTGCTCACTTTCATACAGGAAAAGCATTTGAATGGAATCAGTCCAGAGGCTTCTCTCTGCTGCGCAGCAACACAGTCAGCACAGAATGAACAGTGGCATCTGCTCACACGGCAGAAGGAGCAGCAGGGAAAGCTAGTGCTCTGCTTCTTCAGCACACAAGCAGCTTTGCAACGGGGTCACCATCATTGCAGTCTCTCCTCGGTTTCATACCTAAAAGTCCATTTGAATCCAAATTCTCAAGCGGTCTCAGCTGCCCAGCAGCACAGTGAGTACAGCACGAACGTTTGGCATCTGCTCCCACAGCAGAAGAGCAAGGATTGAAAGCTGGTGCTGGACCTGTTCCGCACACAATCCCCTTTACATTGGTGCCTCCATCGTTGCTTTCACTGCTAACACTCATACAGGAAAAGCATTTGAATAGAATCCGTCCAGAGCCTGCTCCCTGCTGGCAGCAACACAGCACAGAATGAACAGTGGCATCTGCTCACACGGCAGAAGGAGCAGCAGGGAAAGCTAGTGCTCTGCTTCTTCAGCACACAAGCAGCTTTGCAACGGGGTCACCATCATTGCAGTCTCTCCTCGGTTTCATACCTAAAAGTCCATTTGAATCCAAATTCTCAGGTGGTCTCTCTCAGCTGCCCAGCAGCACAGTTAGTACAGCACGAACGTTTGGCCTCTGCTCCCACAGCAGAAGAGCCAGGATTGAAAGCTGGTGCTGGACCTGTTCAGCACACAATCACCTTTACATTGGTGCCTCCATCGTTGCTTTCAGTGCTCACATTCATACAGGAAAAGCATTTGAATGGAATCAGTCCAGAGCCTGCTCTCTGCTGCGCAGCAACACAGCACAGAATGAACAGTGGCATCTGCTCACACGGCAGAAGGAGCAGCAGGGAAAGCTAGTGCTCTGCTTCTTCAGCACACATGCAGCTTTGCAACGGGGTCACCATCATTGCAGTCTCTCCTCGGCTTCATACCTAAAAGTCCATTTGAATCCGAATTCTCAGGTGGTGTCGCTCAGCTGCCCAGCAGCACAGTGAGTACAGCACGAACGTTTGGCCTCTGCTCCCACAGCAGAAGAGCCAGGATTGAAAGCTGGTGCTGGACCTGTTCAGCACACAATCCCCTTTACATTGGCGCCTCCATCGTTGCTTTCACTGCTAACACTCGTACAGGAAAAGCATTTGAATAGAATCAGTCCAGAGCCTGCTCCCTGCTGGCAGCAACACAGCACAGAATGAACAGTGGCATCTGCTCACACGGCAGAAGGAGCAGCAGGGAAAGCTAGTGCTCTGCTTCTTCAGCACACAAGCAGCTTTGCAACGGGGTCACCATCATTGCAGTCTCTCCTCGGTTTCATACCTAAAAGTCCATTTGAATCCAAATTCTCAGGTTGTGTCTCTCAGCTGCCCAGCAGCACAGTTAGTACAGCACGAACGTTTGGCCTCTGCTCCCACAGCAGAAGAGCCAGGATTGAAAGCTGGTGCTGGACCTGTTCAGCACACAATCCCTTTTACATTGGTGCATTCATCGTTGCTTTCACTGCTCACTTTCATGCAGGAAAAGCATTTGAATGGAATCAGTCCAGAGGCTGCTCTCTGCTGCGCAGCAACACAGTCAGCACAGAATGAACAGTGGCATCTGCTCACACGGCAGAAGGAGCAGCAGGGAAAGCTAGTGCTCTGCTTCTTCAGCACACAAGCAGCTTTGCAACGGGGTCACCATCATTGCAGTCTCTCCTCGGTTTCATACCTAAAAGTCCATTTGAATACAAATTCTCAGGTGGTGTCTCTCAGCTGCCCAGCAGCACAGTGAGTACAGCACGAACGTTTGGCCTCTGCTCCCACAGCAGAAGAGCCAGGATTGAAAGCTGGTGCTGGACCTGTTCAGCACACAATCCCCTTTACATTGGTGCCTCCATCGTTGCTTTCACTGCTCACTTTCATACAGGAAAAGCATTTGAATGGAATCAGTCCAGAGCCTGCTCTCTGCTGCGCAGCAACACAGTCAGCACAGAATGAACAGTGGCATCTGCTCACACGGCAGAAGGAGCAGCAGGGAAAGCTAGTGCTCTGCTTCTTCAGCACACAAGCAGCTTTGCAAAGGGGTCACCATCATTGCAGTCTCTCCTCGGGTTCATACCTAAAAGTCCATTTGAATCCAAATTCTCAGGTGGTGTCTCTCAGCTGCCCAGCAGCACAGTTAGTACAGCACGAACGTTTGGCCTCTGCTCCCACAGCAGAAGAGCCAGGATTGAAAGCTGGTGCTGGACCTGTTCAGCACACAATCCCTTTTACATTGGTGCATTCATCGTTGCTTTCACTGCTCACTTTCATACAGGAAAAGCATTTGAATGGAATCAGTCCAGAGGCTGCTCTCTGCTGCGCAGCAACACAGTCAGCACAGAATGAACAGTGGCATCTGCTCACACGGCAGAAGGAGCAGCAGGGAAAGCTAGTGCTCTGCTTCTTCAGCACACAAGCAGCTTTGCAACGGGGTCACCATCATTTCAGTCTCTCCTCGGTTTCATACCTAAAAGTCCATTTGAATCCAAATTCTCAAGCGGTCTCAGCTGCCCAGCAGCACAGTGAGTACAGCACGAACGTTTGGCATCTGCTCCCACCGCAGAAGAGCCAGGATTGAAAGCTGGTGCTGGACCTGTTCAGCACACAATCCCCTTTACATTGGTGCCTCCATCGTTGCTTTCACTGCTAACACTCATACAGGAAAAGCATTTGAATGGAATCAGCCCTGAGCCTGCTCCCTGCTGGCAGCAACACAGCACAGAATGAACAGGGGCATCTGCTCACACGGCAGAAGGAGCAGCAGGGAAAGCTAGTGCTCTGCTTCTTCAGCACACAAGCAGCTTTGCAACGGGGTCACCATCATTGCAGTCTCTCCTCGGCTTCATACCTAAAAGTCCATTTGAATACAATTTCTCAGGTGGTCTCTCTCAGCAGCCCAGCAGCACAGTTAGTACAGCACGAACGTTTGGCCTCTGCTCCCACAGCAGAAGAGCCAGGATTGAAAGCTGGTGCTGGACCTGTTCAGCACACAATCACCTTTACATTGGTGCCTCCATCGTTGCTTTCACTGCTAACACTCATACAGGAAAAGCATTTGAATGGAATCAGTCCAGAGCCTGCTCTCTGCTGTGCAGGAACACAGTCAGCACAGAATGAACAGTGGCATCTGCTCACACGGCAGAAGGAGCAGCAGGGAAAGCTAGTGCTCTGCTTCTTCAGCACACAAGCAGCTTTGCAACGGGGTCACCATCATTGCAGTCTCTCCGCGGCTTCATACCTAAAAGTCCTTTTGAATCCGAATTCTCAGGTGGTGTCGCTCAGCTGCCCAGCAGCACAGTTAGTACAGCACGAACGTTTGGCCTCTGCTCCCACAGCAGAAGAGCCAGGATTGAAAGCTGGTGCTGGACCTGTTCAGCACACAATCACCTTTACATTGGTGCCTCCATCGTTGCTTTCACTGCTCACATTCATACAGGAAAAGCATTTGAATGGAATCAGTCCAGAGCCTGCTCTCTGCTGTGCAGGAACACAGTCAGCACAGAATGAACAGTGGCATCTGCTCACACGGCAGAAGGAGCAGCAGGGAAAGCTAGTGCTCTGCTTCTTCAGCACACAAGCAGCTTTGCAACGGGGTCACCATCATTGCAGTCTCTCCTCGGTTTCATACCTAAAAGTCCATTTGAATCCAAATTCTCAGGTGGTGTCTCTCAGCTGCCCAGCAGCACAGTGAGTACAGCACGAACGTTTGGCCTCTGCTCCCACAGCAGAAGAGCCAGGATTGAAAGCTGGTGCTGGACCTGTTCAGCACACAATCCCCTTTACATTGGTGCCTCCATCGTTGCTTTCACTGCTCACTTTCATACAGGAAAAGCATTTGAATAGAATCCGTCCAGAGCCTGCTCCCTGCTGGCAGCAACACAGCACAGAAAGAACAGTGGCATCTGCTCACACGGCAGAAGGACCAGCTGGGAAAGCTCGGTCTGTGTCTCTTCAGCACAGAAGCAGCTTTGCAACGGGGTCACCATCATTGCAGTCTCTCCTCGGTTTCCTACCTAAAAGTCCATTTGAATCCAAATTCTCAGGTGGTGTCTCTCAGCTGCCCAGCAGCACAGTTAGTACAGCACGAACGTTTGGCCTCTGCTCCCACAGCAGAAGAGCCAGGATTGAAAGCTGGTGCTGGACCTGTTCAGCACACAATCCCTTTTACATTGGTGCATTCATCGTTGCTTTCACTGCTCACTTTCATACAGGAAAAGCATTTGAATGGAATCAGTCCAGAGGCTGCTCTCTGCTGCGCAGCAACACAGTCAGCACAGAATGAACAGTGGCATCTGCTCACACGGCAGAAGGACCAGCAGGGAAAGCTAGTGCTCTGCTTCTTCAGCACACAAGCAGCTTTGCAACGGGGTCACCATCATTGCAGTCTCTCCTCGGGTTCATACCTAAAAGTCCATTTGAATCCAAATTCTCAGGTGGTGTCTCTCAGCTGCCCAGCAGCACAGTTAGTACAGCACGAACGTTTGGCCTCTGCTCCCACAGCAGAAGAGCCAGGATTGAAAGCTGGTGCTAGACCTGTTCAGCACATAATCCCTTTTACATTGGTGCATTCATCGTTGCTTTCACTGCTCACTTTCATACAGGAAAAGCATTTGAATGGAATCAGTCCAGAGGCTGCTCTCTGCTGCGCAGCAACACAGTCAGCACAGAATGAACAGTGGCATCTGCTCACACGGCAGAAGGAGCAGCAGGGAAAGCTAGTGCTCTGCTTCTTCAGCACACAAGCAGCTTTGCAACGGGGTCACCATCATTGCAGTCTCTCCTCGGGTTCATACCTAAAAGTCCATTTGAATCCAAATTCTCAGGTGGTGTCTCTCAGCTGCCCAGCAGCACAGTTAGTACAGCACGAACGTTTAGCCTCTGCTCCCACAGCAGAAGAGCCAGGATTGAAAGCTGGTGCTGGACCTGTTCAGCACACAATCCCTTTTACATTGGTGCATTCATCGTTGCTTTCACTGCTCACTTTCATACAGGAAAAGCATTTGAATGGAATCAGTCCAGAGGCTGCTCTCTGCTGCGCAGCAACACAGTCAGCACAGAATGAACAGTGGCATCTGCTCACACGGCAGAAGGAGCAGCAGGGAAAGCTAGTGCTCTGCTTCTTCAGCACACAAGCAGCTTTGCAACGGGGTCACCTTCATTGCAGTCTCTCCTCGGCTTCATACCTAAAAGTCCATTTGAATCCGAATTCTCAGGTGGTGTCGCTCAGCTGCCCAGCAGCACAGTGAGTACAGCACGAACGTTTGGCCTCTGCTCCCACAGCAGAAGAGCCAGGATTGAAAGCTGGTGCTGGACCTGTTCAGCACACAATCCCCTTTACATTGGTGCCTCCATCGTTGCTTTCACTGCTAACACTCATACAGGAAAAGCATTTGAATAGAATCCGTCCAGAGCCTGCTCCCTGCTGGCAGCAACACAGCACAGAATGAACAGTGGCATCTGCTCACACGGCAGAAGAGCAGCAGGGAAAGCTAGTGCTCTGCTTCTTCAGCACACAAGCAGCTTTGCAACGGGGTCACCATCATTGCAGTCTCTCCTCGGTTTCATACCTAAAAGTCCATTTGAAACCAAATTCTCTGGTGGTGTCTCTCAGCTGCCCAGCAGCACAGTTAGTACAGCACGAACGTTTGGCCTCTGCTCCCACAGCAGAAGAGCCAGGATTGAAAGCTGGTGCTGGCCCTGTTCAGCACACAATCCCTTTTACATTGGTGCATTCATCGTTGCTTTCACTGCTCACTTTCATACAGGAAAAGCATTTGAATGGAATCAGTCCAGAGGCTGCTCTCTGCTGCGCAGCAACACAGTCAGCACAGAATGAACAGTGGCATCTGCTCACACGGCAGAAGGAGCAGCAGGGAAAGCTAGGGCTCTGCTTCTTCAGCACACAAGCAGCTTTGCAACGGGGTCACCATCATTGCAGTCTCTCCTCGGTTTCATACCTAAAAGTCCATTTGAATCCGAATTCTCAGGTGGTGTCGCTCAGCTGCCCAGCAGCACAGTGAGTACAGCACGAACGTTTGGCCTCTGCTCCCACAGCAGAAGAGCCAGGATTGAAAGCTGGTGCTGGACCTGTTCAGCACAAAATCCCCTTTACATTGGTGCCTCCATCGTTGCTTTCACTGCTAACACTCATACAAGAAAAGCATTTGAATGGAATCCGTCCAGAGCCTGCTCCCTGCTGGCAGCAACACAGCACAGAATGAACAGTGGCATCTGCTCACACGGCAGAAGAGCAGCAGGGAAAGCTAGTGCTCTGCTTCTTCAGCACACAAGCAGCTTTGCAACGGGGTCACCATCATTGCAGTCTCTCCTCGGTTTCATACCTAAAAGTCCATTTGAATCCAAATTCTCAGGTGGTGTCTCTCAGCTGCCCAGCAGCACAGTGAGTACAGCACGAACGTTTGGCCTCTGCTCCCACAGCAGAAGAGCCAGGATTGAAAGCTGGTGCTGGACCTGTTCAGCACACAATCCCTTTTACATTGGTGCATTCATCGTTGCTTTCACTGCTCACTTTCATACAGGAAAAGCATTTGAATGGAATCAGTCCAGAGGCTGCTCTCTGCTGCGCAGCAACACAGTCAGCACAGAATGAACAGGGGCATCTGCTCACACGGCAGAAGGAGCAGCAGGGAAAGCTAGTGCTCTGCTTCTTCAGCACACAAGCAGCTTTGCAACGGGGTCACCATCATTGCAGTCTCTCCTCGGGTTCATACCTAAAAGTCCATTTGAATCCAAATTCTCAGGTGGTCTCTCTCAGCTGCCCAGCAGCACAGTTACTACAGCACGAACGTTTGGCCTCTGCTCCCACAGCAGAAGAGCCAGGATTGAAAGCTGGTGCTGGACCTGTTCAGCACACAATCACCTTTACATTGGTGCCTCCATCGTTGCTTTCACTGCTCACATTCATACAGGAAAAGCATTTGAATGGAATCAGTCCAGAGGCTGCTCTCTGCTGCGCAGCAACACAGTCAGCACAGAATGAACAGTGGCATCTGCTCACACGGCAGAAGGAGCAGCAGGGAAAGCTAGTGCTCTGCTTCTTCAGCACACAATCAGATTTGCAACGGGGTCACCATCATTGCAGTCTCTCCTCGGGTTCATACCTAAAAGTCCATTTGAATCCAAATTCTCAGGTGGTGTCTCTCAGCTGCCCAGCAGCACAGTTAGTACAGCACGAACGTTTGGCCTCTGCTCCCACAGCAGAAGAGCCAGGATTGAAAGCTGGTGCTGGACCTGTTCAGCACACAATCCCCTTTACATTGGTGCCTCCATCGTTGCTTTCACTGCTAACACTCATACAGGAAAAGCATTTGAATAGAATCCGTCCAGAGCCTGCTCCCTGCTGGCAGCAACACAGCACAGAATGAACAGTGGCATCTGCTCACACGGCAGAAGAGCAGCAGGGAAAGCTAGTGCTCTGCTTCTTCAGCACACAAGCAGCTTTGCAACGGGGTCACCATCATTGCAGTCTCTCCTCGGTTTCATACCTAAAAGTCCATTTGAATCCAAATTCTCAGGTGGTGTCTCTCAGCTGCCCAGCAGCACAGTTAGTACAGCACGAACGTTTGGCCTCTGCTCCCACAGCAGAAGAGCCAGGATTGAAAGCTGGTGCTGGACCTGTTCAGCACACAATCCCTTTTACATTGGTGCATTCATCGTTGCTTTCACTGCTCACTTTCATACAGGAAAAGCATTTGAATGGAATCAGTCCAGAGGCTGCTCTCTGCTGCGCAGCAACACAGTCAGCACAGAATGAACAGTGGCATCTGCTCACACGGCAGAAGGAGCAGCAGGGAAAGCTAGTGCTCTGCTTCTTCAGCACACAAGCAGCTTTGCAACGGGGTCACCATCATTGCAGTCTCTCCTCGGTTTCATACCTAAAAGTCCATTTGAATCCGAATTCTCAGGTGGTGTCGCTCAGCTGCCCAGCAGCACAGTGAGTACAGCACGAACGTTTGGCCTCTGCTCCAACAGCAGAACAGCCAGGATTGAAAGCTGGTGCTGGACCTGTTCAGCACACAATCCCCTTTACATTGGTGACTCCATCGTTGCTTTCACTGCTAACACTCATACAGGAAAAGCATTTGAATAGAATCCGTCCAGAGCCTGCTCCCTGCTGGCAGCAACACAGCACAGAATGAACAGTGGCATCTGCTCACACGGCAGAAGGAGCAGCAGGGAAAGCTAGTGCTCTGCTTCTTCAGCACACAAGCAGCTTTGCAACGGGGTCACCATCATTGCAGTCTCTCCTCGGTTTCATACCTAAAAGTAAATTTGAATCCAAATTCTCAGGTGGTCTCTCTCAGCTGCCCAGCAGCACAGTTAGTACAGCACGAACGTTTGGCCTCTGCTCCCACAGCAGAAGAGCCAGGATTGAAAGCTGGTGCTGGACCTGTTCAGCACACAATCCCTTTTACATTGGTGCATTCATCGTTGCTTTCACTGCTCACTTTCATACAGGAAAAGCTTTTGAATGGAATCAGTCCAGAGGCTGCTCTCTGCTGCGCAGCAACACAGTCAGCACAGAATGAACAGTGGCATCTGCTCACACGGCAGAAGGGAGCAGCAGGGAAAGCTAGTGCTCTGCTTCTTCAGCACACAAGCAGCTTTGCAACGGGGTCACCATCATTGCAGTCTCTCCTCGGCTTCATACCTAAAAGTCCATTTGAATCCGAATTCTCAGGTGGTGTCGCTCAGCTGCCCAGCAGCACAGTGAGTACAGCACGAACGTTTGGCCTCTGCTCCCACAGCAGAAGAGCCAGGATTGAAAGCTGGTGCTGGACCTGTTCAGCACACAATCCCCTTTACATTGGTGACTCCATCGTTGCTTTCACTGCTAACACTCATACAGGAAAAGCATTTGAATAGAATCCGTCCAGAGCCTGCTCCCTGCTGGCAGCAACACAGCACAGAATGAACAGTGGCATCTGCTCACACGGCAGAAGGTGCAGCAGGGAAAGCTAGTGCTCTGCTTCTTCAGCACACAAGCAGCTTTGCAACGGGGTCACCATCATTGCAGTCTCTCCTCGGTTTCATACCTAAAAGTAAATTTGAATCCAAATTCTCAGGTGGTGTCTCTCAGCTGCCCAGCAGCACAGTTAGTACAGCACGAACGTTTGGCCTCTGCTCCCACAGCAGAAGAGCCAGGATTGAAAGCTGGTGCTGGACCTGTTCAGCACACAATCCCTTTTCCATTGGTGCATTCATCGTTGCTTTCACTGCTCACTTTCATACAGGAAAAGCATTTGAATGGAATCAGTCCAGAGGATTCTCTCTGCTGCGCAGCAACACAGTCAGCACAGAATGAACAGTGGCATCTGCTCACACGGCAGAAGGAGCAGCAGGGAAAGCTAGTGCTCTGCTTCTTCAGCACACAAGCAGCTTTGCAACGGGGTCACCATCATTGCAGTCTCTCCGCGGCTTCATACCTAAAAGTCCTTTTGAATCCGAATTCTCAGGTGGTGTCGCTCAGCTGCCCAGCAGCTCAGTTAGTACAGCACGAACGTTTGGCCTCTGCTCCCACAGCAGAAGAGCCAGGATTTAAAGCTGGTGCTGGACCTGTTCAGCACACAATCCCCTTTACATTGGTGCCTCCATGGTCGCTTCACTGCTCACTTTCATACAGGAAAAGCATTTGAATGGAATCAGTCCAGAGGCTGCTCTCTGCTGCGCAGCAACACAGTCAGCACAGAATGAACAGTGGCATCTGCTCACACGGCAGAAGGAGCAGCAGGGAAAGCTAGTGCTCTGCTTCTTCAGCACACAAGCAGCTTTGCAACGGGGTCACCATCATTGCAGTCTCTCCTCGGTTTCATACCTAAAAGTCCATTTGAATCCAAATTCTCAGGTGGTGTCTCTCAGCTGCCCAGCAGCACAGTTAGTACAGCACGAACGTTTGGCCTCTGCTCCCACAGCAGAAGAGCCAGGATTGAAAGCTGGTGCTGGACCTGTTCAGCACACAATCCCTTTTACATTGGTGCATTCATCGTTGCTTTCACTGCTCACTTTCATACAGGAAAAGCATTTGAATGGAATCAGTCCAGAGGCTGCTCTCTGCTGCGCAGCAACACAGTCAGCACAGAATGAACAGTGGCATCTGCTCACACGGCAGAAGGAGCAGCAGGGAAAGCTAGTGCTCTGCTTCTTCAGCACACAAGCAGCTTTGCAACGGGGTCACCATCATTGCAGTCTCTCCTCGGTTTCATACCTAAAAGTCCATTTGAATCCGAATTCTCAGGTGGTGTCACTCAGCTGCCCAGCAGCACAGTGAGTACAGCACGAACGTTTGGCCTCTGCTCCAACAGCAGAACAGCCAGGATTGAAAGCTGGTGCTGGACCTGTTCAGCACACAATCCCCTTTACATTGGTGACTCCATCGTTGCTTTCACTGCTAACACTCATACAGGAAAAGCATTTGAATAGAATCCGTCCAGAGCCTGCTCCCTGCTGGCAGCAACACAGCACAGAATGAACAGTGGCATCTGCTCACACGGCAGAAGGAGCAGCAGGGAAAGCTAGTGCTCTGCTTCTTCAGCACACAAGCAGCTTTGCAACGGGGTCACCATCATTGCAGTCTCTCCTCGGTTTCATACCTAAAAGTAAATTTGAATCCAAATTCTCAGGTGGTCTCTCTCAGCTGCCCAGCAGCACAGTTCGTACAGCACGAACGTTTGGCCTCTGCTCCCACAGCAGAAGAGCCAGGATTGAAAGCTGGTGCTGGACCTGTTCAGCACACAATCCCTTTTACATTGGTGCATTCATCGTTGCTTTCACTGCTCACTTTCATACAGGAAAAGCATTTGAATGGAATCAGTCCAGAGGCTGCTCTCTGCTGCGCAGCAACACAGTCAGCACAGAATGAACAGTGGCATCTGCTCACACGGCAGAAGGAGCAGCAGGGAAAGCTAGTGCTCTGCTTCTTCAGCACACAAGCAGCTTTGCAACGGGGTCACCATCATTGCAGTCTCTCCTCGGCTTCATACCTAAAAGTCCATTTGAATCCGAATTCTCAGGTGGTGTCGCTCAGCTGCCCAGCAGCACAGTGAGTACAGCACGAACGTTTGGCCTCTGCTCCACAGCAGAAGAGCCAGGATTGAAAGCTGGTGCTGGACCTGTTCAGCACACAATCCCCTTTACATTGGTGCCTCCATCGTTGCTTTCACTGCTAACACTCATACAGGAAAAGCATTTGAATCGAATCCGTCCAGAGCCTGCTCCCTGCTGGCAGCAACACAGCACAGAATGAACAGTGGCATCTGCTCACACGGCAGAAGGAGCAGCAGGGAAAGCTAGTGCTCTGCTTCTTCAGCACACAAGCAGCTTTGCAACGGGGTCACCATCATTGCAGTCTCTCCTCGGTTTCATACCTAAAAGTCCATTTGAATCCAAATTCTCAGGTGGTGTCTCTCAGCTGCCCAGCAGCACAGTGAGTACAGCACGAACGTTTGGCCTCTGCTCCCACAGCAGAAGAGCCAGGATTGAAAGCTGGTGCTGGACCTGTTCAGCACACAATCACCTTTACATTGGTGCCTCCATCGTTGCTTTCACTGCTAACACTCATACAGGAAAAGCATTTGAATAGAATCCGTCCAGAGCCTGCTCCCTGCTGGCAGCAACACAGCACAGAATGAACAGTGGCATCTGCTCACACGGCAGAAGAGCAGCAGGGAAAGCTAGTGCTCTGCTTCTTCAGCACACAAGCAGCTTTGCAACGGGGTCACCATCATTGCAGTCTCTCCTCGGTTTCATACCTAAAAGTCCATTTGAATCCAAATTCTCAGGTGGTGTCTCTCAGCTGCCCTGCTGCACAGTTAGTACAGCACGAACGTTTGGCCTCTGCTCCCACAGCAGAAGAGCCAGGATTGAAAGCTGGTGCTGGACCTGTTCAGCACACAATCCCTTTTACATTGGTGCATTCATCGTTGCTTTCACTGCTCACTTTCATACAGGAAAATCATTTGAATAGAATCAGTCCAGAGGCTGCTCTCTGCTGCGCAGCAACACAGTCAGCACAGAATGAACAGTGGCATCTGCTCACACGGCAGAAGGAGCAGCAGGGAAAGCTAGTGCTCTGCTTCTTCAGCACACAAGCAGCTTTGCAACGGGGTCACCATCATTGCAGTCTCTCCTCGGGTTCATACCTAAAAGTCCATTTGAATCCAAATTCTCAGGTGGTGTCTCTCAGCTGCCCAGCAGCACAGTGAGTACAGCACGAACGTTTGGCCTCTGCTCCCACAGCAGAAGAGCCAGGATTGAAAGCTGGTGCTGGACCTGTTCAGCACACAATCACCTTTACATTGGTGCATCCATCGTTGCTTTCAGTGCTCACATTCATACAGGAAAAGCATTTGAATGGAATCAGTCCAGAGGCTGCTCTCTGCTGCACAGCAACACAGTCAGCACAGAATGAACAGTGGCATCTGCTCACACGGCAGAAGGAGCAGCAGGGAAAGCTAGTGCTCTGCTTCTTCAGCACACAAGCAGCTTTGCAACGGGGTCACCATCATTGCAGTCTCTCCGCGGCTTCATACCTAAAAGTCCTTTTGAATCCGAATTCTCAGGTGGTGTCGCTCAGCTGCCCAGCAGCACAGTTAGTACAGCACGAACGTTTGGCCTCTGCTCCCACAGCAGAAGAGCCAGGATTGAAAGCTGGTGCTGGACCTGTTCAGCACACAATCCCTTTTACATTGGTGCATTCATCGTTGCTTTCACTGCTCACTTTCATACAGGAAAAGCATTTGAATGGAATCAGTCCAGAGGCTGCTCTCTGCTGCGCAGCAACACAGTCAGCACAGAATGAACAGTGGCATCTGCTCACACGGCAGAAGGAGCAGCAGGGAAAGCTAGTGCTCTGCTTCTTCAGCACACAAGCAGCTTTGCAACGGGGTCACCATCATTGCAGTCTCTCCTCGGTTTCATACCTAAAAGTCCATTTGAATCCGAATTCTCAGGTGGTGTCGCTCAGCTGCCCAGCAGCACAGTGAGTACAGCACGAACGTTTGGCCTCTGCTCCAACAGCAGAACAGCCAGGATTGAAAGCTGGTGCTGGACCTGTTCAGCACACAATCCCCTTTACATTGGTGACTCCATCGTTGCTTTCACTGCTAACACTCATACAGGAAAAGCATTTGAATAGAATCCGTCCAGAGCCTGCTCCCTGCTGGCAGCAACACAGCACAGAATGAACAGTGGCATCTGCTCACACGGCAGAAGGAGCAGCAGGGAAAGCTAGTGCTCTGCTTCTTCAGCACACAAGCAGCTTTGCAACGGGGTCACCATCATTGCAGTCTCTCCGCGGCTTCATACCTAAAAGTCCTTTTGAATCCGAATTCTCAGGTGGTGTCGCTCAGCTGCCCAGCAGCACAGTTAGTACAGCACGAACGTTTGGCCTCTGCTCCCACAGCAGAAGAGCCAGGATTGAAAGCTGGTGCTGGACCTGTTCAGCACACAATCCTTTTACATTGGTGCATTCATCGTTGCTTTCACTGCTCACTTTCATACAGGAAAAGCTTTTGAATGGAATCAGTCCAGAGGATTCTCTCTGCTGCGCAGCAACACAGTCAGCACAGAATGAACAGTGGCATCTGCTCACACGGCAGAAGGAGCAGCAGGGAAAGCTAGTGCTCTGCTTCTTCAGCACACAAGCAGCTTTGCAACGGGGTCACCATCATTGCAGTCTCTCCGCGGCTTCATACCTAAAAGTCCTTTTGAATCCGAATTCTCAGGTGGTGTCTCTCAGCTGCCCAGCAGCACAGTGAGTACAGCACGAACGTTTGGCCTCTGCTCCAACAGCAGAACAGCCAGGATTGAAAGCTGGTGCTGGACCTGTTCAGCACACAATCCCCTTTACATTGGTGACTCCATCGTTGCTTTCACTGCTAACACTCATACAGGAAAAGCATTTGAATAGAATCCGTCCAGAGCCTGCTCCCTGCTGGCAGCAACACAGCACAGAATGAACAGTGGCATCTGCTCACACGGCAGAAGGAGCAGCAGGGAAAGCTAGTGCTCTGCTTCTTCAGCACACAAGCAGCTTTGCAACGGGGTCACCATCATTGCAGTCTCTCCTCGGTTTCATACCTAAAAGTAAATTTGAATCCAAATTCTCAGGTGGTCTCTCTCAGCTGCCCAGCAGCACAGTTAGTACAGCACGAACGTTTGGCCTCTGCTCCCACAGCAGAAGAGCCAGGATTGAAAGCTGGTGCTGGACCTGTTCAGCACACAATCCCTTTTACATTGGTGCATTCATCGTTGCTTTCACTGCTCACTTTCATACAGGAAAAGCATTTGAATGGAATCAGTCCAGAGCCTGCTCTCTGCTGCGCAGCAACACAGTCAGCACAGAATGAACAGTGGCATCTGCTCACACGGCAGAAGGAGCAGCAGGGAAAGCTAGTGCTCTGCTTCTTCAGCACACAAGCAGCTTTGCAACGGGGTCACCATCATTGCAGTCTCTCCTCGGCTTCATACCTAAAAGTCCATTTGAATCCGAATTCTCAGGTGGTGTCGCTCAGCTGCCCAGCAGCACAGTGAGTACAGCACGAACGTTTGGCCTCTGCTCCCACAGCAGAAGAGCCAGGATTGAAAGCTGGTGCTGGACCTGTTCAGCACACAATCCCCTTTACATTGGTGCCTCCATCGTTGCTTTCACTGCTAACACTCATACAGGAAAAGCATTTGAATCGAATCCGTCCAGAGCCTGCTCCCTGCTGGCAGCAACACAGCACAGAATGAACAGTGGCATCTGCTCACACGGCAGAAGGAGCAGCAGGGAAAGCTAGTGCTCTGCTTCTTCAGCACACAAGCAGCTTTGCAACGGGGTCACCATCATTGCAGTCTCTCCTCGGTTTCATACCTAAAAGTCCATTTGAATCCAAATTCTCAGGTGGTGTCTCTCAGCTGCCCAGCAGCACAGTGAGTACAGCACGAACGTTTGGCCTCTGCTCCCACAGCAGAAGAGCCAGGATTGAAAGCTGGTGCTGGACCTGTTCAGCACACAATCACCTTTACATTGGTGCCTCCATCGTTGCTTTCACTGCTAACACTCATACAGGAAAAGCATTTGAATAGAATCCGTCCAGAGCCTGCTCCCTGCTGGCAGCAACACAGCACAGAATGAACAGTGGCATCTGCTCACACGGCAGAAGAGCAGCAGGGAAAGCTAGTGCTCTGCTTCTTCAGCACACAAGCAGCTTTGCAACGGGGTCACCATCATTGCAGTCTCTCCTTGGTTTCATACCTAAAAGTCCATTTGAATCCAAATTCTCAGGTGGTGTCTCTCAGCTGCCCTGCTGCACAGTTAGTACAGCACGAACGTTTGGCCTCTGCTCCCACAGCAGAAGAGCCAGGATTGAAAGCTGGTGCTGGACCTGTTCAGCACACAATCCCTTTTACATTGGTGCATTCATCGTTGCTTTCACTGCTCACTTTCATACAGGAAAAGCATTTGAATGGAATCAGTCCAGAGGCTGCTCTCTGCTGCGCAGCAACACAGTCAGCACAGAATGAACAGTGGCATCTGCTCACACGGCAGAAGGAGCAGCAGGGAAAGCTAGTGCTCTGCTTCTTCAGCACACAAGCAGATTTGCAACGGGGTCACCATCATTGCAGTCTCTCCTCGGCTTCATACCTAAAAGTAAATTTGAATCCAAATTCTCAGGTGGTGTCTCTCAGCTGCCCAGCAGCACAGTTAGTACAGCACGAACGTTTGGCCTCTGCTCCCACAGCAGAAGAGCCAGGATTGATAGCTGGTGCTGGACCTGTTCAGCACACAATCCCCTTTACATTGGTGCCTCCATCGTTGCTTTCACTGCTCACTTTCATACAGGAAAAGCATTTGAATGGAATCAGTCCAGAGCCTGCTCTCTGCTGCGCAGGAACACAGCACAGAATGAACAGGGGCATCTGCTCACACGGCAGAAGGAGCAGCAGGGAAAGCTAGTGCTCTGCTTCTTCAGCACACAAGCAGCTTTGCAACGGGGTCACCATCATTGCAGTCTCTCCTCGGCTTCATACCTAAAAGTCCTTTTGAATCCGAATTCTCAGGTGGTGTCGCTCAGCTGCCCAGCAGCACAGTGAGTACAGCACGAACGTTTGGCCTCTGCTCCCACAGCAGAAGAGCCAGGATTGAAAGCTGGTGCTGGACCTGTTCAGCACACAATCCCTTTTACATTGGTGCATTCATCGTTGCTTTCACTGCTCACTTTCATACAGGAAAAGCATTTGAATGGAATCAGTCCAGAGGCTGCTCTCTGCTGCGCAGCAACACAGTCAGCACAGAATGAACAGTGGCATCTGCTCACACGGCAGAAGGACCAGCAGGGAAAGCTAGTGCTCTGCCTCTTCAGCACACAAGCAGCTTTGCAACGGGGTCACCATCATTGCAGTCTCTCCTCGGTTTCATACCTAAAAGTCCATTTGAATCCAAATTCTCAAGCGGTCTCAGCTGCCCAGCAGCTCAGTGAGTACTGCACGAACGTTTGGCATCTGCTCCCACAGCAGAAGAGCCAGGATTGAAAGCTGGTGCTGGACCTGTTCAGCACACAATCACCTTTACATTGGTGCATCCTTCGTTGCTTTCACTGCTCACATTCATACAGGAAAAGCATTTGAATGGAATCAGTCCAGAGGCTGCTCTCTGCTGCGCAGCAACACAGTCAGCACAGAATGAACAGTTCTGCTCACACGGCAGAAGGAGCAGCAGGGAAAGCTAGTGCTCTGCTTCTTCAGCACACAAGTAGCTTTGCAACGGGGTCACCATCATTGCAGTCTCTCCTCGGCTTCATACCTAAAAGTCCATTTGAATCCGAATTCTCAGGTGGTGTCGCTCAGCTGCCCAGCAGCACAGTGAGTACAGCACGAACGTTTGGCCTCTGCTCCCACAGCAGAAGAGCCAGGATTGAAAGCTGGTGCTGGACCTGTTCAGCACACAATCCCCTTTACATTGGTGCCTCCATCGTTGCTTTCACTGCTAACACTCATACAGGAAAAGCATTTGAATAGAATCCGTCCAGAGCCTGCTCCCTGCTGGCAGCAACACAGCACAGAATGAACAGTGGCATCTGCTCACACGGCAGAAGGAGCAGCAGGGAAAGCTAGTGCTCTGCTTCTTCAGCACACAAGCAGCTTTGCAACGGGGTCACCATCATTGCAGTCTCTCCTCGGCTTCATACCTAAAAGTCCATTTGAATCCGAATTCTCAGGTGGTGTCGCTCAGCTGCCCAGCAGCACAGTGAGTACAGCACGAACGTTTGGCCTCTGCTCCCACAGCAGAAGAGACAGGATTGAAAGCTGGTGCTGGACCTGTTCAGCACACAATCCCCTTTACATTGGTGCCTCCATCGTTGCTTTCACTGCTCACTTTCATACAGGAAAAGCATTTGAATGGAATCAGTCCAGAGGCTGCTCTCTGCTGCGCAGCAACACAGTCAGCACAGAATGAACAGTGGCATCTGCTCACACGGCAGAAGGAGCAGCAGGGAAAGCTAGTGCTCTGCCTCTTCAGCACACAAGCAGCTTTGCAACGGGGTCACCATCATTGCAGTCTCTCCTCGGTTTCCTACCTAAAAGTCCATTTGAATCCAAATTCTCAGGTGGTGTCTCTCAGCTGCCCAGCAGCACAGTGAGTACAGCACGAATGTTTGGCCTCTGCTCCCACAGCAGAAGAGCCAGGATTGATAGCTGGTGCTGGACCTGTTCAGCACACAATCCCCTTTACATTGGTGCCTCCATCGTTGCTTTCACTGCTCACTTTCATACAGGAAAAGCATTTGAATGGAATCAGTCCAGAGCCTGCTCTCTGCTGCGCAGGAACACAGCACAGAATGAACAGGGGCATCTGCTCACACAGCAGAAGGAGCAGCAGGGAAAGCTAGTGCTCTGCTTCTTCAGCACACAAGCAGCTTTGCAACGGGGTCACCATCATTGCAGTCTCTCCTCGGCTTCATACCTAAAAGTCCTTTTGAATCCGAATTCTCAGGTGGTGTCGCTCAGCTGCCCAGCAGCACAGTGAGTACAGCACGAACGTTTGGCCTCTGCTCCCACAGCAGAAGAGACAGGATTGAAAGCTGGTGCTGGACCTGTTCAGCACACAATCCCTTTTACATTGGTGCATTCATCGTTGCTTTCACTGCTCACTTTCATACAGGAAAAGCATTTGAATGGAATCAGTCCAGAGGCTGCTCTCTGCTGCGCAGCAACACAGTCAGCACAGAATGAACAGTGGCATCTGCTCACACGGCAGAAGGAGCAGCAGGGAAAGCTAGTGCTCTGCTTCTTCAGCACACAAGCAGCTTTGCAACGGGGTCACCATCATTGCAGTCTCTCCTCGGTTTCATACCTAAAAGTCCATTTGAATCCAAATTCTCAAGCGGTCTCAGCTGCCCAGCAGCGCAGTGAGTACTGCACGAACGTTTGGCATCTGCTCCAACAGCAGAAGAGCAAGGATTGAAAGCTGGTGCTGGACCTTTTCAGCACACAATCCCATTTACATTGGTGCATCCATCGTTGCTTTCACTGCTAACACTCGTACAGGAAAAGCATTTGAATGGAATCAGTCCAGAGCCTGCTCCCTGCTGGCAGCAACACAGCACAGAATGAAGAGTGGCATCTGCTCACACGGCAGAAGAGCAGCAGGGAAAGCTAGTGCTCTGCTTCTTCAGCACACAAGCAGCTTTGCAACGGGGTCACCATCATTGCAGTCTCTCCTCGGCTTCATACCTAAAAGTCCTTTTCAATCCGAATTCTCAGGTGGTGTCGCTCAGCTGCCCAGCAGCACAGTGAGTACAGCACGAACGTTTGGCCTCTGCTCCCACAGCAGAAGAGCCAGGATTGAAAGCTGGTGCTGGACCTGTTCAGCACACAACCACCTTTACATTGGTGCCTCCATCTTTGCTTTCACTGCTCACATTCATACAGGAAAAGCATTTGAATGGAATCAGTCCAGAGGCTGCTCTCTGCTGCGCAGCAACACAGTCAGCACAGAATGAACAGTGGCATCTGCTCACACGGCAGAAGGAGCAGCAGGGAAAGCTAGTGCTCTGCTTCTTCAGCACACAAGCAGCTTTGCAACGGGGTCACCATCATTGCAGTCTCTCCTCGGTTTCATACCTAAAAGTAAATTTGAATCCAAATTCTCAGGTGGTGTCTCTCAGCTGCCCAGCAGCACAGTTAGTACAGCACGAACGTTTGGCCTCTGCTCCCACAGCAGAAGAGCCAGGATTGAAAGCTGGTGCTGGACCTGTTCAGCACACAATCCCTTTTACATTGGTGCATTCATCGTTGCTTTCACTGCTCACTTTCATACAGGAAAAGCATTTGAATGGAATCAGTCCAGAGGCTGCTCTCTGCTGCGCAGCAACACAGTCAGCACAGAATGAACAGTGGCATCTGCTCACACGGCAGAAGGAGCAGCAGGGAAAGCTAGTGCTCTGCCTCTTCAGCACACAAGCAGCTTTGCAACGGGGTCACCATCATTGCAGTCTCTCCTCGGTTTCATACCTAAAAGTCCATTTGAATCCAAATTCTCAAGCGGTCTCAGCTGCCCAGCAGCACAGTGAGTACTGCACGAACGTTTGGCATCTGCTCCCACAGCAGAAGAGCAAGGATTGAAAGCTGGTGCTGGACCTTTTCAGCACACAATCCCCTTTACATTGGTGCATCCATCGTTGCTTTCACTGCTAACACTCGTACAGGAAAAGCATTTGAATGGAATCAGTCCAGAGCCTGCTCTCTGCTGCGCAGCAACACAGTCAGCACAGAATGAACAGTGGCATCTGCTCACACGGCAGAAGGAGCAGCAGGGAAAGCTAGTGCTCTGCTTCTTCAGCACACAAGCAGCTTTGCAACGGGGTCACCATCATTGCAGTCTCTCCTCGGCTTCATACCTAAAAGTCCTTTTGAATCCGAATTCTCAGGTGGTGTCGCTCAGCTGCCCAGCAGCACAGTGAGTACAGCACGAACGTTTGGCCTCTGCTCCCACAGCAGAAGAGCCAGGATTGAAAGCTGGTGCTGGACCTGTTCAGCACACAATCCCTTTTACATTGGTGCATTCATCGTTGCTTTCACTGCTCACTTTCATACAGGAAAAGCATTTGAATGGAATCAGTCCAGAGGCTGCTCTCTGCTGCGCAGCAACACAGTCAGCACAGAATGAACAGTGGCATCTGCTCACACGGCAGAAGGAGCAGCAGGGAAAGCTAGTGCTCTGCCTCTTCAGCACACAAGCAGCTTTGCAACGGGGTCACCATCATTGCAGTCTCTCCTCGGTTTCATACCTAAAAGTCCATTTGAATCCAAATTCTCAAGCGGTCTCAGCTGCCCAGCAGCACAGTGAGTACTGCACGAACGTTTGGCTTCTGCTCCCACAGCAGAAGAGCCAGGATTGAAAGCTGGTGCTGGACCTGTTCAGCACACAATCCCCTTTACATTGGTGCCTCCATCGTTGCTTTCACTGCTCACTTTCATACAGGAAAAGCATTTGAATGGAATCAGTCCAGAGCCTGCTCTCTGCTGCGCAGGAACACAGTCAGCACAGAATGAACAGTGGCATCTGCTCACACGACAGAAGGAGCAGCAGGGAAAGCTAGTGCTCTGCTTCTTCAGCACACAAGCAGCTTTGCAACGGGGTCACCATCATTGCAGTCTCTCCTCGGCTTCATACCTAAAAGTCCATTTGAATCCGAATTCTCAGGTGGTGTCGCTCAGCTGCCCAGCAGCACAGTGAGTACAGCACGAACGTTTGGCCTCTGCTCCAACAGCAGAAGAGCCAGGATTGAAAGCTGGTGCTGGACCTGTTCAGCACACAATCCCCTTTACATTGGTGCCTCCATCGTTGCTTTCACTGCTCACTTTCATACAGGAAAAGCATTTGAATAGAATCCGTCCAGAGCCTGCTCCCTGCTGGCAGCAACACAGCACAGAATGAACAGTGGCATCTGCTCACACGGCAGAAGAGCAGCAGGGAAAGCTAGTGCTCTGCTTCTTCAGCACACAAGCAGCTTTGCAACGGGGTCACCATCATTGCAGTCTCTCCTCGGTTTCATACCTAAAAGTCCATTTGAATCCAAATTCTCAGGTGGTGTCGCTCAGCTGCCTAGCAGCACAGTGAGTACAGCACGAACGTTTGGCCTCTGCTCCCACAGCAGAAGAGCCAGGATTGAAAGCTGGTGCTGGACCTGTTCAGCACACAATCCCCTTTACATTGGTGCCTCCATCGTTGCTTTCACTGCTAACACTCATACAGGAAAAGCATTTGAATAGAATCCGTCCAGAGCCTGCTCCCTGCTGGCAGCAACACAGCACAGAATGAACAGTGGCATCTGCTCACACGGCAGAAGGAGCAGCAGGGAAAGCTAGTGCTCTGCTTCTTCAGCACACAAGCAGCTTTGCAACGGGGTCACCATCATTGCAGTCTCTCCTCGGTTTCATACCTAAAAGTAAATTTGAATCCAAATTCTCAGGTGGTGTCTCTTAGCTGCCCAGCAGCACAGTGAGTACAGCACGAACGTTTGGCCTCTGCTCCCACAGCAGAAGAGCCAGGATTGAAAGCTGGTGCTGGACCTGTTCAGCACACAATCCCTTTTACATTGGTGCATTCATCGTTGCTTTCACTGCTCACTTTCATACAGGAAAAGCATTTGAATGGAATCAGTACAGAGGCTGCTCTCTGCTGCGCAGCAACACAGTCAGCACAGAATGAACAGTAGCATCTGCTCACACGGCAGAAGGAGCAGCAGGGAAAGCTAGTGCTCTGCCTCTTCAGCACACAAGCAGCTTTGCAACGGGGTCACCATCATTGCAGTCTCTCCTCGGTTTCATACCTAAAAGTCCATTTGAATCCAAATTCTCAAGCGGTCTCAGCTGCCCAGCAGCACAGTGAGTACTGCACGTACGTTTGGCATCTGCTCCCACAGCAGAAGAGCAAGTATTGAAAGCTGGTGCTGGACCTGTTCAGCACACAATCCCCTTTACATTGGTGCCTCCATCGTTGCTTTCACTGCTAACACTCATACAGGAAAAGCATTTGAATAGAATCCGTCCAGAGCCTGCTCCCTGCTGGCAGCAACACAGCACAGAATGAACAGTGGCATCTGCTCACACGGCAGAAGGAGCAGCAGGGAAAGCTAGTGCTCTGCTTCTTCAGCACACAAGCAGCTTTGCAACGGGGTCACCATCATTGCAGTCTCTCCTCGGTTTCATACCTAAAAGTCCATTTGAATCCAAATTCTCAGGTGGTCTCTCTCAGCTGCCCAGCAGCACAGTTAGTACAGCACGAACGTTTGGCCTCTGCTCCCACAGCAGAAGAGACAGGATTGAAAGCTGGTGCTGGACCTGTTCAGCACACAATCCCTTTTACATTGGTGCATTCATCGTTGCTTTCACTGCTCACTTTCATACAGGAAAAGCATTTGAATGGAATCAGTCCAGAGGCTGCTCTCTGCTGCGCAGCAACACAGTCAGCACAGAATGAACAGTGGCATCTGCTCACACGGCAGAAGGAGCAGCAGGGAAAGCTAGTGCTCTGCTTCTTCAGCACACAAGCAGCTTTGCAACGGGGTCACCATCATTGCAGTCTCTCCTCGGTTTCATACCTAAAAGTAAATTTGAATCCAAATTCTCAGGTGGTCTCTCTCAGCTGCCCAGCAGCACAGTTAGTACAGCACGAACGTTTGGCCTCTGCTCCCACAGCAGAAGAGCCAGGATTGAAAGCTGGTGCTGGACCTGTTCAGCACACAATCCCTTTTACATTGGTGCATTCATCGTTGCTTTCACTGCTCACTTTCATACAGGAAAAGCATTTGAATGGAATCAGTCCAGAGGCTGCTCTCTGCTGCGCAGCAACACAGTCAGCACAGAATGAACAGTGGCATCTGCTCACACGGCAGAAGGAGCAGCAGGGAAAGCTAGTGCTCTGCTTCTTCAGCACACAAGCAGCTTTGCAACGGGGTCACCATCATTGCAGTCTCTCCTCGGCTTCATACCTAAAAGTCCATTTGAATCCGAATTCTCAGGTGGTGTCTCTTAGCTGCCCAGCAGCACAGTGAGTACAGCACGAACGTTTGGCCTCTGCTCCCACAGCAGAAGAGACAGGATTGAAAGCTGGTGCTGGACCTGTTCAGCACACAATCCCTTTTACATTGGTGCATTCATCGTTGCTTTCACTGCTCACTTTCATACAGGAAAAGCATTTGAATGGAATCAGTCCAGAGGCTGCTCTCTGCTGCGCAGCAACACAGTCAGCACAGAATGAACAGTGGCATCTGCTCACACGGCAGAAGGAGCAGCAGGGAAAGCTAGTGCTCTGCTTCTTCAGCACACAAGCAGCTTTGCAACGGGGTCACCATCATTGCAGTCTCTCCTCGGTTTCATACCTAAAAGTCCATTTGAATCCGAATTCTCAGGTGGTGTCGCTCAGCTGCCTAGCAGCACAGTGAGTACAGCACGAACGTTTGGCCTCTGCTCCCACAGCAGAAGAGCCAGGATTGAAAGCTGGTGCTGGACCTGTTCAGCACACAATCCCCTTTACATTGGTGCCTCCATCGTTGCTTTCACTGCTAACACTCATACAGGAAAAGGATTTGAATAGAATCCGTCCAGAGCCTGCTCCCTGCTGGCAGCAACACAGCACAGAATGAACAGTGGCATCTGCTCACACGGCAGAAGGAGCAGCAGGGAAAGCTAGTGCTCTGCTTCTTCAGCACACAAGCAGCTTTGCAACGGGGTCACCATCATTGCAGTCTCTCCTCGGTTTCATACCTAAAAGTAAATTTGAATCCAAATTCTCAGGTGGTGTCTCTCAGCTGCCCAGCAGCACAGTGAGTACAGCACGAACGTTTGGCCTCTGCTCCCACAGCAGAAGAGCCAGGATTGAAAGCTGGTGCTGGACCTGTTCAGCACACAATCCCTTTTACATTGGTGCATTCATCGTTGCTTTCACTGCTCACTTTCATACAGGAAAAGCATTTGAATGGAATCAGTCCAGAGGCTGCTCTCTGCTGCGCAGCAACACAGTCAGCATAGAATGAACAGTGGCATCTGCTCACACGGCAGAAGGAGCAGCAGGGAAAGCTAGTGCTCTGCTTCTTCAGCACACAAGCAGCTTTGCAACGGGGTCACCATCATTGCAGTCTCTCCTCGGCTTCATACCTAAAAGTCCATTTGAATCCGAATTCTCAGGTGGTGTCTCTCAGCTGCCCAGCAGCACAGTGAGTACAGCACGAACGCTTGGCCTCTGCTCCCACAGCAGAAGAGACAGGATTGAAAGCTGGTGCTGGACCTGTTCAGCACACAATCCCTTTTACATTGGTGCATTCATCGTTGCTTTCACTGCTCACTTTCATACAGGAAAAGCATTTGAATGGAATCAGTACAGAGGCTGCTCTCTGCTGCGCAGCAACACAGTCAGCACAGAATGAACAGTAGCATCTGCTCACACGGCAGAAGGAGCAGCAGGGAAAGCTAGTGCTCTGCCTCTTCAGCACACAAGCAGCTTTGCAACGGGGTCACCATCATTGCAGTCTCTCCTCGGTTTCATACCTAAAAGTCCATTTGAATCCAAATTCTCAAGCGGTCTCAGCTGCCCAGCAGCACAGTGAGTACTGCACGTACGTTTGGCATCTGCTCCCACAGCAGAAGAGCAAGGATTGAAAGCTGGTGCTGGGGCTGTTCAGCACACAATCCCTTTTACATTGGTGCATTCATCGTTGCTTTCACTGCGCACTTTCATACAGGAAAAGCATTTGAATGGAATCAGTCCAGAGGCTGCTCTCTGCTGCGCAGCAACACAGTCAGCACAGAATGAACAGTGGCATCTGCTCACACGGCAGAAGGAGCAGCAGGGAAAGCTAGTGCTCTGCTTCTTCAGCACACAAGCAGCTTTGCAACGGGGTCACCATCATTGCAGTCTCTCCTCGGGTTCATACGTAAAAGTCTATTTGAATCCGAATTCTCAGGTGGTGTCTCTCAGCTGCCCAGCAGCACAGTGAGTACAGCACGAACGTTTGGCATCTGCTCCCACAGCAGAAGAGCCAGGATTGAAAGCTGGTGCTGGACCTGTTCAGCACACAATCCCCTTTACATTGGTGCCTCCATCGTTGCTTTCACTGCTAACACTCATACAGGAAAAGCATTTGAATAGAATCCGTCCAGAGCCTGCTCCCTGCTGGCAGCAACACAGCACAGAATGAACAGTGGCATCTGCTCACACGGCAGAAGGAGCAGCAGGGAAAGCTAGTGCTCTGCTTCTTCAGCACACAAGCAGCTTTGCAACGGGGTCACCATCATTGCAGTCTCTCCTCGGTTTCATACCTAAAAGTAAATTTGAATCCAAATTCTCAGGTGGTGTCTCTCAGCTGCCCAGCAGCACAGTTAGTACAGCACGAACGTTTGGCCTCTGCTCCCACAGCAGAAGAGCCAGGATTGAAAGCTGGTGCTGGACCTGTTCAGCACACAATCCCTTTTACATTGGTGCATTCATCGTTGCTTTCACTGCTCACTTTCATACAGGAAAAGCATTTGAATGGAATCAGTCCAGAGGCTGCTCTCTGCTGCGCAGCAACACAGTCAGCACAGAATGAACAGTGGCATCTGCTCACACGGCAGAAGGAGCAGCAGGGAAAGCTAGTGCTCTGCTTCTTCAGCACACAAGCAGCTTTGCAACGGGGTCACCATCATTGCAGTCTCTCCTCGGCTTCATACCTAAAAGTCCATTTGAATCCGAATTCTCAGGTGGTGTCGCTCAGCTGCCCAGCAGCACAGTGAGTACAGCACGAACGTTTGGCCTCTGCTCCCACAGCAGAAGAGCCAGGATTGAAAGCTGGTGCTGGACCTGTTCAGCACACAATCCCCTTTACATTGGTGCCTCCATCGTTGCTTTCACTGCTAACACTCATACAGGAAAAGCATTTGAATAGAATCCGTCCAGAGCCTGCTCCCTGCTGGCAGCAACACAGCACAGAATGAACAGTGGCATCTGCTCACACGGCAGAAGGAGCAGCAGGGAAAGCTAGTGCTCTGCTTCTTCAGCACACAAGCAGCTTTGCAACGGGGTCACCATCATTGCAGTCTCTCCTCGGGTTCATACCTAAAAGTCCATTTGAATCCAAATTCTCAGGTGGTGTCTCTCAGCTGCCCAGCAGCACAGTTAGTACAGCACGAACGTTTGGCCTCTGCTCCCACAGCAGAAGAGCCAGGATTGAAAGCTGGTGCTGGACCTGTTCAGCACACAATCCCCTTTACATTGGTGCCTCCATCGTTGCTTTCACTGCTCACATTCATACAGGAAAAGCATTTGAATGGAATCAGTCCAGAGGCTGCTCTCTGCTGCGCAGCAACACAGTCAGCACAGAATGAACAGTGGCATCTGCTCACACGGCAGAAGGAGCAGCAGGGAAAGCTAGTGCTCTGCTTCTTCAGCACACAAGCAGCTTTGCAACGGGGTCACCATCATTGCAGTCTCTCCTCGGCTTCATACCTAAAAGTCCATTTGAATCCGAATTCTCAGGTGGTGTCGCTCAGCTGCCCAGCAGCACAGTGAGTACAGCACGAACGTTTGGCCTCTGCTCCCACAGCAGAAAGAGCCAGGATTGAAAGCTGGTGCTGGACCTGTTCAGCACACAATCCCCTTTACATTGGTGCCTCCATCGTTGCTTTCACTGCTCACATTCATACAGGAAAAGCATTTGAATGGAATCAGTCCAGAGGCTGCTCTCTGCTGTGCAGCAACACAGTCAGCACAGAATGAACAGTGGCATCTGCTCACACGGCAGAAGGAGCAGCAGGGAAAGCTAGTGCTCTGCCTCTTCAGCACACAAGCAGCTTTGCAACGTGGTCACCATCATTGCAGTCTCTCCTCGGTTTCATACCTAAAAGTCCATTTGAATCCAAATTCTCAAGCGGTCTCAGCTGCCCAGCAGCTCAGTGAGTACTGCACGAACGTTTGGCATCTGCTCCCACAGCAGAAGAGCCAGGATTGAAAGCTGGTGCTGGACCTGTTCAGCACACAATCACCTTTACATTGGTGCATCCATCGTTGCTTTCACTGCTCACATTCATACAGGAAAAGCATTTGAATGGAATCAGTCCAGAGGCTGCTCTCTGCTGCGCAGCAACACAGTCAGCACAGAATGAACAGTGGCATCTGCTCACACGGCAGAAGGAGCAGCAGGGAAAGCTAGTGCTCTGCTTCTTCAGCACACAAGTAGCTTTGCAACGGGGTCACCATCATTGCAGGCTCTCCTCGGCTTCATACCTAAAAGTCCTTTTGAATCCGAATTCTCAGGTGGTGTCGCTCAGCTGCCCAGCAGCACAGTGAGTACAGCACGAACGTTTGGCCTCTGCTCCCACAGCAGAAGAGCCAGGATTGAAAGCTGGTGCTGGACCTGTTCAGCACACAATCCCCTTTACATGGTGCTGGACCTGTTCAGCACACAATCCCCTTTACATTGGTGCCTCCATCGTTGCTTTCACTGCTAACACTCGTACAGGAAAAGCATTTGAATAGAATCCGTCCAGAGCCTGCTCCCTGCTGGCAGCAACACAGCACAGAATGAACAGTGGCATCTGCTCACACGGCAGAAGGAGCAGCAGGGAAAGCTAGTGCTCTGCTTCTTCAGCACACAAGCAGCTTTGCAACGGGGTCACCATCATTGCAGTCTCTCCTCGGCTTCATACCTAAAAGTCCATTTGAATCCGAATTCTCAGGTGGTGTCGCTCAGCTGCCCAGCAGCACAGTGAGTACAGCACGAACGTTTGGCCTCTGCTCCCACAGCAGAAGAGACAGGATTGAAAGCTGGTGCTGGACCTGTTCAGCACACAATCCCCTTTACATTGGTGCCTCCATCGTTGCTTTCACTGCTCACTTTCATACAGGAAAAGCATTTGAATGGAATCAGTCCAGAGGCTGCTCTCTGCTGCGCAGCAACACAGTCAGCACAGAATGAACAGTGGCATCAGCTCACACGGCAGAAGGAGCAGCAGGGAAAGCTAGTGCTCTGCCTCTTCAGCACACAAGCAGCTTTGCAACGGGGTCACCATCATTGCAGTCTCTCCTCGGTTTCATACCTAAAAGTCCATTTGAATCCAAATTCTCAAGCGGTCTCAGCTGCCCAGCAGCACAGTGAGTACTGCACGAACGTTTGGCATCTGCTCCCACAGCAGAAGAGCAAGGATTGAAAGCTGGTGCTGGACCTTTTCAGCACACAATCCCCTTTACATTGGTGCCTCCATCGTTGCTTTCACTGCTCACTTTCATACAGGAAAAGCATTTGAATGGAATCAGTCCAGAGCCTGCTCTCTGCTGCGCAGGAACACAGTCAGCACAGAATGAACAGGGGCATCTGCTCACACGGCAGAAGGAGCAGCAGGGAAAGCTAGTGCTCTGCTTCTTCAGCACACAAGCAGCTTTGCAACGGGGTCACCATCATTGCAGTCTCTCCTCGGCTTCATACCTAAAAGTCCTTTTGAATCCGAATTCTCAGGTGGTGTCGCTCAGCTGCCCAGCAGCACAGTGAGTACAGCACGAACGTTTGGCCTCTGCTCCCACAGCAGAAGAGCCAGGATTGAAAGCTGGTGCTGGACCTGTTCAGCACACAATCCCTTTTACATTGGTGCATTCATCGTTGCTTTCACTGCTCACTTTCATACAGGAAAAGCATTTGAATGGAATCAGTCCAGAGGCTGCTCTCTGCTGCGCAGCAACACAGTCAGCACAGAATGAACAGTGGCATCTGCTCACACGGCAGAAGGAGCAGCAGGGAAAGCTAGTGCTCTGCTTCTTCAGCACACAAGCAGCTTTGCAACGGGGTCACCATCATTGCAGTCTCTCCTCGGTTTCATACCTAAAAGTCCATTTGAATCCAAATTCTCAAGCGGTCTTAGCTGCCCAGCAGCGCAGTGAGTACTGCACGAACGTTTGGCATCTGCTCCAACAGCAGAAGAGCAAGGATTGAAAGCTGGTGCTGGACCTGTTCAGCACACAATCCCATTTACATTGGTGCATCCATCGTTGCTTTCACTGCTAACACACGTACAGGAAAAGCATTTGAATGGAATCAGTCCAGAGCCTGCTCCCTGCTGGCAGCAACACAGCACAGAATGAAGAGTGGCATCTGCTCACACGGCAGAAGAGCAGCAGGGAAAGCTAGTGCTCTGCTTCTTCAGTTCACAAGCAGCTTTGCAACGGGGTCACCATCATTGCAGTCTCTCCTCGGCTTCATACCTAAAAGTCCTTTTGAATCCGAATTCTCAGGTGGTGTCGCTCAGCTGCCCAGCAGCACAGTGAGTACAGCACGAACGTTTGGCCTCTGCTCCCACAGCAGAAGAGCCAGGATTGAAAGCTGGTGCTGGACCTGTTCAGCACACAACCACCTTTACATTGGTGCCTCCATCTTTGCTTTCACTGCTCACATTCATACAGGAAAAGCATTTGAATGGAATCAGTCCAGAGCCTGCTCTCTGCTGCGCAGCAACACAGTCAGCACAGAATGAACAGTGGCATCTGCTCACACGGCAGAAGGAGCAGCAGGGAAAGCTAGTGCTCTGCTTCTTCAGCACACAAGCAGCTTTGCAACGGGGTCACCATCATTGCAGTCTCTCCTCGGTTTCATACCTAAAAGTAAATTTGAATCCAAATTCTCAGGTGGTGTCTCTCAGCTGCCCAGCAGCACAGTTAGTACAGCACGAACGTTTGGCCTCTGCTCCCACAGCAGAAGAGCCAGGATTGAAAGCTGGTGCTGGGCCTGTTCAGCACACAATCCCTTTTACATTGGTGCATTCATCGTTGCTTTCACTGCTCACTTTCATACAGGAAAAGCATTTGAAAGGAATCAGTCCAGAGGCTGCTCTCTGCTGCGCAGCAACACAGTCAGCACAGAATGAACAGTGGCATCTGCTCACACGGCAGAAGGAGCAGCAGGGAAAGCTAGTGCTCTGCCTCTTCAGCACACAAGCAGCTTTGCAACGGGGTCACCATCATTGCAGTCTCTCCTCGGTTTCATACCTAAAAGTCCATTTGAATCCAAATTCTCAAGCGGTCTCAGCTGCCCAGCAGCACAGTGAGTACTGCACGAACGTTTGGCATCTGCTCCCACAGCAGAAGAGCAAGGATTGAAAGCTGGTGCTGGACCTGTTCAGCACACAATCCCCTTTACATTGGTGCATCCATCGTTGCTTTCACTGCTCACATTCATACAGGAAAAGCATTTGAATGGAATCAGTCCAGAGCCTGCTCTCTGCTGCGCAGCAACACAGTCAGCACAGAATGAACAGTGGCATCTGCTCACACGGCAGAAGGAGCAGCAGGGAAAGCTAGTGCTCTGCTTCTTCAGCACACAAGCAGCTTTGCAACGGGGTCACCATCATTGCAGTCTCTCCTCGGCTTCATACCTAAAAGTCCTTTTGAATCCGAATTCTCAGGTGGTGTCGCTCAGCTGCCCAGCAGCACAGTGAGTACAGCACGAACGTTTGGCCTCTGCTCCCACAGCAGAAGAGCCAGGATTGAAAGCTGGTGCTGGACCTGTTCAGCACACAATCCCTTTTACATTGGTGCATTCATCGTTGCTTTCACTGCTCACTTTCATACAGGAAAAGCATTTGAATGGAATCAGTCCAGAGGCTGCTCTCTGCTGCGCAGCAACACAGTCAGCACAGAATGAACAGTGGCATCTGCTCACACGGCAGAAGGAGCAGCAGGGAAAGCTAGTGCTCTGCTTCTTCAGCACACAAGCAGCTTTGCAACGGGGTCACCATCATTGCAGTCTCTCCTCGGTTTCATACCTAAAAGTCCATTTGAATCCAAATTCTCAAGCGGTCTTAGCTGCCCAGCAGCGCAGTGAGTACTGCACGAACGTTCGGCATCTGCTCCAACAGCAGAAGAGCAAGGATTGAAAGCTGGTGCTGGACCTGTTCAGCACACAATCCCATTTACATTGGTGCATCCATCGTTGCTTTCACTGCTAACACACGTACAGGAAAAGCATTTGAATGGAATCAGTCCAGAGCCTGCTCCCTGCTGGCAGCAACACAGCACAGAATGAAGAGTGGCATCTGCTCACACGGCAGAAGAGCAGCAGGGAAAGCTAGTGCTCTGCTTCTTCAGTTCACAAGCAGCTTTGCAACGGGGTCACCATCATTGCAGTCTCTCCTCGGCTTCATACCTAAAAGTCCTTTTGAATCCGAATTCTCAGGTGGTGTCGCTCAGCTGCCCAGCAGCACAGTGAGTACAGCACGAACGTTTGGCCTCTGCTCCCACAGCAGAAGAGCCAGGATTGAAAGCTGGTGCTGGACCTGTTCAGCACACAACCACCTTTACATTGGTGCCTCCATCTTTGCTTTCACTGCTCACATTCATACAGGAAAAGCATTTGAATGGAATCAGTCCAGAGCCTGCTCTCTGCTGCGCAGCAACACAGTCAGCACAGAATGAACAGTGGCATCTGCTCACACGGCAGAAGGAGCAGCAGGGAAAGCTAGTGCTCTGCTTCTTCAGCACACAAGCAGCTTTGCAACGGGGTCACCATCATTGCAGTCTCTCCTCGGTTTCATACCTAAAAGTAAATTTGAATCCAAATTCTCAGGTGGTGTCTCTCAGCTGCCCAGCAGCACAGTTAGTACAGCACGAACGTTTGGCCTCTGCTCCCACAGCAGAAGAGCCAGGATTGAAAGCTGGTGCTGGACCTGTTCAGCACACAATCCCTTTTACATTGGTGCATTCATCGTTGCTTTCACTGCTCACTTTCATACAGGAAAAGCATTTGAAAGGAATCAGTCCAGAGGCTGCTCTCTGCTGCGCAGCAACACAGTCAGCACAGAATGAACAGTGGCATCTGCTCACACGGCAGAAGGAGCAGCAGGGAAAGCTAGTGCTCTGCCTCTTCAGCACACAAGCAGCTTTGCAACGGGGTCACCATCATTGCAGTCTCTCCTCGGTTTCATACCTAAAAGTCCATTTGAATCCAAATTCTCAAGCGGTCTCAGCTGCCCAGCAGCACAGTGAGTACTGCACGAACGTTTGGCATCTGCTCCCACAGCAGAAGAGCAAGGATTGAAAGCTGGTGCTGGACCTGTTCAGCACACAATCCCCTTTACATTGGTGCATCCATCGTTGCTTTCACTGCTCACATTCATACAGGAAAAGCATTTGAATGGAATCAGTCCAGAGCCTGCTCTCTGCTGCGCAGCAACACAGTCAGCACAGAATGAACAGTGGCATCTGCTCACACGGCAGAAGGAGCAGCAGGGAAAGCTAGTGCTCTGCTTCTTCAGCACACAAGCAGCTTTGCAACGGGGTCACCATCATTGCAGTCTCTCCTCGGTTTCATACCTAAAAGTCCTTTTGAATCCAAATTCTCAGGTGGTGTCTCTCAGCTGCCCAGCAGCACAGTGAGTACAGCACGAACGTTTGGCCTCTGCTCCCACAGCAGAAGAGCCAGGATTGAAAGCTGGTGCTGGACCTGTTCAGCACACAATCCCCTTTACATTGGTGCATTCATCGTTGCTTTCACTGCTCACTTTCATACAGGAAAAGCATTTGAATGGAATCAGTCCAGAGCCTGCTCTCTGCTGCGCAGGAACACAGCACAGAATGAACAGGGGCATCTGCTCACACGGCAGAAGGAGCAGCAGGGAAAGCTAGTGCTCTGCTTCTTCAGCACACAAGCAGCTTTGCAACGGGGTCACCATCATTGCAGTCTCTCCTCGGCTTCATACCTAAAAGTCCATTTGAATCCGAATTCTCAGGTGGTGTCGCTCAGCTGCCCAGCAGCACAGTGAGTACAGCACGAACGTTTGGCCTCTGCTCCCACAGCAGAAGAGCCAGGATTGAAAGCTGGTGCTGGACCTGTTCAGCACACAATCCCTTTTACATTGGTGCATTCATCGTTGCTTTCACTGCTCACTTTCATACAGGAAAAGCATTTGAATGGAATCAGTCCAGAGGCTGCTCTCTGCTGCGCAGCAACACAGTCAGCACAGAATGAACAGTGGCATCTGCTCACACGGCAGAAGGAGCAGCAGGGAAAGCTAGTGCTCTGCCTCTTCAGCACACAAGCAGCTTTGCAACGGGGTCACCATCATTGCAGTCTCTCCTCGGTTTCATACCTAAAAGTCCATTTGAATCCAAATTCTCAAGCGGTCTCAGCTGCCCAGCAGCACAGTGAGTACTGCACGAACGTTTGGCATCTGCTCCCACAGCAGAAGAGCAAGGATTGAAAGCTGGTGCTGGACCTTTTCAGCACACAATCCCCTTTACATTGGTGCATCCATCGTTGCTTTCACTGCTAACACTCGTACAGGAAAAGCATTTGAATGGAATCAGTCCAGAGCCTGCTCTCTGCTGCGCAGCAACACAGTCAGCACAGAATGAACAGTAGCATCTGCTCACACGGCAGAAGGAGCAGCAGGGAAAGCTAGTGCTCTGCTTCTTCAGCACACAAGCAGCTTTGCAACGGGGTCACCATCATTGCAGTCTCTCCTCGGTTTCATACCTAAAAGTCCATTTGAATCCAAATTCTCAGGTGGTGTCTCTCAGCTGCCCAGCAGCACAGTGAGTACAGCACGAACGTTTGGCCTCTGCTCCCACAGCAGAAGAGCCAGGATTGATAGCTGGTGCTGGACCTGTTCAGCACACAATCCCCTTTACATTGGTGCCTCCATCGTTGCTTTCACTGCTCACTTTCATACAGGAAAAGCATTTGAATGGAATCAGTCCAGAGCCTGCTCTCTGCTGCGCAGGAACACAGCACAGAATGAACAGGGGCATCTGCTCACACGGCAGAAGGAGCAGCAGGGAAAGCTAGTGCTCTGCTTCTTCAGCACACAAGCAGCTTTGCAACGGGGTCACCATCATTGCAGTCTCTCCTCGGCTTCATACCTAAAAGTCCTTTTGAATCCGAATTCTCAGGTGGTGTCGCTCAGCTGCCCAGCAGCACAGTGAGTACAGCACGAACGTTTGGCCTCTGCTCCCACAGCAGAAGAGCCAGGATTGAAAGCTGGTGCTGGACCTGTTCAGCACACAATCCCTTTTACATTTGTGCATTCATCGTTGCTTTCACTGCTCACTTTCATACAGGAAAAGCATTTGAATGGAATCAGTCCAGAGGCTGCTCTCTGCTGCGCAGCAACACAGTCAGCACAGAATGAAAAGTGGCATCTGCTCACACGGCAGAAGGAGCAGCAGGGAAAGCTAGTGCTCTGCTTCTTCAGCACACAAGCAGCTTTGCAACGGGGTCACCATCATTGCAGTCTCTCCTCGGTTTCATACCTAAAAGTCCATTTGAATCCAAATTCTCAAGCGGTCTCAGCTGCCCAGCAGCGCAGTGAGTACTGCACGAACGTTTGGCATCTGCTCCAACAGCAGAAGAGCAAGGATTGAAAGCTGGTGCTGGACCTTTTCAGCACACAATCCCATTTACATTGGTGCATCCATCGTTGCTTTCACTGCTAACACTCGTACAGGAAAAGCATTTGAATGGAATCAGTCCAGAGCCTGCTCCCTGCTGGCAGCAACACAGCACAGAATGAAGAGTGGCATCTGCTCACACGGCAGAAGAGCAGCAGGGAAAGCTAGTGCTCTGCTTCTTCAGCACACAAGCAGCTTTGCAACGGGGTCACCATCATTGCAGTCTCTCCTCGGCTTCATACCTAAAAGTCCTTTTGAATCCGAATTCTCAGGTGGTGTCGCTCAGCTGCCCAGCAGCACAGTGAGTACAGCACGAACGTTTGGCCTCTGCTCCCACAGCAGAAGAGCCAGGATTGAAAGCTGGTGCTGGACCTGTTCAGCACACAACCACCTTTACATTGGTGCCTCCATCTTTGCTTTCACTGCTCACATTCATACAGGAAAAGCATTTGAATGGAATCAGTCCAGAGGCTGCTCTCTGCTGCGCAGCAACACAGTCAGCACAGAATGAACAGTGGCATCTGCTCACACGGCAGAAGGAGCAGCAGGGAAAGCTAGTGCTCTGCTTCTTCAGCACACAAGCAGCTTTGCAACGGGGTCACCATCATTGCAGTCTCTCCTCGGTTTCATACCTAAAAGTAAATTTGAATCCAAATTCTCAGGTGGTGTCTCTCAGCTGCCCAGCAGCACAGTTAGTACAGCACGAACGTTTGGCCTCTGCTCCCACAGCAGAAGAGCCAGGATTGAAAGCTGGTGCTGGACCTGTTCAGCACACAATCCCTTTTACATTGGTGCATTCATCGTTGCTTTCACTGCTCACTTTCATACAGGAAAAGCATTTGAATGGAATCAGTCCAGAGGCTGCTCTCTGCTGCGCAGCAACACAGTCAGCACAGAATGAACAGTGGCATCTGCTCACACGGCAGAAGGAGCAGCAGGGAAAGCTAGTGCTCTGCTTCTTCAGCACACAAGCAGCTTTGCAACGGGGTCACCATCATTGCAGTCTCTCCTCGGCTTCATACCTAAAAGTCCTTTTGAATCCGAATTCTCAGGTGGTGTCGCTCAGCTGCCCAGCAGCACAGTGAGTACAGCACGAACGTTTGGCCTCTGCTCCCACAGCAGAAGAGCCAGGATTGAAAGCTGGTGCTGGACCTGTTCAGCACACAATCACCTTTACATTGGTGCCTCCATCTTTGCTTTCACTGCTCACATTCATACAGGAAAAGCATTTGAATGGAATCAGTCCAGAGGCTGCTCTCTGCTGCGCAGCAACACAGTCAGCACAGAATGAACAGTGGCATCTGCTCACACGGCAGAAGGAGCAGCAGGGAAAGCTAGTGCTCTGCTTCTTCAGCACACAAGCAGCTTTGCAACGGGGTCACCATCATTGCAGTCTCTCCTCGGGTTCATACCTAAAAGTCCATTTGAATCCAAATTCTCAGGTGGTGTCTCTCAGCTGCCCAGCAGCACAGTGAGTACAGCACGAACGTTTGGCCTCTGCTCCCACAGCAGAAGAGCCAGGATTGAAAGCTGGTGCTGGACCTGTTCAGCACACAATCCCTTTTACATTGGTGCATTCAGCGTTGCTTTCACTGCTCACTTTCATACAGGAAAAGCATTTGAATAGAATCAGTCCAGAGGCTGCTCTCTGCTGCGCAGCAACACAGCACAGAATGAACAGTGGCATCTGCTCACACGGCAGAAGGAGCAGCAGGGAAAGCTAGTGCTCTGCTTCTTCAGCACACACGCAGCTTTGCAACAGGGTCACCATCATTGCAGTCTCTCCTCGGGTTCATACCTAAAAGTCCATTTGAATCCAAATTCTCAGGTGGTGTCTCTCAGCTGCCCAGCAGCACAGTTAGTACAGCACGAACGTTTGGCCTCTGATCCCACAGCAGAAGAGCCAGGATTGAAAGCTGGTGTTGGACCTGTTCAGCACACAATCCCTTTTACATTGGTGCATTCATCGTTGCTTTCACTGCTCACTTTCATACAGGAAAAGCATTTGAATGGAATCAGTCCAGAGGCTGCTCTCTGCTGCGCAGCAACACAGTCAGCACAGAATGAACAGTAGCATCTGCTCACACGGCAGAAGGACCAGCAGGGAAAGCTAGTGCTCTGCTTCTTCAGCACACAAGCAGCTTTGCAACGGGGTCACCATCATTGCAGTCTCTCCTCGGGTTCATACCTAAAAGTCCATTTGAATCCAAATTCTCAGGTGGTGTCGCTCAGCTGCCCAGCAGCACAGTTAGTACAGCACGAACGTTTGGCCTCTGCTCCCACAGCAGAAGAGCCAGGATTGAAAGCTGGTGCTGGACCTGTTCAGCACACAATCCCTTTTACATTGGTGCATTCATCGTTGCTTTCACTGCTCACATTCATACAGGAAAAGCATTTGAATGGAATCAGTCCAGATGCTGCTCTCTGCTGCGCAGCAACACAGTCAGCACAGAATGAACAGTGGCATCTGCTCACACGGCAGAAGGAGCAGCAGGGAAAGCTAGTGGTCTGCTTCTTCAGCACACAAGCAGCTTTGCAACGGGGTCACCATCATTGCAGTCTCTCCTCGGTTTCATACCTAAAAGTCCATTTGAATCCAAATTCTCAAGCGGTCTCAGCTGCCCAGCAGCACAGTGAGTACTGCACGAACGTTTGGCCTCTGCTCCCACAGCAGAAGAGCCAGGATTGAAAGCTGGTGCTGGACCTGTTCAGCACACAATCCCCTTTACATTGGTGCATCCATCGTTGCTTTCACTGCTAACACTCGTACAGGAAAAGCATTTGAATAGAATCAGTCCAGAGCCTGCTCTCTGCTGCGCAGCAACACAGTCAGCACAGAATGAACAGTGGCATCTGCCCACACGGCAGAAGGAGCAGCAGGGAAAGCTAGTGCTCTGCTTCTTCAGCACACAAGCAGCTTTGCAACGGGGTCACCCTCATTGCAGTCTCTCCTCGGTTTCATACCTAAAAGGCCATTTGAATCCAAATTCTCAAGCGGTATCAGCTGCCCAGCAGCACAGTGAGTACTGCACGAACTTTTGGCCTCTGCTCCCACAGCAGAAGAGCCAGGATTGAAAGCTGGTGCTGGACCTGTTCAGCACACAATCCCTTTTACATTGGTGCATTCATCGTTACTTTCACTGCTCACTTTCATACAGGAAAAGCATTTGAATAGAATCAGTCCAGAGCCTGCTCTCTGCTGCGCAGCAACACAGTCAGCACAGAATGAACAGTGGCATCTGCTCACACGGCAGAAGGAGCAGCAGGGAAAGCTAGTGCTCTGCCTCTTCAGCACACAAGCAGCTTTGCAACGGGGTCACCATCATTGCAGTCTCTCCTCGGTTTCATACCTAAAAGTCCATTTGAATCCAAATTCTCAAGCGGTATCAGCTGCCCAGCAGCACAGTGAGTACAGCACGAACGTTTGGCCTCTGCTCCCACAGCAGAAGAGCCAGGATTGAAAGCTGGTGCTGGACCTGTTCAGCACACAATCCCCTTTACATTGGTGCCTCCATCGTTGCTTTCACTGCTAACACTCATACAGGAAAAGCATTTGAATAGAATCCGTCCAGAGCCTGCTCCCTGCTGGCAGCAACACAGCACAGAATGAACAGTGGCATCTGCTCACACGGCAGAAGGAGCAGCAGGGAAAGCTAGTGCTCTGCTTCTTCAGCACACAAGCAGCTTTGCAACGGGGTCACCATCATTGCAGTCTCTCCTCGGTTTCATACCTAAAAGTAAATTTGAATCCAAATTCTCAGGTGGTGTCTCTCAGCTGCCCAGCAGCACAGTTAGTACAGCACGAACGTTTGGCCTCTGCTCCCACAGCAGAAGAGCCAGGATTGAAAGCTGTTGCTGGACCTGTTCAGCACACAATCCCTTTTACATTGGTGCATTCATCGTTGCTTTCACTGCTCACTTTCATACAGGAAAAGCATTTGAATGGAATCAGTCCAGAGGCTGCTCTCTGCTGCGCAGCAACACAGTCAGCACAGAATGAACAGTGGCATCTGCTCACACGGCAGAAGGAGCAGCAGGGAAAGCTAGTGCTCTGCTTCTTCAGCACACAAGCAGCTTTGCAACGGGGTCACCATCATTGCAGTCTCTCCTCGGCTTCATACCTAAAAGTCCATTTGAATCCGAATTCTCAGGTGGTGTCGCTCAGCTGCCCAGCAGCACAGTGAGTACAGCACGAACGTTTGGCCTCTGCTCCCACAGCAGAAGAGCCAGGATTGAAAGCTGGTGCTGGACCTGTTCAGCACACAATCCCCTTTACATTGGTGCCTCCATCGTTGCTTTCACTGCTCACATTCATACAGGAAAAGCTTTTGAATGGAATCAGTCCAGAGGCTGCTCTCTGCTGCGCAGCAACACAGTCAGCACAGAATGAACAGTGGCATCTGCTCACACGGCAGAAGGAGCAGCAGGGAAATCTAGTGCTGTGTCTCTTCAGCGCACAAGCAGCTTTGCAACGGGGTCACCATCATTGCAGTCTCTCCTCGGTTTCATACCTAAAAGTCCATTTGAATCCAAATTCTCAGGTGGTGTCTCTTCAGCTGCCCAGCAGCACAGTGAGTACAGCACGAACGTTTGGCCTCTGCTCCCACAGCAGAAGAGCCAGGATTGAAAGCTGGTGCTGGACCTGTTCAGCACACAATCACCTTTACATTGGTGCCTCCATCGTTGCTTTCACTGCTAACAATCATACAGGAAAAGCATTTGAATGGAATCAGTCCAGAGCCTGCTCTCTTCTGCGCAGCAACACAGCACAGAATGAACAGTGGCATCTGCTCCCACGGCAGAAGGACCAGCAGGGAAAGCTAGTGCTGTGTCTCTTCAGCACACAAGCAGCTTTGCAACGGGCTCACCATCATTGCAGTCTCTCCTCGGTTTCATACCTAAAAGTCCATTTGAATCCAAATTCTCAGGTGGTCTCTCTCAGCTGCCCAGCAGCACAGTGAGCACAGCACGAACGTTTGGCCTCTGCTCCCACAGCAGAAGAGCAAGGATTGAAAGCTGGTGCTGGACCTGTTCAGCACGCAATCACCTTTACATTGGTGCCTCCATCGTTGCTTTCACTGCTCACATTCATACAGGAAAAGCATTTGAATAGAATCAGTCCAGAGCCTGCTCCCTGCTGGCAGCAACACAGCACAGAATGAACAGTGGCACCTGCTCACACGGCAGAAGGACCAGCAGGGAAAGCTAGTGCTGTGTCTCTTCAGCACACAAGCAGCTTTGCAAGGGGGTAACCATCATTGCAGTCTCTCCTCGGTTTCATACCTAAAAGTCCATTTGAATCCAAATTCTCAGGTGGTGTCTCTCAGCTGCCCAGCAGCACAGTGAGTACAGCACGAACGTTTGGCCTCTGCTCCCACAGCAGAAGAGCCAGGATTGAAAGCTGGTGCTGGACCTGTTCAGCACACAATCTCCTTTACATTGGTGCCTCCATCGTTGCTTTCACTGCTCACTTTCATACAGGAAAAGCATTTGAATGGATCAGTCCAGAGGCTGCTCTCTGCTGCGCAGCAACACAGTCAGCACAGAAGGAACAGTGGCATCTGCTCACACGGCAGAAGGAGCAGCAGGGAAAGCTAGTGCTCTGCTTCTTCAGCACACAAGCAGCTTTGCAACGGGGTCACCATCATTGCAGTCTCTCCTCGGTTTCATCCCTAAAAGTCCATTTGAATCCAAATTCTCAGGTGGTCTCTCTCAGCTGCCCAGCAGCACAGTGAGCACAGCACGAACGTTTGGCCTCTGCTCCCACAGCAGAAGAGCCAGGATTGAAAGCTGGTGCTGGACCTGTTCAGCACACAATCCCCTTTATATTGGTGCCTCCATCGTTGTTTTCAATGCTCACTTTCATAAAGGAAAAGCATTTGAATGGAATAAGTCCAGAACCTGCTCTCTTCTGCGCAGCAACACAGCACAGAATGAACAGTGGCATCTGCTCAAACGGCAGAAGGACCAGCAGGGAAAGCTAGTGCTGTGTCTCTTCAGCACACAAGCAGCTTTGCAACGGGGTCACCATCTTTGCAGTCTCTCCTCGGTTTCATACCTAAAAGTCCATTTGAATCCAAATTCTCAGGTGGTGTCTCTCAGCTGCCCAGCAGCACAGTGAGTACAGCACGAACGTTTGGCCTCTGCTCCCACAGCAGAAGAGCCAGGAATGAAAGCTGGGGCTGGACCTGTTCAGCACACAATCACCTTTACATTGGTGCCTCCATCGTTGCTTTCACTGCTCACATTCATACTGGAAAAGCATTTGAATGGAATCAGTCCAGAGCCTGCTCTCTGCTGCGCAGCAACACAGTCAGCACAGAATGAACAGTGGCATCTGCTCACACGGCAGAAGGACCAGCAGGGAAAGCTAGTACTCTGTCTCTTCAGCGCACAAGCAGCTTTGCAACGGGGTCACCATCATTGCAGTCTCTCCTCGGCTTCATACCTAAAAGTCCATTTGAATCCAAATTCTCAGGTGGTGTCTCTCAGCTGCCCAGCAGCACAGTGAGTACAGCACGAACGTTTGGCCTCTGCTCCCACAGCAGAAGAGCCAGGATTGAAAGCTGGGGCTGGACCTGTTCAGCACACAATCACCTTTACATTTTTTCCTCCATCGTTGCTTTCACTGCTAACACTCATACAGGTAAAGCATTTGAATAGAATCAGTCCAGAGCCTGCTCCCTGCTGGCAGCAACACAGCACAGAAAAAACAGGGGCATCTGCTCCCACGGCAGAAGGACCAGCAGGGAAAGCTAGTACTCTGCTTCTTCAGCAGACTAGCAGCTTTGCAACGGGGTCACCATCATTGCAGTCTCTCCTCGGTTTCATACCTAAAAGTCCATTTGAATCCAAATTCTCAGGTGGTCTCTCTCAGCTGCCCAGCAGCACAGTGAGTACAGCACGAACGTTTGGCCTCTGCTCCCACAGCAGAAGAGCCAGGATTGAAAGCTGGTGCTGGCCCTGTTCAGCACACAATCCCCTTTACATTGGTGCCTCCATCGTTGCTTTCACTGCTCACTTTCATACAGGAAAAGCATTTGAATGGATCAGTTCAGAGGCTGCTCTCTGCTGCGCAGCAACACAGTCAGCACAGAAGGAACAGTGGCATCTGCTCACACGGCAGAAGGACCAGCAGGGAAAGCTAGTGCTCTGCTTCTTCAGCACACAAGCAGCTTTGCAACGGGGTCACCATCATTGCAGTCTCTCCTCGGTTTCATACCTAAAAGTCCATTTGAATCCAAATTCTCAGGTGGTGTCTCTCAGCTGCCCAGCAGCACAGTGAGTACAGCACGAACGTTTGGCCTCTGCTCCCACAGCAGAAGAGCCAGGATTGAAAGCTGGGGCTGGACCTGTTCAGCACACAATCACCTTTACATTGGTGCCTCCATCGTTGCATTCACTGCTCAATTTCATACAGGAAAAGCTTTTCAATGGATCAGTCCAGAGGCTGCTCTCTGCTGCGCAGCAACACAGTCAGCACAGAATGAACAGTGGCATCTGCTCACACGGCATAAAGACCAGCAGGGAAAGCTAGTGCTCTGCTTCTTCAGCACACAAGCAGCTTTGCAACGGGGTCACCATCATTGCAGTCTCTCCTCAGTTTCATACCTAAAAGTCCATTTGAATCCAAATTCTCAGGTGGCGTCTCTCAGCTGCCCAGCAGCACAGTGAGTACAGCACGAACGTTTGGCCTCTGCTCCCACAGCAGAAGAGCCAGGATTGAAAGCTGGGGCTGGACCTGTTCAGCACACAATCACCTTTACATTGGTGCATCCATCGTTGCTTTCACTGCTCACTTTCATACAGGAAAAGCATTTGAATGGAATCAGTCCAGAGCCTGCTCTCTGCTGCGCAGCAACACAGCACAGAATGAACAGTGGCATCTGCTCCCACGGCAGAAGGACCAGCAGGGAAAGCTAGTGTTGTGTCTCTTCAGCACACAAGCAGCTTTGCAACTGGGACACCATCATTGCAGTCTCTCCTCGGTTTCATACCTAAAAGTCCATTTGAATCCAAATTCTCAGGTGGTGTCTCTCAGCTGCCCAGCAGCACAGTGAGTACAGCACGAACGTTTGGCCTCTGCTCCCACAGCAGAAGAGCCAGGACTGAAAGCTTGGGCTGGACCTGTTCAGCACACAATCCCCTTTACATTGGTGCCTCCATCGTTGCTTTCACTGCTCACTTTCATACAGGAAAAGCATTTGAATGGAATCAGTCCAGAGCCTGCTCTCTGCTGCGCAGCAACACAGTCAGCACAGAATGAACAGTGGCATCTGCTCACACGGCAGAAGGACCAGCAGGGAAAGCTAGTGCTCTGCTTCTTCAGCCCACAAGCAGCTTTGCAACGGGGTCACCATCATTGCAGTCTCTCCTCGGTTTCATACCTAAAAGTCCATTTGAATCCAAATTCTCAGGTGGTCTCTCTCAGCTGCCCAGCAGCACAGTGAGCACAGCACGAACGTTTGGCCTCTGCTCCCACAGCAGAAGGGGAAGGATTGAAAGCTGGTGCTGGACCTGTTCAGCACACAATCACCTTTACATTGGTGCCTCCATCGTTGCTTTCACTGCTAACATTCATACAGGAAAAGCATTTGAATGGAATCAGTCCAGAGCCCTCTCTCTGCTGCGCAGCAACACAGTCAGCAGAGAATGAACAGTGGCATCTGCTCCCACGGCAGAAGGACCAGCAGGGAAAGCTAGTGCTGTGTCTCTTCAGCACACAAGCAGCTTTGCAACGGGGTCACCATCATTGCAGTCTCTCCTCGGGTTCATACCTAAAAGTCCATTTGAATCCAAATTCTCAGGTGGTGTCTCTCAGCTGCCCAGCAGCACAGTGAGTACAGAACGAACGATTGGCCTCTGCTCCCACAGCAGAAGAGCCAGGATTGAAAGCTGGTGCTGGACCTGTTCAGCACAAAATCACCTTTACATTGGTGCCTCCATCGTTGCTTTCACTGCTCACATTCATACAGGAAAAGCATTTGAATGGAATCATTCCAGAGGCTGCTCTCTGCTGCGCAGCAACACAGTCAGCACAGAATGAACAGTGGCATCTGCTCACACGGCAGAAGGACCAGCAGGGAAAGCTAGTGCTCTGCTTCTTCAGCACACAAGCAGCTTTGCAACGGGGTCACCATCATTGCAGTCTCTCCTCGGTTTCATACCTAAAAGTCCATTTGAATCCAAATTCTCAGGTGGTCTCTCTCAGCTGCCCAGCAGGACAGTGAGCACAGCACGAACGTTTGGCCTCTGCTCCCACAGCAGAAGAGCCAGGATTGAAAGCTGGTGCTGAACCTGTTCAGCACACAATCACCTTTACATTGGTACCTCCAACGTTGCTTTCACTGCTAACACTCATACAGGAAAAGCATTTGAACAGAATCAGTCCAGAGCCTGCTCCCTGCTGGCAGCAACACAGCACAGAATGAACAGTGGCATCTGCTCCCACGGCAGAAGGACCAGCACGGAAAGCGAGTGCTGTGTCTCTTCAGCACACAAGCAGCTTTGCAACGGGGTCACCATCATTGCAGTCTCTCCACGGTTTCATACCTAAAAGTCTATTTGAATCCAAATTCTCAGGTGGTCTCTCTCAGCTGCCCAGCAGCACAGTGAGCACAGCACGAACGTTTGGCCTCTGCTCCCACAGCAGAAGAGCCAGGATTGAAAGCTGGTGCTGGACCTGTTCAGCACACAATCACCTTTACATTGGTGCGTCCATCGTTGCTTTCACTGCTAACACTCATACAGGAAAAGCATTTGAATGGGATCAGTCCAGAGGCTGCTCTCTGCTGCGCAGCAACACAGTCAGTACAGAATGAACAGTGGCATCTGCTCACACGGCATAAGGACCACCAGGGAAAGCTAGTGCTGTGTCTCTTCAGCACACAAGCAGCTTTGCAACGGGGTCACCATCATTGCAGTCTCTCCTTGGTTTCATACCTAAAAGTCCATTTGAATCCAAATTCTCAGCTGGTGTCTCTCAGCTGCCCAGCAGCACAGTGAGTACAGCACGAACGTTTGGCCTCTGCTCCCACAGCAGAAGAGCCAGGATTGAAAGCTGGGGCTGGACCTGTTCAGCACACAATCACCTTTACATTGGTGCATGCATCGTTGCTTTCACTGCTCACTTTCATACAGGAAAAGCATTTGAATGGAATCAGTCCAGAGCCTGCTCTCTGCTGCGCAGCAACACAGCACAGAATGAACAGTGGCATCTGCTCCCACGGCAGAAGGACCAGCAGGGAAAGCTAGTGCTCTGCTTCTTCAGCACACTAGCAGCTTTGCAACGGGGTCACCATCATTGCAGTCTCTCCTCGGTTTCATACCTAAAATCCATTTGAATCCAAATTCTCAGGTGGTGTCTCTCAGCTGCCCAGCAGCACAGTTAGTACAGCACGAACGTTTGGCCTCTGCTCCCACAGCAGAAGAGCCAGGATTGAAAGCTGGGGCTGGACCTGTTCAGCACACAATCACCTTTACATTGGTTCCTCCATCGTTGCTTTCACTGCTCACATTCATACAGGAAAAGCATTTGAATGGAATCATTCCAGAGGCTGCTCTCTGCTGCGCAGCAACACAGTCAGCACAGAATGAACAGTGGAATCTGCTCACACGGTAGAAGGACCAGCAGGGAAAGCTAGTGCTCTGCTTCTTCAGCACACAAGCAGCTTTGCAACGGTGTCACCATCATTGCAGTCTCTCCTCGGTTTCATACCTAAAAGTCCATTTGAATCCAAATTCTCAGGTGGTCTCTCTCAGCTGCCCAGCATCACAGTGAGCACAGCACGAACGTTTGGCCTCTGCTCCCACAGCAGAAGAGCCAGGATTGAAAGCTGGTGCTGGACCTGTTCAGCACACAATCACCTTTACATTGGTGCATCCATCGTTGCTTTCACTGCTAACACTCATACAGGAAAAGCATTTGTATGGAATCAGTCAAGAGGCTGATCTCTGCTGCGCAGCAACACAGTCAGCACAGAATGAACAGTGGACTCTGCTCACACGGCAGAAGGAGCAGCAGGGAAAGCTAGTGCTCTGCTCCTTCAGCACACAAGCAGCTTTGCAACGGGGTCACCATCATTGCAGTCTCTCCTCGGTTTCATACCTAAAAGTCCATTTGAATCCAAATTCTCAGGTGGTCTCTCTCAGCTGCCCAGCAGCACAGTGAGGACAGCACGAACGTTTGGCCTCTGCTCCCACAGCAGAAGAGCCAGGATTGAAAGCTGGGGCTGGACCTGTTCAGCACACAATCACCTTTACATTGGTTCCTCCATCGTTGCTTTCATTGCTAACACTCATACAGGAAAAGCATTTGAATAGAATCAGTCCAGAGTCTGCTCCCTGCTGGCAGCAAAACCGCACAGAATGAACAGTGGCATCTGCTCACACGGCAGAAGGACCAGCAGGAAAAGCTAGTGCTGTGTCTCTTCAGCACACAAGCAGCTTTGCAACGGGGTCACCATCATTGCAGTCTCTCCTCGGTTTCCTACCTAAAAGTCCAATTGAATCCAAATTCTCAGGTGGTGTCTCTCAGCTGCCCAGCAGCACAGTGAGTACAGCACGAACGTTTGGCCTCTGCTCCCACAGCAGAAGAGCCAGGATTGAAAGCTGGGGCTGGACCTGTTCAGCACACAATCCCCTTTACATTGGTGCCTCCATCGTTGCTTTCACTGCTCACTTTCATACAGGAAAAGCATTTGAATGGAATCAGTCCAGAGCCTGCTCTCTGCTACGCAGAAACACAGTCAGCACAGAATGAACAGTGGCATCTGCTCACACGGCAGAAGGAGCAGCAGGGAAAGCTAGTGCTCTGCTTCTTCAGCACACAAGCAGCTTTGCAACGGGGTCACCATCATTGCAGTCTCTCCTCGGTTTCATACCTAAAAGTCCATTTGAATCCAAATTCTCAGGTGGTCTCTCTCAGCTGCCCAGCAGCACAGTGAGTACAGCACGAACGTTTGGCATCTGCTCCCACATCAGAACAGCAAGGATTGAAAGCTGGTGCTGGACCTGTTCAGCACACAATCACCTTTACATTGGTGCCTCCATCGTTGCTTTCACTGCTAACACTCATACAGGAAAAGCATTTGAATAGAATCAGTCTAGAGGCTGCTCTTTGCTGCGCAGCAACACAGTCAGCTCAGAATGAACAGTGGCATCTGCTCACACGGCAGAAGGACCAGCAGGGAAAGCTAGTGCTATGTCTCTTCAGCACACAAGCAGCTTTGCAACGGGGTCACCATCATTGCAGTCTCTCCTCGGTTTCATACCTAAAAGTCCATTTGAATCCGAATTCTCAGGTGGTGTCTCTCAGCTGCCCAGCAGCACAGTTAGTATAGCACGAACGTTTGGCCTCTGCTCCCACAGCAGAAGAGCCAGGATTGAAAGCTGGTGCTGGACCTGTTCAGCACACAATCCCCTTTACATTGGTGCCTCCATCGTTGCTTTCACTGCTCACTTTCATACAGGAAAAGCATTTGAATGGAATCAGTCCAGAGCCTGCTCTCTGCTGCGCAGCAACACAGTCAGCACAGAATGAACAGTGGCATCTGCTCACACGGCAGAAGGAGCAGCAGGGAAAGCTAGTGCTCTGCTTCTTCAGCGCACAAGCAGCTTTGCAACGGGGTCACCATCATTGCAGTCTCTCCTCGGTTTCATACCTAAAAGTCCATTTGAATCCAAATTCTCAGGTGGTCTCAGCTGCCCAGCAGCAAAGTGAGAACAGCACGAACGTTTGGCCTCTGCTCCCACAGCAGAAGAGCAAGGATTGAAAGCTGGTGCTGGACCTGTTCAGCACACAATCCCCTTTACATTGGTGCATCCATCGTTGCTTTCACTGCTAACACTCGTACAGGAAAAGCATTTGAATAGAATCAGTCCAGAGGCTGCTCTCTGCTGCGCAGCAACACAGTCAGCACAGAATGAACAGTGGCATCTGCTCACACGGCAGAAGGAGCAGCAGGGAAAGCTAGTGCTCTGCTTCTTCAGCACACAAGCAGCTTTGCAACGGGGTCACCATCATTGCAGTCTCTCCTCGGTTTCATACCTAAAAGTCCATTTGAATCCAAATTCTCAGGTGGTGTCTCTCAGCTGCCCAGCAGCACAGTTACTACAGCACGAACGTTTGGCCTCTGCTCCCACAGCAGAAGAGCCAGGATTGAAAGCTGGTGATGGACCTGTTCAGCACACAATCCCTTTTACATTGGTGCTTTCATCGTTGCTTTCACTGCTCACTTTCATACAGGAAAAGCATTTGAATAGAATCAGTCCAGAGGCTGCTCTCTGCTGCGCAGCAACACAGTCAGCACAGAATGAACAGTGGCATCTGCTCACACGGCAGAAGGAGCAGCAGGGAAAGCTAGTGCTCTGCTTCTTCAGCACACAAGCAGCTTTGCAACGGGGTCACCATCATTGCAGTCTCTCCTCGGTTTCATACCTAAAAGTCCATTTGAATCCAAATTCTCAAGCGGTCTCAGCTGCCCAGCAGCACAGTGAGTACTGCACGAACGTTTGGCATCTGCTCCCACAGCAGAAGAGCAAGGATTGAAAGCTGGTGCTGGACCTGTTCAGCACACAATCCCCTTTACATTGGTGCATCCATCGTTGCTTTCGCTGCTAACACTCGTACAGGAAAAGCATTTGAATAGAATCAGTCCAGAGCCTGCTCTCTGCTGCGCAGCAACACAGTCAGCACAGAATGAACAGTGGCATCTGCTCACACGGCAGAAGGAGCAGCAGGGAAAGCTAGTGCTCTGCCTCTTCAGCACACAAGCAGCTTTGCAACGGGGTCACCATCATTGCAGTCTCTCCTCGGTTTCATACCTAAAAGTCCATTTGAATCCAAATTCTCAGGTGGTGTCTCTCAGCTGCCCAGCAGCACAGTGAGTACAGCACGAACGTTTGGCCTCTGCTCTCACAGCAGAAGAGCCAGGATTGAAAGCTGGTGCTGGACCTGTTCAGCACACAATCCCCTTTACATTGGTGCCTCCATCGTTGCTTTCACTGCTCACTTTCATACAGGAAAAGCATTTGAATGGAATCAGTCCAGAGCCTGCTCTCTGCTGCGCAGGAACACAGTCAGCACAGAATGAACAGTGGCATCTGCTCACACGGCAGAAGGAGCAGCAGGGAAAGCTAGTGCTCTGCTTCTTCAGCACACAAGCAGCTTTGCAACGGGGTCACCATCATTGCAGTCTCTCCTCGGTTTCATACCTAAAAGTCCATTTGAATCCAAATTCTCAAGCGGTCTCAGCTGCCCAGCAGCACAGTGAGTACTGCACGAACGTTTGGCATCTCCTCCCACAGCAGAAGAGCAAGGATTGAAAGCTGGTGCTGGACCTGTTCAGCACACAATCCCCTTTACATTGGTGCATCCATCGTTGCTTTCACTGCTAACACTCGTACAGGAAAAGCATTTGAATAGAATCAGTCCAGAGCCTGCTCTCTGCTGGCAGCAACACAGTCAGCACAGAATGAACAGTGGCATCTGCTCACACGGCAGAAGGAGCAGCAGGGAAAGCTAGTGCTCTGCTTCTTCAGCACACAAGCAGCTTTGCAACGGGGTCACCATCATTGCAGTCTCTCCTCGGTTTCATACCTAAAAGTCCATTTGAATCCAAATTCTCAGGTGGTGTCTCTCAGCTGCCCAGCAGCACAGTTACTACAGCACGAACGTTTGGCCTCTGCTCCCACAGCAGAAGAACCAGGATTGAAAGCTGGTGATGGACCTGTTCAGCACACAATCCCTTTTACATTGGTGCTTTCATCGTTGCTTTCACTGCTCACTTTCATACAGGAAAAGCATTTGAATAGAATCAGTCCAGAGGCTGCTCTCTGCTGCGCAGCAACACAGTCAGCACAGAATGAACAGTGGCATCTGCTCACACGGCAGAAGGAGCAGCAGGGAAAGCTAGTGCTCTGCTTCTTCAGCACACAAGCAGCTTTGCAACGGGGTCACCATCATTTCAGTCTCTCCTCGGTTTCATACCTAAAAGTCCATTTGAATCCAAATTCTGCGGTTCTCAGCTGCCAGCAGCACAGTGAGTACAGCACGAACGTTTGGCCTCTGCTCCCACAGCAGAAGAGCAAGGGATTGAAAGCTGGTGCTGGACCTGTTCAGCACACAATCCCTTTTACATTGGTGCATCCATCGTTGCTTTCACTGCTAACACTCGTACAGGAAAAGCAGTTGAATAGAATCAGTCCAGAGCCTGCTCCCTGCTGGCAGCAACACAGCACAGAATGAACAGTGGCATCTGCTCACACGGCAGAAGGAGCAGCAGGGAAAGCTAGTGCTCTGCTTCTTCAGCACACAAGCAGCTTTGCAACGGGGTCACCATCATTGCAGTCTCTCCTCGGGTTCATACCTAAAAGTTCATTTCAATCCAAATTCTCAGGTGGTGTCTCTCAGCTGCCCAGCAGCACAGTTAGTACAGCACGAACGTTTGGCCTCTGCTCCACAGCAGAAGAGCCAGGATTGAAAGCTGGTGCTGGACCTGTTCAGCACACAATCCCTTTTACATTGGTGCATTCATCGTTGCTTTCACTGCTCACTTTCATACAGGAAAAGCATTTGAATGGAATCAGTCCAGAGGCTGCTCTCTGCTTGCGCAGCAACACAGTCAGCACAGAAAGAACAGTGGCATCTGCTCACACGGCAGAAGGAGCAGCAGGGAAAGCTAGTGCTCTGCTTCTTCAGCACACAAGCAGCTTTGCAACGGGGTCACCATCATTGCAGTCTCTCCTCGGTTTCATACCTAAAAGTCCATTTGAATCCAAAATTCTCAAGCGGTCTCAGCTGCCCAGCAGCACAGTGAGTACTGCACGAACGTTTGGCATCTGCTCCCACAGCAGAAGAGCAAGGATTGAAAGCTGGTGCTGGACCTGTTCAGCACACAATCCCCTTTACATTGGTGCATCCATCGTTGCTTTCGCTGCTAACACTCGTACAGGAAAAGCATTTGAATAGGAATCAGTCCAGAGCCTGCTCTCTGCTGCGCAGCAACACAGTCAGCACAGAATGAACAGTGGCATCTGCTCACACGGCAGAAGGAGCAGCAGGGAAAGCTAGTGCTCTGCCTCTTCAGCACACAAGCAGCTTTGCAACGGGGTTACCATCATTGCAGTCTCTCCTCGGTTTCATACCTAAAAGTCCATTTGAATCCAAATTCTCAGGTGGTGTCTCTCAGCTGCCCAGCAGCACAGTGAGTACAGCACGAACGTTTGGCCTCTGCTCCCACAGCAGAAGAGCCAGGATTGAAAGCTGGTGCTGGACCTGTTCAGCACACAATCCCCTTTACATTGGTGCCTCCATCGTTGCTTTCACTGCTCACTTTCATACAGGAAAAGCATTTGAATGGAATCAGTCCAGAGCCTGCTCTCTGCTGCGCAGGAACACAGTCAGCACAGAATGAACAGTGGCATCTGCTCACACGGCAGAAGGAGCAGCAGGGAAAGCTAGTGCTCTGCTTCTTCAGCACACAAGCAGCTTTGCAACGGAGTCAGCATCATTGCAGTCTCTCCTCGGTTTCATACCTAAAAGTCCATTTGAATCCAAATTCTCAAGCGGTCTCAGCTGCCCAGCAGCACAGTGAGTACTGCACGAACGTTTGGCATCTGCTCCCACAGCAGAAGAGCAAGGATTGAAAGCTGGTGCTGGACCTGTTCAGCACACAATCCCCTTTAACATTGGTGCATCCATCGTTGCTTTCACTGCTAACACTCGTACAGGAAAAGCATTTGAATAGAATCAGTCCAGAGCCTGCTCTCTGCTGGCAGCAACACAGTCAGCACAGAATGAACAGTGGCATCTGCTCACACGGCAGAAGGAGCAGCAGGGAAAGCTAGTGCTCTGCTTCTTCAGCACACAAGCAGCTTTTCAACGGGTCACCATCATTGCAGTCTCTCCTCGGTTTCATACCTAAAAGTCCATTTGAATCCAAATTCTCAGGTGGTGTCTCTCAGCTGCCCAGCAGCACAGTGAGTACAGCACGAACGTTTGGCCTCTGCTCCCACAGCAGAAGACCCAGGATTGAAAGCTGGTGATGGACCTGTTCAGCACACAATCCCTTTTACATTGGTGCTTTCATCGTTGCTTTCACTGCTCACTTTCATACAGGAAAAGCATTTGAATAGAATCAGTCCAGAGGCTGCTCTCTGCTGCGCAGCAACACAGTCAGCACAGAATGAACAGTGGCCTCTGCTCACACGGCAGAAGGAGCAGCAGGGAAAGCTAGTGCTCTGCTTCTTCAGCACACAAGCAGCTTTGCAACGGGGTCACCATCATTGCAGTCTCTCCTCGGGTTCATACCTAAAAGTCCATTTGAATCCAAATTCTCAGGTGGTGTCTCTCAGCTGCCCAGCAGCACAGTGAGTACAGCACGAACGTTTGGCCTCTGCTCCCACAGCAGAAGAGCCAGGATTGAAAGCTGGTGCTGGACCTGTTCAGCACACAATCCCTTTTACATTGGTGCCTCCATCGTTGCTTTCACTGCTCACATTCATACAGGAAAAGCATTTGAATGGAATCAGTCCAGAGGCTGCTCTCTGCTGCGCAGCAACACAGTCAGCACAGAATGAACAGTGGCATCTGCTCACACGGCAGAAGGAGCAGCAGGGAAAGCTAGTGCTCTGCTTCTTCAGCACACAAGCAGCTTTGCAACGGGGTCACCATCATTGCAGTCTCTCCTCGGGTTCATACCTAAAAGTCCATTTGAATCCGAATTCTCAGGTGGTGTCGCTCAGCTGCCCAGCAGCACAGTGAGTACAGCACGAACGTTTGGCCTCTGCTCCCACAACAGAAGAGCCAGGATTGAAAGCTGGTGCTGGACCTGTTCAGCACACAATCCCCTTTACATTGGTGCCTCCATCGTTGCTTTCACTGCTAACACTCATACAGGAAAAGCATTTGAATAGAATCAGTCCAGAGCCTGCTCCCTGCTGGCAGCAACACAGCACAGAATGAACAGTGGCATCTGCTCACACGGCAGAACGAGCAGCAGGGAAAGCTAGTGCTCTGCTTCTTCAGCACACAAGCAGTTTTGCAACGGGGTCACCATCATTGCAGTCTCTCCTCGGTTTCATACCTAAAAGTCCATTTGAATCCAAATTCTCAGGTGGTGTCTCTCAGCTGCCCAGCAGCACAGTTAGTACAGCACGAACGTTTGGCCTCTGCTCCCACAGCAGAAGAGCCAGGATTGAAAGCTGGTGCTGGACCTGTTCAGCACACAATCCCCTTTACATTGGTGCCTCCATCGTTGCTTTCACTGCTCACATTCATACAGGAAAAGCATTTGAATGGAATCAGTCCAGAGCCTGCTCTCTGCTGCGCAGCAACACAGTCAGCACAGAATGAACAGTGGCTTCTGCTCACACGGCAGAAGGAGCAGCAGGGAAAGCTAGTGCTCTGCTTCTTCAACACACAAGCAGCTTTGCAACGGGGTCACCATCATTGCAGTCTCTCCTCGGTTTTCATACCTAAAAGTCCATTTGAATCCAAATTCTCAGGTGGTGTCGCTCAGCTGCCCAGCAGCACAGTGAGTACAGCACGAACGTTTGGCCTCTGCTCCCACAACAGAAGAGCCAGGATTGAAAGCTGGTGCTGGACCTGTTCAGCACACAATCCCCTTTACATTGGTGCCTCCATCGTTGCTTTCACTGCTAACACTCATACAGGAAAAGCATTTGAATAGAATCAGTCCAGAGCCTGCTCCCTGCTGGCAGCAACACAGCACAGAATGAACAGGGGCATCTGCTCACACGGCAGAAGGAGCAGCAGGGAAAGCTAGTGCTCTGCTTCTTCAGCACACAAGCAGCTTTGCAACGGGGTCACCATCATTGCAGTCTCTCCTCGGCTTCATACCTAAAGTCCATTTGAATCCAAATTCTCAGGTGTGTCTCTCAGCTGCCCAGCAGCACAGTTAGTACAGCACGAACGTTTGGCCTCTGCTCCCAGAGCAGAAGAGCCAGGATTGAAAGCTGGTGCTGGACCTGTTCAGCACACAATCCCCTTTACATTGGTGCTTCCATCGTTGCTTTCACTGCTCACTTTCATACAGGAAAAGCATTTGAATGGAATCAGTCCAGAGCCTGCTCTCTGCTGCGCAGCAACACAGTCAGCACAGAAGGAACAGTGGCTTCTGCTCACACGGCAGAAGGAGCAGCAGGGAAAGCTAGTGCTCTGCTTCTTCAGCACACAAGCAGCTTTGCAACGGGGTCACCATCATTGCAGTCTCTCCTCGGTTTCATACCTAAAAGTCCATTGAATCCAAATTCTCAGGTGGTGTCTCTCCGCTGCCCAGCAGCACAGTTAGTACAGCACGAACGTTTGGCCTCTGCTCCCACAGCAGAAGAGCCAGGATTGAAAGCTGGTGCTGGACCTGTTCAGCACACAATCACCTTTACATTGGTGCATCCATCGTTGCTTTCACTGCTCACATTCATACAGGGAAAAGCATTTGAATGGAATCAGTCCAGAGGCTGCTCTCTGCTGCGCAGCAACACAGTCAGCACAGAATGAACAGTGGCATCTGCTCACACGGCAGATGGGAGCAGCAGGGAAAGCTAGTGCTCTGCTTCTTCAGCACACAAAGCAGCTTTGCAACGGGGTCACCATCATTGCAGTCTCTCCTCGGCTTCATACCTAAAAGTCCATTTGAATCCGAATTCTCAGGTGGTGTCGCCCAGCTGCCCAGCAGCACAGTGAGTACAGCACGAACGTTTGGCCTCTGCTCCCACAGCAGAAGAGCCAGGATTGAAAGCTGGTGCTGGACCTGTTCAGCACACAATCCCTTTACATTGGTGCATCCATCGTTGCTTTCACTGCTAACACTCGTACGGGAAAAGCATTTGAATAGAATCAGTCCAGAGCCTGCTCCCTGCTGGCCGCAACACAGCACAGAATGAACAGGGGCATCTGCTCACACGGCAGAAGGACCAGCAGGGAAAGCTAGTGCTGTGTCTCTTCAGCACACAAGAAGCTTTGCAACGGGGTCGCCATCATTGCAGTCTCTCCTCGGCTTCATACCTAAAAGTCCATTTGAATCCGAATTCTCAGGTGGTGTCTCTCAGCTGCCCAGCAGCACAGTGAGTACAGCACGAACGTTTGGCCTCTGCTCCCACAGCAGAAGAGCCAGGATTGAAAGCTGGTGCTGGACCTGTTCAGCACACAATCCCTTTACATTGGTGCCTCCATCGTTGCTTTCACTGCTCACTTTCCTACAGGAAAAGCATTTGAATGGAATCAGTCCAGAGCCTGCTCTCTGCTGTGCAGGAACACAGTCAGCACAGAATGAACAGTGGCATCTGCTCACACGGCAGAAGGAGCAGCAGGGAAAGCTAGTGCTGTATCTCTTCAGCACACAAGGCAGCTTTGCAACGGGGTCACCATCATTGCAGTCTCTCCTCGGTTTCATACCTAAAAGTCATTTGAGTACAAATTCTCAGGTGGTCTCAGCTGCAGAGCAGCACAGTGAGTACAGCACGAACGTTTGGCATCTGCTCCCACAGCAGAAGAGCCAGGATTGAAAGCTGCTGCTGGACCTGTTCAGCACACAATCACCTTTACATTGGTGCCTCCATCGTTGCTTTCACTGCTAACACTCGTACAGGAAAAGCATTTGAATAGAATCAGTCCAGAGCCTGCTCCCTGCTGGCAGCAACACAGCACAGAATGATCAGGGGCATCTGCTCACACGGCAGAAGGACCAGCAGGAAAGCTAGTGCTGTGTCTCTTCAGCACACAAGAAGCTTTGCAAAGGGGTCACCATCATTGCAGTCTCTCCTCGGGTTCATACCTAAAAGTCCATTTGAATCCAAATTCTCAGGTGGTGTCTCTCAGCTGCCCAGCAGCACAGTGAGTACAGCCCGAACGTTTGGCTTCTGCTCCCACAGCAGAAGAGCAAGGATTGAAAGCTGGTGCTGGACCTGTTCAGCACACAATCCCTTTTACATTGGTGCCTCCATCGTTGCTTTCACTGCTCACATTCATACAGGAAAAGCATTTGAATGGAATCAGTCCAGAGCCTGCTCTCTGCTGCGCAGCAACACAGTCAGCACAGAATGAACAGTGGCATCTGCTCACACGGCAGAAGGAGCAGCAGGGAAAGCTAGTGGTCTGCTTCTTCAGCACACAAGCAGTTTTGCAACGGGGTCACCATCATTTGCAGTCTCTCCTCGGTTTCATACCTAAAAGTCCATTTGAATCCAAATTCTCAGGTGGTGTCTCTCAGCTGCCCAGCAGCACAGTGAGTACAGCACGAACGTTTGGCCTCTGCTTCCACAGCAGAAGAGCCAGGATTGAAAGCTGGTGCTGGACCTGTTCAGCACACAATCCCCTTTACATTGGTGCCTCCATCGTTGCTTTCACTGCTCACTTTCATACAGGAAAAGCATTTGAATGGAATCAGTCCAGAGCCTGCTCTCTGCTGCGCAGCAACACAGTCAGCACAGAATGAACAGTGGCATCTGCTCACACGGCAGAAGGAGCAGCAGGGAAAGCTAGTGGTCTACTTCTTCAGCACACAAGCAGCTTTGCAACGGGGTCACCATCATTGCAGTCTCTCCTCGGTTTCATACCTAAAAGTCCATTTGAATCCAAATTCTCAGGTGGTGTCTCTCAGCTGCCCAGCAGCACAGTGAGTACAGCACGAACGTTTGGCCTCTGCTCCCACAGCAGAAGAGCCAGGATTGAAAGCTGGTGCTGGACCTGTTCAGCACACAATCACCTTTACATTGGTGCATCCATCGTTGCTTTCACTGCTCACTTTCATACAGGAAAAGCATTTGAATGGAATCAGTCCAGAGCCTGCTCTCTGCTGCGCAGCAACACAGTCAGCACAGAATGAACAGTGGCATCTGCTCACACGGCAGAAGGAGCAGCAGGGAAAGCTAGTGCTCTGCTTCTTCAGCACACAAGCAGCTTTGCAACGGGGTCACCATCATTGCAGTCTCTCCTCGGGTTCATACCTAAAAGTCCATTTGAATCCAAATTCTCAGTGGTGTCTCTCAGCTGCCCAGCAGCACAGTTAGTACAGCACGAACGTTTGGCCTCTGCTGCCACAGCAGAAGAGCCAGGATTGAAAGCTGGTGCTGGACCTGTTCAGCACACAATCACCTTTACATTGGTGCATTCATCGTTGCTTTCACTGCTCACTTTCATACAGGAAAAGCATTTGAATGGAATCAGTCCAGAGCCTGCTCTCTGCTGTGCAGGAACACAGTCAGCACAGAATGAACAGTGGCATCTGCTCACACGGCAGAAGGAGCAGCAGGGAAAGCTAGTGCTCTGCTTCTTAAGCACACAAGCAGCTTTGCAACGGGGTCACCATCATTGCAGTCTCTCCTCGGTTTCCTACCTAAAAGTCCATTTGAATCCAAATTCTCAGGTGGTGTCTCTCAGCTGCCCAGCAGCACAGTTAGTACAGCACGAACGTTTGGCCTCTGCTCCCACAGCAGAAGAGCCAGGATTGAAAGCTGGTGCTGGACCTGTTCAGCACACAATCCCCTTTACATTGGTGCCTCCATCGTTGCTTTCACTGCTAACACTCATACAGGAAAAGCATTTGAATGGAATCAGTCCAGAGCCTGCTCCCTGCTGGCAGCAACACAGCACAGAATGAACAGTGGCATCTGCTCACACGGCAGAAGGAGCAGCAGGGAAAGCTAGTGCTCTGCTTCTTCAGCACACAAGCAGCTTTGCAACGGGGTCACCATCATTGCAGTCTCTCCTCGGGTTCCTACCTAAAAGTCCATTTGAATCCAAATTCTCAGGTGGTGTCTCTCAGCTGCCCAGCAGCACAGTTAGTACAGCACGAACGTTTGGCCTCTGCTCCCACAGCAGAAGAGCCAGGATTGAAAGCTGGTGCTGGACCTGTTCAGCACACAATCCCTTTTACATTGGTGCGTCCATCGTTGCTTTCACTGCTCGCATTCATACAGGAAAAGCATTTGAATGGAATCAGTCCAGAGCCTGCTCTCTGCTGCGCAGCAACACAGTCAGCACAGAATGAACAGTGGCATCTGCTCACACGGCAGAAGGAGCAGCAGGGAAAGCTAGTGCTCTGCTTCTTCAGCACACAAGCAGCTTTGCAACGGGGTCAGCATCATTGCAGTCTCTCCTCGGTTTCATACCTAAAAGTCCATTTGAATCCAAATTCTCAAGCGGTCTCAGCTGCCCAGCAGCACAGTGAGTACAGCACGAACGTTTGGCATCTGCTCCCACAGCAGAAGAGCAAGGATTGAAAGCTGGTGATGGACCTGTTCAGCACACAATCCCCTTTACATTGGTGCATCCATCGTTGCTTTCACTGCTAACACTCGTACAGGAAAAGCATTTGAATAGAATCAGTCCAGAGCCTGCTCCCTGCTGGCAGCAACACAGCACAGAATGAACAGGGGCATCTGCTCACACGGCAGAAGGCCCAGCAGGGAAAGCTAGTGCTGTGTCTCTTCAGCACACAAGAAGCTTTGCAACGGGGTCACCATCATTGCAGTCTCTCCTCGGTTTCATACCTAAAAGTCCATTTGAAATCCAAATTCTCAGGTGGTGTCTCTCAGCTGCCCAGCAGCACAGTTAGTACAGCACGAACGTTTGGCCTCTGCTCCCACAGCAGAAGAGCCAGGATTGAAAGCTGGTGCTGGACCAGTTCAGCACACAATCCCCTTTACATTGGTGCCTCCATCGTTGCTTTCACTGCTCACATTCATACAGGAAAAGCATTTGAATGGAATCAGTCCAGAGGCTGCTCTCTGCTGCACAGCAACACAGTCAGCACAGAATGAACAGTGGCATCTGCTCACACGGCAGAAGGAGCAGCAGGGAAAGCTAGTGCTCTGCTTCTTCAGCACACAAGCAGCTTTGCAACGGGGTCACCATCATTGCAGTCTCTCCTCGGTTTCCTACCTAAAAGTCCATTTGAATCCAATTTCTCAGGTGGTGTCTCTCAGCTGCCCAGCAGCACAGTTAGTACTGCACGAACGTTTGGCCTCTGCTCCCACAGCAGAAGAGCCAGGATTGAAAGCTGGTGCTGGACCTGTTCAGCACACGATCACCTTTACATTGGTGCCTCCATCGTTGCTTTCACTGCTAACACTCATACAGGAAAAGCATTTGAATAGAATCAGTCCAGAGGCTGCTCTCTGCTGCGCAGCAACACAGTCAGCACAGAATGAACAGTGGCATCTGCTCACACGGCAGAAGGAGCAGCAGGGAAAGCTAGTGCTCTGCTTCTTCAGCACACAAGCAGCTTTGCAACGGGGTCACCATCATTGCAGTCTCTCCTCGGCTTCATACCTAAAAGTCCATTTGAATCCGAATTCTCAGGTGGTGTCTCTCAGCTGCCCAGCAGCACAGTGAGTACAGCACGAACGTTTGGCCTCTGCTCTCACAGCAGAAGAGCCAGGATTGAAAGCTGGTGCTGGACCTGTTCAGCACACAATCCCTTTTACATTGGTGCATTCATCGTTGCTTTCACTGCTCACTTTCATACAGGAAAAGCATTTGAATGGAATCAGTCCAGAGGCTGCTCTCTGCTGCGCAGCAACACAGTCAGCACAGAATGAACAGTGGCATCTGCTCACACGGCAGAAGGAGCAGCAGGGAAAGCTAGTGCTCTGCTTCTTCAGCACACAAGCAGCTTTGCAACGGGGTCACCATCATTGCAGTCTCTCCTCGGCTTCATACCTAAAAGTCCATTTGAATCCGAAATCTCAGGTGGTTTCGCTCAGCTGCCCAGCAGCACAGTGAGTACAGCACGAACGTTTGGCCTCTGCTCCCACAGCAGAAGAGCCAGGATTGAAAGCTGGTGCTGGACCTTTTCAGCACACAATCCCCTTTACATTGGTGCCTCCATCGTTGCTTTCACTGCTCACTTTCATACAGGAAAAGCATTTGAATAGAATCTGTCCAGAGCCTGCTCCCTGCTGGCAGCAACACAGCACAGAATGAACAGTGGCATCTGCTCACACGGCAGAAGGAGCAGCAGGGAAAGCTCGGGCTGTGTCTCTTCAGCACACAAGCAGCTTTGCAACAGGGTCACCATCATTGCAGTCTCTCCTCGGTTTCCTACCTAAAAGTCCATTTGAATCCAAATTCTCAGGTGGTGTCTCTCAGCTGCCCAGCAGCACAGTGAGTACAGCACGAACGTTTGGCCTCTGCTCCCACAGCAGAAGAGCCAGGATTGAAAGCTGGTGCTGGACCTGTTCAGCACACAATCCCCTTTACATTGGTGCCTCCATCGTTGCTTTCACTGCTCACTTTCATACAGGAAAAGCATTTGAATGGAATCAGTCCAGAGGCTGCTCTCTGCTGCGCAGCAACACAGTCAGCAGAGAATGAGCAGTGGCATCTGCTCACACGGCAGAAGGAGCAGCAGGGAAAGCTAGTGCTCTGCTTCTTCAGCACACAAGCAGCTTTTCAACGGGGTCACCATCATTGCAGTCTCTCCTCGGTTTCCTACCTAAAAGTCCATTTGAATCCAAATTCTCAAGCGGTCTCAGCTGCCCAGCAGCACAGTGAGTACAGCACGAACGTTTGGCCTCTGCTCCCACAGCAGAAGAGCAAGGATTGAAAGCTGGTGCTGGACCTGTTCAGCACACAATCCCCTTTACATTGGTGCATCCATCGTTGCTTTCACTGCTAACACTCGTACAGGAAAAGCATTTGAATGGAATCAGTCCAGAGCCTGCTCCCTGCTGCTCAGGAACACAGTCAGCACAGAATGAACAGTGGCATCTGCTCACACGGCAGAAGGAGCAGCAGGGAAAGCTAGTGCTCTGCTTCCTCAGCACACAAGCAGCTTTGCAACGGGGTCACCATCATTGCAGTCTCTCCTCGGTTTCATACCTAAAAGTCCATTTGAATCCAAATTCTCAGGTGGTGTCTCTCAGCTGCCCAGCAGCACAGTGAGTACAGAACGAACGTTTGGCCTCTGCTCCCACAGCAGAAGAGCCAGGATTGAAAGCTGGTGCTGGACCTGTTCAGCACACAATCCCCTTTACATTGGTGCCTCCATCGTTGCTTTCACTGCTCACTTTCATACAGGAAAAGCATTTGAATAGAATCAGTCCAGAGCCTGCTCTCTGCTGCGCAGCAACACAGTCAGCACAGAATGAACAGTGGCATCTGCTCACACGGCAGAAGGAGCAGCAGGGAAAGCTAGTGGTCTACTTCTTCAGCACACAAGCAGCTTTGCAAGGTGGTCACCATCATTGCAGTCTCTCCTCGGTTTCATACCTAAAAGTCCATTTGAATCCAAATTCTCAGGTGGTGTCTCTCAGCTGCCCAGCAGCACACTGAGTACAGCACGAACGTTTGGTCTCTGCTCCCACAGCAGAAGAGCCAGGATTGAAAGCTGGTGCTGGACCTGTACAGCACACAATCCCCTTTACATTGGTGCCTCCATCGTTGCTTTCACTGCTCACTTTCATACAGGAAAAGCATTTGAATGGAATCAGTCCAGAGCCTGCTCTCTGCTGCGCAGCAACACAGTCAGCACAGAATGAACAGTGGCATCTGCTCACACGGCAGAAGGACCAGCAGGGAAAGCTAGTGCTCTGCTTCTTCAGCACACACGCAGCTTTGCAAAGGGGTCACCATCATTGCAGTCTCTCCTCGGGTTCATACCTAAAAGTCCATTTGAATCCAAATTCTCAGGTGGTGTCTCTCAGCTGCCCAGCAGCACAGTTAGTACAGCACGAACGTTTGGCATCTGCTCCCACAGCAGAAGAGCCAGGATTGAAAGCTGGTGCTGGACCTGTTCAGCACACAATCCCCTTTACATTGGTGCATTCATCGTTGCTTTCACTGCTAACACTCGTACATGAAAAGCATTTGAATAGAATCAGTCCAGAGCCTGCTCCCTGCTGGCAGCAACACAGCACAGAATGAACAGGGGCATCTGCTCACACGGCAGAAGGACCAGCAGGGAAAGCTAGTGCTGTGTCTCTTCAGCACACAAGAAGCTTTGCAACGGGGTCACCATCATTGCAGTCTCTCCTCGGTTTCATACCTAAAAGTCCATTTGAATCCAAATTCTCAGGTGGTGTCTCTCAGCTGCCCAGCAGCACAGTTAGTACAGCACGAACGTTTGGCCTCTGCTCCCACAGCAGAAGAGCCAGGATTGAAAGCTGGTGCTGGACCTGTTCAGCACACAATCCCCTTTACATTGGTGCCTCCATCGTTGCTTTCACTGCTCACTTTCATACAGGAAAAGCATTTGAATGGAATCAGTCCAGAGCCTGCTCTCTGCTGCGCAGGAACACAGTCAGCACAGAATGAACAGTGGCATCTGCTCACACGGCAGAAGGAGCAGCAGGGAAAGCTAGTGGTCTACTTCTTCAGCACACAAGCAGCTTTGCAACGGGGTCACCATCATTGCAGTCTCTCCTCGGTTTCATACCTAAAAGTCCATTTGAATCCAAATTCTCAGGTGGTGTCTCTCAGCTGCCCAGCAGCACAGTGAGTACAGCACGAACGTTTGGCCTCTGCTCCCACAGCAGAAGAGCCAGGATTGAAAGCTGGTGCTGGACCTGTTCAGCACACAATCACCTTTACATTGGTGCCTCCATCGTTGCTTTCACTGCTCACATTCATACAGGAAAAGCATTTGAATGGAATCAGTCCAGAGGCTGCTCTCTGCTGCGCAGCAACACAGTCAGCACAGAATGAACAGTGGCATCTGCTCACACGGCAGAAGGACCAGCAGGGAAAGCTAGTGCTCTGCTTCTTCAGCACACACGCAGCTTTGTAAAGGGGTCACCATCATTGCAGTCTCTCCTCGGGTTCATACCTAAAAGTCCATTTGAATCCAAATTCTCAGGTGGTGTCTCTCAGCTGCCCAGCAGCACAGTTAGTACAGCACGAACGTTTGGCATCTGCTCCCACAGCAGAAGAGCCAGGATTGAAAGCTGGTGCTGGACCTGTTCAGCACACAATCCCCTTTACATTGGTGCATTCATCGTTGCTTTCACTGCTAACACTCGTACATGAAAAGCATTTGAATAGAATCAGTCCAGAGCCTGCTCCCTGCTGGCAGCAACACAGCACAGAATGAACAGGGGCATCTGCTCACACGGCAGAAGGACCAGCAGGGAAAGCTAGTGCTGTGTCTCTTCAGCACACAAGAAGCTTTGCAACGGGGTCACCATCATTGCAGTCTCTCCTCGGTTTCATACCTAAAAGTCCATTTGAATCCAAATTCTCAGGTGGTGTCTCTCAGCTGCCCAGCAGCACAGTTAGTACAGCACGAACGTTTGGCCTCTGCTCCCACAGCAGAAGAGCCAGGATTGAAAGCTGGTGCTGGACCTGTTCAGCACACAATCCCCTTTACATTGGTGCCTCCATCGTTGCTTTCACTGCTCACTTTCATACAGGAAAAGCATTTGAATGGAATCAGTCCAGAGCCTGCTCTCTGCTGCGCAGGAACACAGTCAGCACAGAATGAACAGTGGCATCTGCTCACACGGCAGAAGGAGCAGCAGGGAAAGCTAGTGGTCTACTTCTTCAGCACACAAGCAGCTTTGCAACGGGGTCACCATCATTGCAGTCTCTCCTCGGTTTCATACCTAAAAGTCCATTTGAATCCAAATTCTCAGGTGGTGTCTCTCAGCTGCCCAGCAGCACAGTGAGTACAGCACGAACGTTTGGCCTCTGCTGCCACAGCAGAAGAGCCAGGATTGAAAGCTGGTGCTGGACCTGTTCAGCACACAATCACCTTTACATTGGTGCCTCCATCGTTGCTTTCACTGCTCACATTCATACAGGAAAAGCATTTGAATGGAATCAGTCCAGAGGCTGCTCTCTGCTGCGCAGCAACACAGTCAGCACAGAATGAACAGTGGCATCTGCTCACACGGCAGAAGGACCAGCAGGGAAAGCTAGTGCTCTGCTTCTTCAGCACACAAGCAGCTTTGCAAAGGGGTCACGATCATTGCAGTCTCTCCTCGGGTTCATACCTAAAAGTCCATTTGAATCCAAATTCTCAGGTGGTGTCTCTCAGCTGCCCAGCAGCACAGTTAGTACAGCACGAACGTTTGGCCTCTGCTCCCACAGCAGAAGAGCCAAGATTGAAAGCTGGTGCTGGACCTGTTCAGCACACAATCACCTTTACATTGGTGCCTCCATCGTTGCTTTCACTGCTAACACTCATACAGGAAAAGCATTTGAATGGAATCAGCCCAGAGCCTGCTCCCTGCTGGCAGCAACACAGCACAGAATGAACAGGGGCATCTGCTCACACGGCAGAAGGACCAGCAGGGAAAGCTAGTGCTGTGTCTCTTCAGCACACAAGCAGCTTTGCAACGGGGTCACCATCATTGCAGTCTCTCCTCGGTTTCATACCTAAAAGTCCATTTGAATCCAAATTCTCAGGTGGTGTCTCTCAGCTGCCCAGCATCACAGTGAGCACAGCACGAACATTTGGCCTCTGCTCCCACAGCAGAAGAGCCAGGATTGAAAGCTGGTGCTGGACCTGTTCAGCACACAATCACCTTTACATTGGTGCCTCCATCGTTGCTTTCACTGCTCACATTCATACAGGAAAAGCATTTGAATGGAATCAGTCCAGAGGCTGCTCTCTGCTGCGCAGCAACACAGTCAGCACAGAATGAACAGTGGCATCTGCTCACACGGCAGAAGGAGCAGCAGGGAAAGCTAGTGCTCTGCTTCTTCAGCACACAAGCAGCTTTGCAACGGGGTCACCATCATTGCAGTCTCTCCTCGGCTTCATACCTAAAAGTCCATTTGAATCCAAATTCTCAAGCGGTCTCAGCTGCCCAGCAGCACAGTGAGTACAGCACGAACGTTTGGCATCTGCTCCCACAGCAGAAGAGCAAGGATTGAAAGCTGGGGCTGGACCTGTTCAGCACACAATCCCCTTTACATTGGTGCATCCATCGTTGCTTTCACTGCTAACACTCGTACAGGAAAAGCAGTTGAATAGAATCAGTCCAGAGGCTGCTCCCTGCTGGCAGCAACACAGCACAGAATGAACAGTGGCATCTGCTCACACGGCAGAAGGACCAGCAGGGAAAGCTAGTGCTGTGTCTCTTCAGCACACAAGAAGCTTTGCAACGGGGTCACCATCATTGCAGTCTCTCCTCGGCTTCATACCTAAAAGTCCATTTGAATCCAAATTCTCAGGTGGTGTCTCTCAGCTGCCCAGCAGCACAGTTAGTACAGCACGAACGTTTGGCCTCTACTCCCACAGCAGAAGAGCCAGGATTGAAAGCTGGTGCTGGACCTGTTCAGCACACAATCCCTTTTACATTGGTGCCTCCATCGTTGCTTTCACTGCTCACTTTCATACAGGAAAAGCATTTGAATGGAATCAGTCCAGAGCCTGCTCTCTGCTGCGCAGCAACACAGTCAGCACAGAATGAACAGTGGCATCTGCTCACACGGCAGAAGGAGCAGCAGGGAAAGCTAGTGCTCTGCTTCTTCAGCACACAAGCAGCTTTGCAACGGGGTCACCATCATTGCAGTCTCTCCTCGGTTTCATACCTAAAATTCCATTTGAATCCAAATTCTCAGGTGGTGTCTCTCAGCTGCCCAGCAGCACAGTTAGTACAGCATGAACGTTTGGCCTCTGCTCCCACAGCAGAAGAGCCAGGATTGAAAGCTGGTGCTGGCCCTGTTCAGCACACAATCCCCTTTACATTGGTGCCTCCATCGTTGCTTTCACTGCTCACATTCATACAGGAAAAGCATTTGAATGGAATCAGTCCAGAGGCTGCTCTCTGCTGCGCAGCAACACAGTCAGCACAGAATGAACAGTGGCATCTGCTCACAAGGCAGAAGGAGCAGCAGGGAAAGCTAGTGCTCTGCTTCTTCAGCACACAAGCAGCTTTGCAACGGGGTCACCATCATTGCAGTCTCTCCTCGGTTTCATACCTAAAAGTCCATTTGAATCCAAATTCTCAGGTGGTGTCTCTCAGCTGCCCAGCAGCACAGTGAGTACAGAACGAACGTTTGGCCTCTGCTCCCACAGCAGAAGAGCCAGGATTGAAAGCTGGTGCTGGACCTGTTCAGCACACAATCCCCTTTACATTGGTGCCTCCATCGTTGCTTTCACTGCTCACTTTCATACAGGAAAAGCATTTGAATAGAATCAGTCCAGAGCCTGCTCTCTGCTGCGCAGCAACACAGTCAGCACAGAATGAACAGTGGCATCTGCTCACACGGCAGAAGGACCAGCAGGGAAAGCTAGTGCTCTGCTTCTTCAGCACACACGCAGCTTTGCAAAGGGGTCACCATCATTGCAGTCTCTCCTCGGGTTCATACCTAAAAGTCCATTTGAATCCAAATTCTCAGGTGGTGTCTCTCAGCTGCCCAGCAGCACAGTTAGTACAGCACGAACGTTTGGCATCTGCTCCCACAGCAGAAGAGCCAGGATTGAAAGCTGGTGCTGGACCTGTTCAGCACACAATCCCCTTTACATTGGTGCATTCATCGTTGCTTTCACTGCTAACACTCGTACATGAAAAGCATTTGAATAGAATCAGTCCAGAGCCTGCTCCCTGCTGGCAGCAACACAGCACAGAATGAACAGGGGCATCTGCTCACACGGCAGAAGGACCAGCAGGGAAAGCTAGTGCTGTGTCTCTTCAGCACACAAGAAGCTTTGCAACGGGGTCACCATCATTGCAGTCTCTCCTCGGTTTCATACCTAAAAGTCCATTTGAATCCAAATTCTCAGGTGGTGTCTCTCAGCTGCCCAGCAGCACAGTTAGTACAGCACGAACGTTTGGCCTCTGCTCCCACAGCAGAAGAGCCAGGATTGAAAGCTGGTGCTGGACCTGTTCAGCACACAATCCGCTTTACATTGGTGCCTCCATCGTTGCTTTCACTGCTCACTTTCATACAGGAAAAGCATTTGAATGGAATCAGTCCAGAGCCTGCTCTCTGCTGCGCAGGAACACAGTCAGCACAGAATGAACAGTGGCATCTGCTCACACGGCAGAAGGAGCAGCAGGGAAAGCTAGTGGTCTACTTCTTCAGCACACAAGCAGCTTTGCAACGGGGTCACCATCATTGCAGTCTCTCCTCGGTTTCATACCTAAAAGTCCATTTGAATCCAAATTCTCAGGTGGTGTCTCTCAGCTGCCCAGCAGCACAGTGAGTACAGCACGAACGTTTGGCCTCTGCTGCCACAGCAGAAGAGCCAGGATTGAAAGCTGGTGCTGGACCTGTTCAGCACACAATCACCTTTACATTGGTGCCTCCATCGTTGCTTTCACTGCTCACATTCATACAGGAAAAGCATTTGAATGGAATCAGTCCAGAGGCTGCTCTCTGCTGCGCAGCAACACAGTCAGCACAGAATGAACAGTGGCATCTGCTCACACGGCAGAAGGACCAGCAGGGAAAGCTAGTGCTCTGCTTCTTCAGCACACAAGCAGCTTTGCAAAGGGGTCACGATCATTGCAGTCTCTCCTCGGGTTCATACCTAAAAGTCCATTTGAATCCAAATTCTCAGGTGGTGTCTCTCAGCTGCCCAGCAGCACAGTTAGTACAGCACGAACGTTTGGCCTCTGCTCCCACAGCAGAAGAGCCATGATTGAAAGCTGGTGCTGGACCTGTTCAGCACACAATCACCTTTACATTGGTGCCTCCATCGTTGCTTTCACTGCTCACATTCATACAGGAAAAGCATTTGAATGGAATCAGTCCAGAGGCTGCTCTCTGCTGCGCAGCAACACAGTCAGCACAGAATGAACAGTGGCATCTGCTCACACGGCAGAAGGAGCAGCAGGGAAAGCTAGTGCTCTGCTTCTTCAGCACACAAGCAGCTTTGCAACGGGGTCACCATCATTGCAGTCTCTCCTCGGTTTCATACCTAAAAGTCCATTTGAATCCAAATTCTCAGGTGGTGTCTCTCAGCTGCCCAGCAGCACAGTTAGTACAGCACGAACGTTTGGCCTCTGCTCCCACAGCAGAAGAGCCAGGATTGAAAGCTGGTGCTGGACCTGTTCAGCACACAATCACCTTTACATTGGTGCCTCCATCGTTGCTTTCAGTGCTCACATTCATACAGGAAAAGCATTTGAATGGAATCAGTCCAGAGCCTGCTCTCTGCTGCGCAGCAACACAGCACAGAATGAACAGTGGCATCTGCTCACAAGGCAGAAGGACCAGCAGGGAAAGCTAGTGCTCTGCTTCTTCAGCACACACGCAGCTTTGCAACGGGGTCACCATCATTGCAGTCTCTCCTCGGCTTCATACCTAAAAGTCCATTTGAATCCGAATTCTCAGGTGGTGTCGCTCAGCTGCCCAGCAGCACAGTGAGTACAGCACGAACGTTTGGCCTCTGCTCCCACAGCAGAAGAGCAAGGATTGAAAGCTGGTGCTGGACCTGTTCAGCACACAATCCCCTTTACATTGGTGCCTCCATCGTTGCTTTCACTGCTAACACTCATACAGGAAAAGCATTTGAATAGAATCCGTCCAGAGCCTGCTCCCTGCTGGCAGCAACACAGCACAGAATGAACAGTGGCATCTGCTCACACGGCAGAAGGAGCAGCAGGGAAAGCTAGTGCTCTGCTTCTTCAGCACACAAGCAGCTTTGCAACGGGGTCACCATCATTGCAGTCTCTCCTCGGTTTCATACCTAAAAGTCCATTTGAATCCAAATTCTCAAGCGGTCTCAGCTGCCCAGCAGCACAGTGAGTACAGCACGAACGTTTGGCATCTGCTCCAACAGCAGAAGAGCCAGGATTGAAAGCTGGTGCTGGACCTGTTCAGCACACAATCCCCTTTACATTGGTGCATCCATCGTTGCTTTCACTGCTAACACTCATACAGGAAAAGCATTTGAATAGAATCAGTCCAGAGCCTGCTCCCTGCTGCGCATCAACACAGCACAGAATGAACAGGGGCATCTGCTCACACGGCAGAAGGACCCGCAGGGAAAGCTAGTGCTGTGTCTCTTCAGCACACAAGAAGCTTTGCAACGGGGTCACCATCATTGCAGTCTCTCCTCGGTTTCCTACCTAAAAGTCCATTTGAATCCAAATTCTCAGGTGGTGTCTCTCAGCTGCCCAGCAGCACAGTTAGTACAGCACGAACGTTTGGCCTCTGCTCCCACAGCAGAAGAGCCAAGATTGAAAGCTGGTGCTGGACCTGTTCAGCACACAATCACCTTTACATTGGTGCCTCCATCGTTGCTTTCTCTGCTCCCATTCATACAGGAAAAGCATTTGAATGGAATCAGTCCAGAGGCTCCTCTCTGCTGCGCAGCAACACAGTCAGCACAGAATGAACAGTGGCATCTGCTCACACGGCAGAAGGAGCAGCAGGGAAAGCTAGTGCTCTGCTTCTTCAGCACACAAGCAGCTTTGCAACGGGGTCACCATCATTGCAGTCTCTCCTCGGTTTCATACCTAAAAGTCCATTTGAATCCAAATTCTCAAGCGGTCTCAGCTGCCCAGCAGCACAGTGAGTACAGCACGAACGTTTGGCATCTGCTCCCACAGCAGAAGAGCAAGGATTGAAAGCTGGTGCTGGACCTGTTCAGCACACAATCCCCTTTACATTGGTGCCTCCATCGTTGCTTTCACTGCTAACACTCGTACAGGAAAAGCAGTTGAATAGAATCAGAGTAGAGCCTGCTCCCTGCTGGCAGCAACACAGCACAGAATGAACAGTGGCATCTGCTCACACGGCAGAAGGAGCAGCAGGGAAAGCTAGTGCTGTGTCTCTTCAGCACACAAGAAGCTTTGCAACGGGGTCACCATCATTGCAGTCTCTCCTCGGTTTCCTACCTTAAAGTCCATTTGAATCCAAATTCTCAGGTGGTCTCTCTCAGCTGCCCAGCAGCACAGTGAGTACAGCACGAACGTTCGGCCTCTGCTCCCACAGCAGAAGAGCCAGGATTGAAAGTTGGTGCTGGACCTGTTCAGCACACAATCCCTTTTACATTGGTGCATTCATCGTTGCTTTCACTGCTCACTTTCATACAGGAAAAGCATTTGAATGGAATCAGTCCAGAGGCTGCTCTCTGCTGCGCAGCAACACAGTCAGCACAGAATGAACAGTGGCATCTGCTCACACGGCAGAAGGACCAGCAGGGAAAGCTAGTGCTCTGCTTCTTCAGCACACAAGCAGCTTTGCAACGGGATCACCATCATTGCAGTCTCTCCTCGGTTTCATACCTAAAAGTCCATTTGAATCCAAATTCTCAGGTGGTGTCTCTCAGCTGCCCAGCAGCACAGTGAGTACAGCACGAACGTTTGGCCTCTGCTCCCACAGCAGAAGAGCCAGGATTGAAAGCTGGTGCTGGACCTGTTCAGCAAACAATCACCTTTACATTGGTGCCTCCATCGTTGCTTTCACTGCTCACATTCATACAGGAAAAGCATTTGAATAGAATCCGTCCAGAGCCTGCTCCCTGCTGGCAGCAACACAGCACAGAATGAACAGTGGCATCTGCTCACACGGCAGAAGGAGCAGCAGGGAAAGCTAGTGCTCTGCTTCTTCAGCACACAAGCAGCTTTGCAACGGGGTCACCATCATTGCAGTCTCTCCTCGGTTTCCTACCTAAAAGTCCATTTGAATCCAAATTCTCAGGTGGTGTCTCTCAGCTGCCCAGCAGCACAGTTAGTACAGCACGAACGTTTGGCCTCTGCTCCCACAGCAGAAGAGCCAGGATTGAAAGCTGGTGCTGGACCTGTTCAGCACACAATCACCTTTACATTGGTGCCTCCATCGTTGCTTTCAGTGCTCACATTCATACAGGAAAAGCATTTGAATGGAATCAGTCCAGAGGCTGCTCTCTGCGGAGCAGCAACACAGCACGGAATGAACAGTGGCATCTGCTCACACGGCAGAAGGAGCAGCAGGGAAAGCTAGTGCTCTGCTTCTTCAGCACACACGCAGCTTTGCAAAGGGGTCACCATCATTGCAGTCTCTCCTCGGCTTCATACCTAAAAGTCCATTTGAATCCGAATTCTCAGGTGGTGTCGCTCAGCTGCCCAGCAGCACAGTGAGTACAGCACGAACGTTTGGCCTCTGCTCCCACAGCAGAAGAGCCAGGATTGAAAGCTGGTGCTGGACCTGTTCAGCACACAATCCCCATTACATTGGTGCCTCCATCGTTGCTTTCACTGCTAACACTCATACAGGAAAAGCATTTGAATAGAATCCATCCAGAGTCTGCTCCCTGCTGGCATCAACACAGCACAGAATGAACAGTGGCATCTGCTCACACGGCAGAAGGAGCAGCAGGGAAAGCTAGTGCTCTGCTTCTTCAGCACACAAGCAGCTTTGCAACGGGGTCACCATCATTGCAGTCTCTCCTCGGTTTCATACCTAAAAGTCCATTTGAATCCAAATTCTCAGGTGGTGTCTCTCAGCTGCCCAGCAGCACAGTGAGTACAGTACGAACGTTTGGTCTCTGCTCCCACAGCAGAAGAGCCAGGATTGAAAGCTGGTGCTGGACCTGTTCAGCACACAATCCCTTTTACATTGGTGCATTCATCGTTGCTTTCACTGCTCACTTTCATACAGGAAAAGCATTTGAATGGAATCAGTCCAGAGCCTGCTCTCTGCTGCGCAGCAACACAGTCAGCACAGAATGAACAGTGGCATCTGCTCACACGGCAGAAGGAGCAGCAGGGAAAGCTAGTGCTCTGCTTCTTCAGCACACAAGCAGCTTTGCAACGGGGTCACCATCATTGCAGTCTCTCCTCGGTTTCATACCTAAAAGTCCATTTGAATCCAAATTCTCAGGTGGTGTCTCTCAGCTGCCCAGCAGCACAGTGAGTACAGCACGAACGTTTGGCCTCTGCTCCCACAGCAGAAGAGCCAGGATTGAAAGCTGGTGCTGGACCTGTTCAGCACACAATCCCTTTTACATTGGTGCATTCATCGTTGCTTTCACTGCTCACTTTCACACAGGAAGAGCATTTGAATGGAATCAGTCCAGAGGCTCCTCTCTGCTGCGCAGCAACACAGTCAGCACAGAATGAACAGTGGCATCTGCTCACACGGCAGAAGGAGCAGCAGGGAAAGCTAGTGCTCTGCTTCTTCAGCACACAAGCAGCTTTGCAACGGGGTCACCATCATTTCAGTCTCTCCTCGGTTTCATACCTAAAAGTCCATTTGAATCCAAATTCTCAAGCGGTCTCAGCTGCCCAGCAGCACAGTGAGTACAGCACGAACGTTTGGCATCTGCTCCCACAGCAGAAGAGCCAGGATTGAAAGCTGGTGCTGGACCTGTTCAGCACACAATCCCCTTTACATTGGTGCATCCATCGTTGCTTTCACTGCTAACACTCGTACAGGAAAAGCATTTGAATAGAATCCGTCCAGAGCCTGCTCCCTGCTGGCAGCAACACAGCACAGAATGAACAGTGGCATCTGCTCACACGGCAGAAGGAGCAGCAGGGAAAGCTAGTGCTCTGCTTCTTCAGCACACAAGCAGCTTTGCAACGGGGTCACCATCATTGCAATCTCTCCTCGGTTTCATACCTAAAAGTCCATTTGAATCCAAATTCTCAGGTGGTGTCTCTCAGCTGCCCAGCAGCACAGTTAGTACAGCACGAACGTTTGGCCTCTGCTCCCACAGCAGAAGAGCCAGGATTGAAAGCTGGTGCTGGACCTGTTCAGCACACAATCCCCTTTACATTGGTGCCTCCATCGTTGCTTTCACTGCTCACTTTCATACAGGAAAAGCATTTGAATGGAATCAGTCCAGAGCCTGCTCTCTGCTGCGCAGCAACACAGTCAGCACAGAATGAACAGCGGCATCTGCTCACACGGCAGAAGGAGCAGCAGGGAAAGCTAGTGCTCTGCTTCTTCAGCACACACGCAGCTTTGCAACGGGGTCACCATCATTGCAGTCTCTCCTCGGCTTCATACCTAAAAGTCCATTTGAATCCGAATTCTCAGGTGGTGTCGCTCAGCTGCCCAGCAGCACAGTGAGTACAGCACGAACGTTTGGCCTCTGCTCCCACAGCAGAAGAGCCAGGATTGAAAGCTGGTGCTGGACCTGTTCAGCACACAATCACCTTTACATTGGTGCCTCCATCGTTGCTTTCACTGCTAACACTCATACAGGAAAAGCATTTGAATAGAATCCGTCCAGAGCCTGCTCCCTGCTGGCAGCAACACAGTCAGCACAGAATGAACAGTGGCATCTGCTCACACGGCAGAAGGAGCAGCAGGGAAAGCTAGTGCTCTGCTTCTTCAGCACACAAGCAGCTTTGCAACGGGGTCACCATCATTGCAGTCTCTCCTCGGTTTCATACCTAAAAGTCCATTTGAATCCAAATTCTCAGGTGGTGTCTCTCAGCTGCCCAGCAGCACAGTTAGTACAGCACGAACGTTTGGCCTCTGCTCCCACAGCAGAAGAGCCAGGATTGAAAGCTGGTGCTGGACCTGTTCAGCACACAATCCCTTTTACATTGGTGCCTCCATCGTTGCTTTCACTGCTCACTTTCATACAGGAAAAGCATTTGAATGGAATCAGTCCAGAGCCTGCTCTCTGCTGCGCAGCAACACAGTCAGCACAGAATGAACAGTGGCATCTGCTCACACGGCAGAAGGAGCAGCAGGGAAAGCTAGTGCTCTGCTTCTTCAGCACACAAGCAGCTTTGCAACGGGGTCAGCATCATTGCAGTCTCTCCTCGGCTTCATACCTAAAAGTCCATTTGAATCCGAATTCTCAGGTGGTGTCGCTCAGCTGCCCAGCAGCACAGTGAGTACAGCACGAACGTTTGGCCTCTGCTCCCACAGCAGAAGAGCCAGGATTGAAAGCTGGTGCTGGCCCTGTTCAGCACACAATCCCCTTTACATTGGTGCCTCCATCGTTGCTTTCACTGCTAACACTCATACAGGAAAAGCATTTGAATAGAATCCGTCCAGAGCCTGCTCCCTGCTGGCAGCAACACAGCACAGAATGAACAGTGGCATCTGCTCACACGGCAGAAGGAGCAGCAGGGAAAGCTAGTGCTCTGCTTCTTCAGCACACAAGCAGCTTTGCAACGGGGTCACCATCATTGCAGTCTCTCCTCGGTTTCATACCTAAAAGTCCATTTGAATCCAAATTCTCAGGTGGTGTCTCTCAGCTGCCCAGCAGCACAGTTAGTACAGCACGAACGTTTGGCCTCTGCTCCCACAGCAGAAGAGCCAGGATTGAAAGCTGGTGCTGGACCTGTTCAGCACACAATCCCCTTTACATTGGTGCCTCCATCGTTGCTTTCACTGCTCACTTTCATACAGGAAAAGCATTTGAATGGAATCAGTCCAGAGCCTGCTCTCTGCTGCGCAGCAACACAGTCAGCACAGAATGAACAGCGGCATCTGCTCACACGGCAGAAGGAGCAGCAGGGAAAGCTAGTGCTCTGCTTCTTCAGCACACACGCAGCTTTGCAACGGGGTCACCATCATTGCAGTCTCTCCTCGGCTTCATACCTAAAAGTCCATTTGAATCCGAATTCTCAGGTGGTGTCGCTCAGCTGCCCAGCAGCACAGTGAGTACAGCACGAACGTTTGGCCTCTGCTCCCACAGCAGAAGAGCCAGGATTGAAAGCTGGTGCTGGACCTGTTCAGCACACAATCACCTTTACATTGGTGCCTCCATCGTTGCTTTCACTGCTAACACTCATACAGGAAAAGCATTTGAATAGAATCCGTCCAGAGCCTGCTCCCTGCTGGCAGCAACACAGTCAGCACAGAATGAACAGTGGCATCTGCTCACACGGCAGAAGGAGCAGCAGGGAAAGCTAGTGCTCTGCTTCTTCAGCACACAAGCAGCTTTGCAACGGGGTCACCATCATTGCAGTCTCTCCTCGGTTTCATACCTAAAAGTCCATTTGAATCCAAATTCTCAGGTGGTGTCTCTCAGCTGCCCAGCAGCACAGTTAGTACAGCACGAACGTTTGGCCTCTGCTCCCACAGCAGAAGAGCCAGGATTGAAAGCTGGTGCTGGACCTGTTCAGCACACAATCCCTTTTACATTGGTGCCTCCATCGTTGCTTTCACTGCTCACTTTCATACAGGAAAAGCATTTGAATGGAATCAGTCCAGAGCCTGCTCTCTGCTGCGCAGCAACACAGTCAGCACAGAATGAACAGTGGCATCTGCTCACACGGCAGAAGGAGCAGCAGGGAAAGCTAGTGCTCTGCTTCTTCAGCACACAAGCAGCTTTGCAACGGGGTCAGCATCATTGCAGTCTCTCCTCGGCTTCATACCTAAAAGTCCATTTGAATCCGAATTCTCAGGTGGTGTCGCTCAGCTGCCCAGCAGCACAGTGAGTACAGCACGAACGTTTGGCCTCTGCTCCCACAGCAGAAGAGCCAGGATTGAAAGCTGGTGCTGGCCCTGTTCAGCACACAATCCCCTTTACATTGGTGCCTCCATCGTTGCTTTCACTGCTAACACTCATACAGGAAAAGCATTTGAATAGAATCCGTCCAGAGCCTGCTCCCTGCTGGCAGCAACACAGCACAGAATGAACAGTGGCATCTGCTCACACGGCAGAAGGAGCAGCAGGGAAAGCTAGTGCTCTGCTTCTTCAGCACACAAGCAGCTTTGCAACGGGGTCACCATCATTGCAGTCTCTCCTCGGTTTCATACCTAAAAGTCCATTTGAATCCAAATTCTCAGGTGGTGTCTCTCAGCTGCCCAGCAGCACAGTTAGTACAGCACGAACGTTTGGCCTCTGCTCCCACAGCAGAAGAGCCAGGATTGAAAGCTGGTGCTGGACCTGTTCAGCACACAATCCCCTTTACATTGGTGCCTCCATCGTTGCTTTCACTGCTCACTTTCATACAGGAAAAGCATTTGAATGGAATCAGTCCAGAGCCTGCTCTCTGCTGCGCAGCAACACAGTCAGCACAGAATGAACAGCGGCATCTGCTCACACGGCAGAAGGAGCAGCAGGGAAAGCTAGTGCTCTGCTTCTTCAGCACACACGCAGCTTTGCAACGGGGTCACCATCATTGCAGTCTCTCCTCGGCTTCATACCTAAAAGTCCATTTGAATCCGAATTCTCAGGTGGTGTCGCTCAGCTGCCCAGCAGCACAGTGAGTACAGCACGAACGTTTGGCCTCTGCTCCCACAGCAGAAGAGCCAGGATTGAAAGCTGGTGCTGGACCTGTTCAGCACACAATCACCTTTACATTGGTGCCTCCATCGTTGCTTTCACTGCTAACACTCATACAGGAAAAGCATTTGAATAGAATCCGTCCAGAGCCTGCTCCCTGCTGGCAGCAACACAGTCAGCACAGAATGAACAGTGGCATCTGCTCACACGGCAGAAGGAGCAGCAGGGAAAGCTAGTGCTCTGCTTCTTCAGCACACAAGCAGCTTTGCAACGGGGTCACCATCATTGCAGTCTCTCCTCGGTTTCATACCTAAAAGTCCATTTGAATCCAAATTCTCAGGTGGTGTCTCTCAGCTGCCCAGCAGCACAGTTAGTACAGCACGAACGTTTGGCCTCTGCTCCCACAGCAGAAGAGCCAGGATTGAAAGCTAGTGCTGGACCTGTTCAGCACACAATCCCTTTTACATTGGTGCCTCCATCATTGCTTTCACTGCTCACTTTCATACAGGAAAAGCATTTGAATGGAATCAGTCCAGAGCCTGCTCTCTGCTGCGCAGCAACACAGTCAGCACAGAATGAACAGTGGCATCTGCTCACACGGCAGAAGGAGCAGCAGGGAAAGCTAGTGCTCTGCTTCTTCAGCACACACGCAGCTTTGCAACGGGGTCACCATCATTGCAGTCTCTCCTCGGCTTCATACCTAAAAGTCCATTTGAATCCGAATTCTCAGGTGGTGTCGCTCAGCTGCCCAGCAGCACAGTGAGTACAGCACGAACGTTTGGCCTCTGCTCCCACAGCAGAAGAGCCAGGATTGAAAGCTGGTGCTGGACCTGTTCAGCACACAATCCCCTTTACATTGGTGCCTCCATCGTTGCTTTCACTGCTCACATTCATACAGGAAAAGCATTTGAATGGAATCCGTCCAGAGCCTGCTCCCTGCTGGCAGCAACACAGCACAGAATGAACAGTGGCATCTGCTCACACGGCAGAAGGAGCAGCAGGGAAAGCTAGTGCTCTGCTTCTTCAGCACACAAGCAGCTTTGCAACGGGGTCACCATCATTGCAGTCTCTCCTCGGCTTCATACCTAAAAGTCCATTTGAATCCAAATTCTCAGGTGGTGTCTCTCAGCTGCCCAGCAGCACAGTTAGTACAGCACGAACGTTTGGCCTCTGCTCCCACAGCAGAAGAGCCAGGATTGAAAGCTGGTGCTGGACCTGTTCAGCACACAATCCCCTTTACATTGGTGCCTCCATCGTTGCTTTCACTGCTCACATTCATACAGGAAAAGCATTTGAATGGAATCAGTCCAGAGGCTGCTCTCTGCTGCGCAGCAACACAGTCAGCACAGAATGAACAGTGGCATCTGCTCACACGGCAGAAGGAGCAGCAGGGAAAGCTAGTGCTCTGCTTCTTCAGCACACACGCAGCTTTGCAACGGGGTCACCATCATTGCAGTCTCTCCTCGGCTTCATACCTAAAAGTCCATTTGAATCCGAATTCTCAGGTGGTGTCTCTCAGCTGCCCAGCAGCACAGTGAGTACAGCACGAACGTTTGGCCTCTGCTCCCACAGCAGAAGAGCCAGGATTGAAAGCTGGTGCTGGACCTGTTCAGCACACAATCCCCTTTACATTGGTGCCTCCATCGTTGCTTTCACTGCTAACACTCATACAGGAAAAGCATTTGAATAGAATCCATCCAGAGGCTGCTCCCTGCTGGCAGCAACACAGCACAGAATGAATAGTGGCATCGGCTCACACGGCAGAAGGAGCAGCAGGGAAAGCTAGTGCTCTGCTTCTTCAGCACACAAGCAGCTTTGCAAAGGGGTCACCATCATTGCAGTCTCTCCTCGGGTTCATACCTAAAAGTCCATTTGAATCCAAATTCTCAGGTGGTGTCTCTCAGCTGCCCAGCAGCACAGTTAGTACAGCACGAACGTTTGGCCTCTGCTCCCACAGCAGAAGAGCCAGGATTGAAAGCTGGTGCTGGACCTGTTCAGCACACAATCACCTTTACATTGGTGCCTCCATCGTTGCTTTCACTGCTCACATTCATACAGGAAAAGCATTTGAATGGAATCAGTCCAGAGGCTGCTCTCTGCTGCGCAGCAACACAGTCAGCACAGAATGAACAGTGGCATCTGCTCACAAGGCAGAAGGAGCAGCAGGGAAAGCTAGTGCTCTGCTTCTTCAGCACACACGCAGCTTTGCAACGGGGTCACCATCATTGCAGTCTCTCCTCGGCTTCATACCTAAAAGTCCATTTGAATCCAAATTCTCAGGTGGTGTCTCTCAGCTGCCCAGCAGCACAGTGAGTACAGTACGAACGTTTGGTCTCTGCTCCCACAGCAGAAGAGCCAGGATTGAAAGCTGGTGCTGGACCTGTTCAGCACACAATCCCTTTTACATTGGTGCATTCATCGTTGCTTTCACTGCTCACTTTCATACAGGAAAAGCATTTGAATGGAATCAGTCCAGAGCCTGCTCTCTGCTGCGCAGCAACACAGTCAGCACAGAATGAACAGTGGCATCTGCTCACACGGCAGAAGGAGCAGCAGGGAAAGCTAGTGCTCTGCTTCTTCAGCACACAAGCAGCTTTGCAACGGGGTCACCATCATTGCAGTCTCTCCTCGGTTTCATACCTAAAAGTCCATTTGAATCCAAATTCTCAAGCGGTCTCAGCTGCCCAGCAGCACAGTGAGTACAGCACGAACGTTTGGCATCTGCTCCCACAGCAGAAGAGCAAGGATTGAAAGCTGGTGCTGGACCTGTTCAGCACACAATCCCCTTTACATTGGTGCATCCATCGTTGCTTTCACTGCTAACACTCGTACAGGAAAAGCATTTGAATAGAATCAGTCCAGAGCCTGCTCCCTGCTGGCAGCAACACAGCACAGAATGAACAGGGGCATCTGCTCACACGGCAGAAGGACCAGCAGGGAAAGCTAGTGCTGTGTCTCTTCAGCACACAAGAAGCTTTGCAACGGGGTCACCATCATTGCAGTCTCTCCTCGGTTTCATACCTAAAAGTCCATTTGAATCCAAATTCTCAGGTGGTGTCTCTCAGCTGCCCAGCAGCACAGTTAGTACAGCACGAACGTTTGGCCTCTGCTCCCACAGCAGAAGAGCCAGGATTGAAAGCTGGTGCTGGACCTGTTCAGCACACAATCCCCTTTACATTGGTGCCTCCATCGTTGCTTTCACTGCTCACATTCATACAGGAAAAGCATTTGAATGGAATCCGTCCAGAGCCTGCTCCCTGCTGGCAGCAACACAGCACAGAATGAACAGTGGCATCTGCTCACACGGCAGAAGGAGCAGCAGGGAAAGCTAGTGCTCTGCTTCTTCAGCACACAAGCAGCTTTGCAAAGGGGTCACCATCATTTCAGTCTCTCCTCGGGTTCATACCTAAAAGTCCATTTGAATCCAAATTCTCAGGTGTTGTCCTCTCAGCTGCCCAGCAGCACAGTGAGTACAGCACGAACGTTTGGCCTCTGCTCCCACAGCAGAAGAGCCAGGATTGAAAGCTGGTGCTGGACCTGTTCAGCAAACAATCACCTTTACATTGGTGCCTCCATCGTTGCTTTCACTGCTCACATTCATACAGTAAAAGCATTTGAATGGAATCAGTCCAGAGCCTGCTCCCTGCTGCTCAGCAACACAGTCAGCACAGAATGAATAGTGGCATCTGCTCACACGGCAGAAGGAGCAGCAGGGAAAGCTAGTGCTCTGCTTCTTCAGCACACAAGCAGCTTTGCAACGGGGTCACCATCATTGCAGTCTCTCCTCGGTTTCATACCTAAAAGTCCATTTGAATCCAAATTCTCAGGTGGTGTCTCTCAGCTGCCCAGCAGCACAGTGAGTACAGCACGAACGTTTAGCCTCTGCTCCCACAGCAGAAGAGCCAGGATTGAAAGCTGGTGCTGGACCTGTTCAGCACACAATCCCCTTTACATTGGTGCCTCCATCGTTGCTTTCACAGCTAACACTCATACAGGAAAAGCATTTGAATAGAATCCGTCCAGAGCCTGCTCCCTGCTGGCAGCAACACAGTCAGCACAGAATGAACAGTGGCATCTGCTCACACGGCAGAAGGAGCAGCAGGGAAAGCTAGTGCTCTGCTTCTTCAGCACACAAGCAGCTTTGCAACGGGGTCACCATCATTGCAGTCTCTCCTCGGTTTCATACCTAAAAGTCCATTTGAATCCAAATTCTCAGGTGGTGTCTCTCAGCTGCCCAGCAGCACAGTTAGTACAGCACGAACGTTTGGCCTCTGCTCCCACAGCAGAAGAGCCAGGATTGAAAGCTGGTGCTGGACCTGTTCAGCACACAATCCCCTTTACATTGGTGCCTCCATCGTTGCTTTCACTGCTCCCTTTCATACAGGAAAAGCATTTGAATGGAATCAGTCCAGAGGCTGCTCTCTGCTGCGCAGCAACACAGTCAGCACAGAATGAACAGTGGCATCTGCTCACACGGCAGAAGGACCAGCAGGGAAATCTAGTGCTGTATCTCTTCAGCACACAAGCAGCTTTGCAACGGGGTCACCATCATTGCAGTCTCTCCTCGGCTTCATACCTAAAAGTCCATTTGAATCCAAATTCTCAGGTGGTGTCTCTCAGCTGCCCAGCAGCACAGTTAGTACAGCACGAACGTTTGGCCTCTGCTCCCACAGCAGAAGAGCCAGGATTGAAAGCTGGTGCTGGACCTGTTCAGCACACAATCCCCTTTACATTGGTGCCTCCATCGTTGCTTTCACTGCTCACATTCATACAGGAAAAGCATTTGAATGGAATCAGTCCAGAGGCTGCTCTCTGCTGCGCAGCAACACAGTCAGCACAGAATGAACAGTGGCATCTGCTCACACGGCAGAAGGAGCAGCAGGGAAAGCTAGTGCTCTGCTTCTTCAGCACACACGCAGCTTTGCAACGGGGTCACCATCATTGCAGTCTCTCCTCGGCTTCATACCTAAAAGTCCATTTGAATCCGAATTCTCAGGTGGTATCTCTCAGCTGCCCAGCAGCACAGTGAGTACAGCACGAACGTTTGGCCTCTGCTCCCACAGCAGAAGAGCCAGGATTGAAAGCTGGTGCTGGACCTGTTCAGCACACAATCCCCTTTACATTGGTGCCTCCATCGTTGCTTTCACTGCTAACACTCATACAGGAAAAGCATTTGAATAGAATCCATCCAGAGCCTGCTCCCTGCTGGCAGCAACACAGCACAGAATGAATAGTGGCATCTGCTCACACGGCAGAAGGAGCAGCAGGGAAAGCTAGTGCTCTGCTTCTTCAGCACACAAGCAGCTTTGCAAAGGGGTCACCATCATTGCAGTCTCTCCTCGGGTTCATACCTAAAGTCCATTTGAATCCAAATTCTCAGGTGGTGTCTCTCAGCTGCCCAGCAGCACAGTTAGTACAGCACGAACGTTTGGCCTCTGCTCCCACAGCAGAAGAGCCAGGATTGAAAACTGGTGCTGGACCTGTTCAGCACACAATCCCTTTTACATTGGTGCCTCCATCGTTGCTTTCCCTGCTCACTTTCATACAGGAAAAGCAGTTGAATGGAATCAGTCCAGAGGCTGCTCTCTGCTGCGCAGCAACACAGTCAGCACAGAATGAACAGTGGCATCTGCTCACACGGCAGAAGGAGCAGCAGGGAAAGCTAGTGCTCTGCTTCTTCAGCACACAAGCAGCTTTGCAACGGGGTCACCATCATTGCAGTCTCTCCTCGGTTTCCTACCTAAAAGTCCCATTTGAATCCAAATTCTCAGGTGGTGTCTCTCAGATGCCCAGCAGCACAGTGAGTACAGCACGAACGTTTGGCCTCTGCTCCCACAGCAGAAGAGCCAGGATTGAAAGCTGGTGCTGGACCTGTTCAGCACACAATCACCTTTACATTGGTGCCTCCATCGTTGCTTTCACTGCTCACTTTCATACAGGAAAAGCATTTGAATGGAATCAGTCCAGAGCCTGCTCTCTGCTGCGCAGGAACACAGTCAGCACAGAATGAACAGTGGCATCTGCTCACACGGCAGAAGGAGCAGCAGGGAAAGCTAGTGGTCTACTTCTTCAGCACACAAGCAGCTTTGCAACGGGGTCACCATCATTGCAGTCTCTCCTCGGCTTCATACCTAAAAGTCCATTTGAATCCAAATTCTCAGGTGGTGTCTCTCAGCTGCCCAGCAGCACAGTTAGTACAGCACGAACGTTTGGCCTCTGCTCCCACAGCAGAAGAGCCAGGATTGAAAGCTGGTGCTGGACCTGTTCAGCACACAGTCCCCTTTACATTGGTGCCTCCATCGTTGCTTTCACTGCTAACACTCATACAGGAAAAGCATTTGAATAGAATCCATCCAGAGCCTGCTCCCTGCTGGCAGCAACACAGCACAGAATGAACAGTGGCATCTGCTCACACGGCAGAAGGAGCAGCAGGGAAAGCTAGTGCTCTGCTTCTTCAGCACACAAGCAGCTTTGCAACGGGGTCACCATCATTGCAGTCTCTCCTCGGTTTCATACCTAAAAGTCCATTTGAATCCGAATCACAGGTGTTGTCGCTCAGCTGCCCAGCAGCACAGTGAGTACAGCACGAACGTTTGGCCTCTGCTCCCACAGCAGAAGAGCCAGGATTGAAAGCTGGTGCTGGACCTGTTCAGCACACAATCCCCTTTACATTGGTGCATCCATCGTTGCTTTCACTGTTAACACTCATACAGGAAAAGCATTTGAATAGAATCAGTCCAGAGCCTGCTCCCTGCTGGCAGCAACACAGCACAGAATGAACAGTGGCATCTGCTCACACGGCAGAAGGAGCAGCAGGGAAAGCTAGTGCTGTGTCTCTTCAGCACACAAGAAGCTTTGCAACGGGGTCACCATCATTGCAGTCTCTCCTCGGTTTCATACCTAAAAGTCCATTTGAATCCAAATTCTCAGGTGGTGTCTCTCAGCTGCCCAGCAGCACAGTTAGTACAGCACGAACGTTTGGCCTCTGCTCCCACAGCAGAAGAGCCAGGATTGAAAGCTGGTGCTGGACCTGTTCAGCAAACAATCACCTTTACATTGGTGCCTCCATCGTTGCTTTCACTGCTCACTTTCATACAGGAAAAGCATTTGAATGGAATCAGTCCAGAGGCTGCTCTCTGCTGCGCAGCAACACAGTCAGCAGAGAATGAGCAGTGGCATCTGCTCACACGGCAGAAGGAGCAGCAGGGAAAACTAGTGCTCTGCTTCTTCAGCACACAAGCAGCTTTGCAACGGTGTCACCATCATTGCAGTCTCTCCTCGGTTTCATACCTAAAAGTCCATTTGAATCCAAATTCTCAAGCGGTCTCGGCTGCCCAGCAGCACAGTGAGTACAGCACGAACGTTTGGCATCTGCTCCCACAGCAGAAGAGCAAGGATTGAAAGCTGGTGCTGGACCTGTTCAGCACACAATCCCCTTTACATTGGTGCATCCATCGTTGCTTTCACTGCTAACACTCGTACAGGAAAAGCATTTGAATAGAATGAGTCCAGAGCCTGCTCCCTGCTGGCAGCAACACAGCACAGAATGAACAGGGGCATCTGCTCACACGGCAGAAGGAGCAGCAGGGAAAGCTAGTGCTGTGTCTCTTCAGCACACAAGCAGCTTTGCAACGGGGTCACCATCATTGCAGTCTCTCCTCGGTTTCATACCTAAAAGTCCATTTGAATCCAAATTTTCAGGTTGTGTCTCTCAGCTGCCCAGCAGCACAGTTAGTACAGCATGAACGTTTGGCCTCTGCTCCCACAGCAGAAGAGCCAGGATTGAAAGCTGGTGCTGGACCTGTTCAGCACACAATCCCTTTTACATTGGTGCATTCATCGTTGCTTTCACTGCTCACTTTCATACAGGAAAAGCATTTGAATGGAATCAGTCCAGAGGCTGCTCTCTGCTGCGCAGCAACACAGTCAGCAGAGAATGAGCAGTGGCATCTGCTCACACGGCAGAAGGAGCAGCAGGGAAAGCTAGTGCTCTGCTTCTTCAGCACACAAGCAGCTTTGCAACGGGGTCACCATCATTGCAGTCTCTCCTCGGTTTCATACCTAAAAGTCCATTTGAATCCAAATACTCAAGCGGTCTCAGCTGCCCAGCAGCACAGTGAGTACAGCACGAACGTTTGGCCTCTGCTCCCACAGCAGAAGAGCCAGGATTGAAAGCTGGTGCTGGACCTGTTCAGCACACAATCCCCTTTACATTGGTGCATCCATCGTTGCTTTCACTGCTAACACTCGTACAGGAAAAGCATTTGAATAGAATCAGTCCAGAGCCTGCTCCCTGCTGGCAGCAACACAGCACAGAATGAACAGGGGCATCTGCTCACACGGCAGAAGGAGCAGCAGGGAAAGCTAGTGCTGTGTCTCTTCAGCACACAAGCAGCTTTGCAACGGGGTCACCATCATTGCAGTCTCTCCTCGGCTTCATACCTAAAAGTCCATTTGAATCCAAATTCTCAGGTGGTGTCTCTCAGCTGCCCAGCAGCACAGTGAGTACAGCACGAACGTTTGGCCTCTGCTCCCACAGCAGAAGAGCCAGGATTGAAAGCTGGTGCTGGACCTGTTCAGCACACAATCCCCTTTACATTGGTGCCTCCATCGTTGCTTTCACTGCTAACACTCATACAGGAAAAGCATTTGAATGGAATCAGTCCAGAGCCTGCTCTCTGCTGCGCAGGAACACAGTCAGCACAGAATGAACAGGGGCATCTGCTCACACGGCAGAAGGAGCAGCAGGGAAAGCTAGTGCTCTGCTTCTTCAGCACACAAGCAGCTTTGCAACGGGGTCACCCTCATTGCAGTCTCTCCTCGGTTTCATACCTAAAAGTCCATTTGAATCCAAATTCTCAGGTGGTGTCTCTCAGCTGCCCAGCAGCACAGTTAGTACAGCACGAACGTTTGGCCTCTGCTCCCACAGCAGAAGAGCCAGGATTGAAAGCTGGTGCTGGACCTGTTCAGCACACAATCCCCTTTACATTGGTGCCTCCATCGTTGCTTTCACTGCTCACTTTCATACAGGAAAAGCATTTGAATGGAATCAGTCCAGGGCCTGCTCTCTGCTGCGCTGCAACACAGTCAGCACAGAATGAACAGTGGCATCTGCTCACACGGCAGAAGGAGCAGCAGGGAAAGCTAGTGCTCTGCTTCTTCAGCACACAAGCAGCTTTGCAACGGGGTCACCATCATTGCAGTCTCTCCTCGGTTTCATACCTAAAAGTCCATTTGAATCTAAATTCTCAGGTGGTGTCTCTCAGCTGCCCAGCAGCACAGTTAGTACAGCACGAACGTTTGGCCTCTGCTCCCACAGCAGAAGAGCCAGGATTGAAAGCTGGTGCTGGACCTGTTCAGCACACAATCCCTTTTACATTGGTGCCTCCATCGTTGCTTTCACTGCTCACTTTCATACAGGAAAAGCATTTGAATGGAATCAGTCCAGAGGCTGCTCTCTGCTGCGCAGCAACACAGTCAGCACAGAATGAACAGTGGCATCTGCTCACACGGCAGAAGGAGCAGCAGGGAAAGCTAGTGCTCTGCTTCTTCAGCACACAAGCAGCTTTGCAACGGGGTCACCATCATTGCAGTCTCTCCTCGGTTTCATACCTAAAAGTCCATTTGAATCCAAATTCTCAGGTGGTGTCTCTCAGCTGCGCAGCAGCACAGTGAGTACAGCACGAACGTTTGGCCTCTTCTCCCACAGCAGAAGAGCCAGGATTGAAAGCTGGTGCTGGACCTGTTCAGCACACAATCCCCTTTACATTGGTGCCTCCATCGTTGCTTTCACTGCTCACATTCATACAGGAAAAGCATTTGAATGGAATCAGTCCAGAGGCTGCTCTCTGCTGCGCAGCAACACAGTCAGCACAGAATGAACAGTGGCATCTGCTCACACGGCAGAAGGAGCAGCAGGGAAAGCTAGTGCTCTGCTTCTTCAGCACACAAGCAGCTTTGCAACGGGGTCACCATCATTGCAGTCTCTCCTCGGTTTCATACCTAAAAGTCCATTTGAATCCAAATTCTCAGGTGGTGTCTCTCAGCTGCCCAGCAGCACAGTGAGTACAGCACGAACGTTTGGTCTCTGCTCCCACAGCAGAAGAGCCAGGATTGAAAGCTGGTGCTGGACCTGTTCAGCACACAATCACCTTTACATTGGTGCCTCCATCGTTGCTTTCACTGCTCACATTCATACAGGAAAAGCATTTGAATGGAATCAGTCCAGAGCCTGCTCTCTGCTGCGCAGCAACACAGTCAGCACAGAATGAACAGTGGCATCTGCTCACACGGCAGAAGGAGCAGCAGGGAAAGCTAGTGCTCTGCTTCTTCAGCACACAAGCAGCTTTGCAACGGGGTCACCATCATTGCAGTCTCTCCTCGGCTTCATACCTAAAAGTCCATTTAAATCCGAAATCTCAGGTGGTGTCGCTCAGCTGCCCAGCAGCACAGTGAGTACAGCACGAACGTTTGGCCTCTGCTCCCACAGCAGAAGAGCCAGGATTGAAAGCTGGTGCTGGACCTGTTCAGCACACAATCACCTTTACATTGGTGCCTCCATCGTTGCTTTCACTGCTAACACTCATACAGGAAAAGCATTTGAATAGAATCCGTCCAGAGCCTGCTCCCTGCTGGCAGCAACACAGCACAGAATGAACAGTGGCATCTGCTCACACGGCAGAAGGACCAGCAGGGAAAGCTAGTGCTCTGCTTCTTCAGCACACAAGCAGCTTTGCAACGGGGTCACCATCATTGCAGTCTCTCCTCGGTTTCATATTTAAAAGTCCATTTGAATATAAATTCTCAGGTGGTGTCTCTCAGCTGCCCAGCAGCACAGTTAGTACAGCACGAACGTTTGGCCTCTGCTCCCACAGCAGAAGAGCCAGGATTGAAAGCTGGTGCTGGACCTGTTCAGCACACAATCCCCTTTACATTGGTGCCTCCATCGTTGCTTTCACTGCTCACTTTCATACAGGAAAAGCATTTGAATGGAATCAGTCCAGAGCCTGCTCTCTGCTGCGCAGCAACACAGTCAGCACAGAATGAACAGTGGCATCTGCTCACACGGCAGAAGGACCAGCAGGGAAAGCTAGTGCTCTGCTTCTTCAGCACACAAGCAGCTTTGCAACGGGGTCACCATCATTGCAGTCTCTCCTCGGTTTCATACCTAAAAGTCCATTTGAATCCAAATTCTCAGGTGGTGTCTCTCAGCTGCCCAGCAGCACAGTTAGTACAGCACGAACGTTTGGCATCTGCTCCCACAGCAGAAGAGCAAGGATTGAAAGCTGGTGCTGGACCTGTTCAGCACACAATCCCCTTTACATTGGTGCATCCATCGTTGCTTTCACTGCTAACACTCGTACAGGAAAAGCATTTGAATAGAATCAGTCCAGAGCCTGCTCCCTGCTGGCAGCAACACAGCACAGAATGAACAGGGGCATCTGCTCACACGGCAGAAGGACCAGCAGGGAAAGCTAGTGCTGTGTCTCTTCAGCACACAAGAAGCTTTGCAACGGGGTCACCATCATTGCAGTCTCTCCTTGGTTTCATACCTAAAAGTCCATTTGAATCCAAATTCTCAGGTGGTGTCTCTCAGCTGCCCAGCAGCACAGTTAGTACAGCACGAACGTTTGGCCTCTGCTCCCACAGCAGAAGAGCCAGGATTGAAAGCTGGTGCTGGACCTGTTCAGCACACAATCCCTTTTACATTGGTGCATTCATCGTTGCTTTCACTGCTCACTTTCATACAGGAAAAGCATTTGAATGGAATCAGTCCAGAGGCTGCTCTCTGCTGCGCAGCAACACAGTCAGCACAGAATGAACAGTGGCATCTGCTCACACGGCAGAAGGAGCAGCAGGGAAAGCTAGTGCTCTGCTTCTTCAGCACACAAGCAGCTTTGCAACGGGGTCACCATCATTGCAGTCTCTCCTCGGCTTCATACCTAAAAGTCCATTTGAATCCGAAATCTCAGGTGGTGTCGCTCAGCTGCCCAGCAGCACAGTGAGTACAGCACGAACGTTTGGCCTCTGCTCCCACAGCAGAAGAGCCAGGATTGAAAGCTGGTGCTGGACCTGTTCAGCACACAATCCCCTTTACATTGGTGCCTCCATCGTTGCTTTCACTGCTAACACTCATACAGGAAAAGCATTTGAATAGAATCAGTCCAGAGCCTGCTCCCTGCTGGCAGCAACACAGCACAGAATGAACAGTGGCATCTGCTCACACGGCAGAAGGAGCAGCAGGGAAAGCTAGTGCTCTGCTTCTTCAGCACACAAGCAGCTTTGCAACGGGGTCACCATCATTGCAGTCTCTCCTCGGTTTCATACCTAAAAGTCCATTTGAATCCAAATTCTCAGGTGGTGTCGCTCAGCTGCCCAGCAGCACAGTTAGTACAGCACGAAGGTTTGGCCTCTGCTCCCACAGCAGAAGAGCCAGGATTGAAAGCTGGTGCTGGACCTGTTCAGCACACAATCCCTTTTACATTGGTGCATTCATCGTTGCTTTCACTGCTCACTTTCATACAGGAAAAGCATTTGAATGGAATCAGTCCAGAGGCGGCTCTCTGCTGCGCAGCAACACAGTCAGCACAGAATGAACAGTGGCATCTGCTCACACGGCAGAAAAACCAGCAGGGAAAGCTAGTGGTCTGCTTCTTCAGCACACAAGCAGCTTTGCAACGGGGTCACCATCATTGCAGTCTCTCCTCGGTTTCATACCTAAAAGTCCATTTGAATCCAAATTCTCAGGTGGTGTCTCTCAGCTGCCCAGCAGCACAGTTAGTACAGCACGAACGTTTGGCCTCTGCTCCCACAGCAGAAGAGCCAGGATTGAAAGCTGGTGCTGGACCTGTTCAGCACACAATCACCTTTACATTGGTGCCTCCATCGTTGCTTTCACTGCTCACTTTCATACAGGAAAAGCATTTGAATGGAATCAGTCCAGAGGCTGCTCTCTGCTGCGCAGCAACACAGTCAGCAGAGAATGAGCAGTGGCATCTGCTCACACGGCAGAAGGAGCAGCAGGGAAAGCTAGTGCTCTGCTTCTTCAGCACACAAGCAGCTTTGCAACGGGGTCACCATCATTGCAGTCTCTCCTCGGTTTCATACCTAAAAGTCCATTTGAATCCAAATTCTCAAGCGGTCTCAGCTGCCCAGCAGCACAGTGAGTACAGCACGAACGTTTGGCCTCTGCTCCCACAGCAGAAGAGCCAGGATTGAAAGCTGGTGCTGGACCTGTTCAGCACACAATCACCTTTACATTGGTGCCTCCATCGTTGCTTTCACTGCTCACATTCATACAGGAAAAGCATTTGAATGGAATCAGTCCAGAGCCTGCTCTCTGCTGCGCAGGAACACAGTCAGCACAGAATGAACAGTGGCATCTGCTCACACGGCAGAAGGAGCAGCAGGGAAAGCTAGTGGTCTACTTCTTCAGCACACAAGCAGCTTTGCAACGGGGTCACCATCATTGCAGTCTCTCCTCGGTTTCATACCTAAAAGTCCATTTGAATCCAAATTCTCAGGTGGTGTCTCTCAGCTGCCCAGCAGCACAGTGAGTACAGCACGAACGTTTGGTCTCTGCTCCCACAGCAGAAGAGCCAGGATTGAAAGCTGGTGCTGGACCTGTTCAGCACACAATCACCTTTACATTGGTGCCTCCATCGTTGCTTTCACTGCTCACATTCATACAGGAAAAGCATTTGAATGGAATCAGTCCAGAGCCTGCTCTCTGCTGCGCAGCAACACAGTCAGCACAGAATGAACAGTGGCATCTGCTCACACGGCAGAAGGAGCAGCAGGGAAAGCTAGTGCTCTGCTTCTTCAGCACACAAGCAGCTTTGCAACGGGGTCACCATCATTGCAGTCTCTCCTCGGCTTCATACCTAAAAGTCCATTTAAATCCGAAATCTAAGGTGGTGTCGCTCAGCTGCCCAGCAGCACAGTGAGTACAGCACGAACGTTTGGCCTCTGCTCCCACAGCAGAAGAGCCAGGATTGAAAGCTGGTGCTGGACCTGTTCAGCACACAATCCCCTTTACATTGGTGCCTCCATCGTTGCTTTCACTGCTAACACTCATACAGGAAAAGCATTTGAATAGAATCCGTCCAGAGCCTGCTCCCTGCTGGCAGCAACACAGCACAGAATGAACAGTGGCATCTGCTCACACGGCAGAAGGAGCAGCAGGGAAAGCTAGTGCTCTGCTTCTTCAGCACACAAGCAGCTTTGCAACGGGGTCACCATCATTGCAGTCTCTCCTCGGTTTCATACCTAAAAGTCCATTTGAATCTAAATTCTCAGGTGGTGTCTCTCAGCTGCCCAGCAGCACAGTTAGTACAGCACGAACGTTTGGCCTCTGCTCCCACAGCAGAAGAGCCAGGATTGAAAGCTGGTGCTGGACCTGTTCAGCACACAATCCCCTTTACATTGGTGCCTCCATCGTTGCTTTCACTGCTCACTTTCATACAGGAAAAGCATTTGAATGGAATCAGTCCAGAGGCTGCTCTCTGCTGCGCAGCAACACAGTCAGCAGAGAATGAGCAGTGGCATCTGCTCACACGGCAGAAGGAGCAGCAGGGAAAGCTAGTGCTCTGCTTCTTCAGCACACAAGCAGCTTTGCAACGGGGTCACCATCATTGCAGTCTCTCCTCGGTTTCATACCTAAAAGTCCATTTGAATCCAAATTCTCAAGCGGTCTCAGCTGCCCAGCAGCACAGTGAGTACAGCACGAACGTTTGGCCTCTGCTCCCACAGCAGAAGAGCCAGGATTGAAAGCTGGTGCTGGACCTGTTCAGCACACAATCACCTTTACATTGGTGCCTCCATCGTTGCTTTCACTGCTCACATTCATACAGGAAAAGCATTTGAATGGAATCAGTCCAGAGCCTGCTCTCTGCTGCGCAGGAACACAGTCAGCACAGAATGAACAGTGGCATCTGCTCACACGGCAGAAGGAGCAGCAGGGAAAGCTAGTGGTCTACTTCTTCAGCACACAAGCAGCTTTGCAACAGGGTCACCATCATTGCAGTCTCTCCTCGGTTTCATACCTAAAAGTCCATTTGAATCCAAATTCTCAGGTGGTGTCTCTCAGCTGCCCAGCAGCACAGTGAGTACAGCACGAACGTTTGGTCTCTGCTCCCACAGCAGAAGAGCCAGGATTGAAAGCTGGTGCTGGACCTGTTCAGCACACAATCCCCTTTACATTGGTGCCTCCATCGTTGCTTTCACTGCTCACATTCATACAGGAAAAGCATTTGAATGGAATCAGTCCAGAGCCTGCTCTCTGCTGCGCAGCAACACAGTCAGCACAGAATGAACAGTGGCATCTGCTCACACGGCAGAAGGAGCAGCAGGGAAAGCTAGTGCTCTGCTTCTTCAGCACACAAGCAGCTTTGCAACGGGGTCACCATCATTGCAGTCTCTCCTCGGCTTCATACCTAAAAGTCCATTTAAATCCGAAATCTAAGGTGGTGTCGCTCAGCTGCCCAGCAGCACAGTGAGTACAGCACGAACGTTTGGCCTCTGCTCCCACAGCAGAAGAGCCAGGATTGAAAGCTGGTGCTGGACCTGTTCAGCACACAATCCCCTTTACATTGGTGCCTCCATCGTTGCTTTCACTGCTAACACTCATACAGGAAAAGCATTTGAATAGAATCCGTCCAGAGCCTGCTCCCTGCTGGCAGCAACACAGCACAGAATGAACAGTGGCATCTGCTCACACGGCAGAAGGAGCAGCAGGGAAAGCTAGTGGTCTGCTTCTTCAGCACACAAGCAGCTTTGCAACGGGGTCACCATCATTGCAGTCTCTCCTCGGTTTCATACCTAAAAGTCCATTTGAATCCAAATTCTCAGGTGGTGTCTCTCAGCTGCCCAGCAGCACAGTGAGTACAGCACGAACGTTTGGCCTCTGCTCCCACAGCAGAAGAGCCAGGATTGAAAGCTGGTGCTGGACCTGTTCAGCACACAATCACCTTTACATTGGTGCCTCCATCGTTGCTTTCACTGCTCACTTTCATACAGGAAAAGCATTTGAATGGAATCAGTCCAGAGGCTGCTCTCTGCTGCGCAGCAACACAGTCAGCAGAGAATGAGCAGTGGCATCTGCTCACACGGCAGAAGGAGCAGCAGGGAAAGCTAGTGCTCTGCTTCTTCAGCACACAAGCAGCTTTGCAACGGGGTCACCATCATTGCAGTCTCTCCTCGGTTTCATACCTAAAAGTCCATTTGAATCCAAATTCTCAAGCGGTCTCAGCTGCCCAGCAGCACAGTGAGTACAGCACGAACGTTTGGCCTCTGCTCCCACAGCAGAAGAGCCAGGATTGAAAGCTGGTGCTGGACCTGTTCAGCACACAATCCCCTTTACATTGGTGCATCCATCGTTGCTTTCACTGCTAACACTCGTACAGGAAAAGCATTTGAATAGAATCAGTCCAGAGCCTGCTCCCTGCTGGCAGCAACACAGCACAGAATGAACAGGGGCATCTGCTCACACGGCAGAAGGACCAGCAGGGAAAGCTAGTGCTGTGTCTCTTCAGCACACAAGAAGCTTTGCAACGGGGTCACCATCATTGCAGTCTCTCCTTGGTTTCATACCTAAAAGTCCATTTGAATCCAAATTCTCAGGTGGTGTCTCTCAGCTGCCCAGCAGCACAGTTAGTACAGCACGAACGTTTGGCCTCTGCTCCCACAGCAGAAGAGCCAGGATTGAAAGCTGGTGCTGGACCTGTTCAGCACACAATCCCTTTTACATTGGTGCATTCATCGTTGCTTTCACTGCTCACTTTCATACAGGAAAAGCATTTGAATGGAATCAGTCCAGAGGCTGCTCTCTGCTGCGCAGCAACACAGTCAGCACAGAATGAACAGTGGCATCTGCTCACACGGCAGAAGGAGCAGCAGGGAAAGCTAGTGCTCTGCTTCTTCAGCACACAAGCAGCTTTGCAACGGGGTCACCATCATTGCAGTCTCTCCTCGGCTTCATACCTAAAAGTCCATTTGAATCCGAAATCTCAGGTGGTGTCGCTCAGCTGCCCAGCAGCACAGTGAGTACAGCACGAACGTTTGGCCTCTGCTCCCACAGCAGAAGAGCCAGGATTGAAAGCTGGTGCTGGACCTGTTCAGCACACAATCCCCTTTACATTGGTGCCTCCATCGTTGCTTTCACTGCTAACACTCATACAGGAAAAGCATTTGAATAGAATCAGTCCAGAGCCTGCTCCCTGCTGGCAGCAACACAGCACAGAATGAACAGTGGCATCTGCTCACACGGCAGAAGGAGCAGCAGGGAAAGCTAGTGCTCTGCTTCTTCAGCACACAAGCAGCTTTGCAACGGGGTCACCATCATTGCAGTCTCTCCTCGGTTTCATACCTAAAAGTCCATTTGAATCCAAATTCTCAGGTGGTGTCGCTCAGCTGCCCAGCAGCACAGTTAGTACAGCACGAAGGTTTGGCCTCTGCTCCCACAGCAGAAGAGCCAGGATTGAAAGCTGGTGCTGGACCTGTTCAGCACACAATCCCTTTTACATTGGTGCATTCATCGTTGCTTTCACTGCTCACTTTCATACAGGAAAAGCATTTGAATGGAATCAGTCCAGAGGCGGCTCTCTGCTGCGCAGCAACACAGTCAGCACAGAATGAACAGTGGCATCTGCTCACACGGCAGAAAAACCAGCAGGGAAAGCTAGTGGTCTGCTTCTTCAGCACACAAGCAGCTTTGCAACGGGGTCACCATCATTGCAGTCTCTCCTCGGTTTCATACCTAAAAGTCCATTTGAATCCAAATTCTCAGGTGGTGTCTCTCAGCTGCCCAGCAGCACAGTTAGTACAGCACGAACGTTTGGCCTCTGCTCCCACAGCAGAAGAGCCAGGATTGAAAGCTGGTGCTGGACCTGTTCAGCACACAATCACCTTTACATTGGTGCCTCCATCGTTGCTTTCACTGCTCACTTTCATACAGGAAAAGCATTTGAATGGAATCAGTCCAGAGGCTGCTCTCTGCTGCGCAGCAACACAGTCAGCAGAGAATGAGCAGTGGCATCTGCTCACACGGCAGAAGGAGCAGCAGGGAAAGCTAGTGCTCTGCTTCTTCAGCACACAAGCAGCTTTGCAACGGGGTCACCATCATTGCAGTCTCTCCTCGGTTTCATACCTAAAAGTCCATTTGAATCCAAATTCTCAAGCGGTCTCAGCTGCCCAGCAGCACAGTGAGTACAGCACGAACGTTTGGCCTCTGCTCCCACAGCAGAAGAGCCAGGATTGAAAGCTGGTGCTGGACCTGTTCAGCACACAATCACCTTTACATTGGTGCCTCCATCGTTGCTTTCACTGCTCACATTCATACAGGAAAAGCATTTGAATGGAATCAGTCCAGAGCCTGCTCTCTGCTGCGCAGGAACACAGTCAGCACAGAATGAACAGTGGCATCTGCTCACACGGCAGAAGGAGCAGCAGGGAAAGCTAGTGGTCTACTTCTTCAGCACACAAGCAGCTTTGCAACGGGGTCACCATCATTGCAGTCTCTCCTCGGTTTCATACCTAAAAGTCCATTTGAATCCAAATTCTCAGGTGGTGTCTCTCAGCTGCCCAGCAGCACAGTGAGTACAGCACGAACGTTTGGTCTCTGCTCCCACAGCAGAAGAGCCAGGATTGAAAGCTGGTGCTGGACCTGTTCAGCACACAATCACCTTTACATTGGTGCCTCCATCGTTGCTTTTCACTGCTCACATTCATACAGGAAAAGCATTTGAATGGAATCAGTCCAGAGCCTGCTCTCTGCTGCGCAGCAACACAGTCAGCACAGAATGAACAGTGGCATCTGCTCACACGGCAGAAGGAGCAGCAGGGAAAGCTAGTGCTCTGCTTCTTCAGCACACAAGCAGCTTTGCAACGGGGTCACCATCATTGCAGTCTCTCCTCGGCTTCATACCTAAAAGTCCATTTAAATCCGAAATCTAAGGTGGTGTCGCTCAGCTGCCCAGCAGCACAGTGAGTACAGCACGAACGTTTGGCCTCTGCTCCCACAGCAGAAGAGCCAGGATTGAAAGCTGGTGCTGGACCTGTTCAGCACACAATCCCCTTTACATTGGTGCCTCCATCGTTGCTTTCACTGCTAACACTCATACAGGAAAAGCATTTGAATAGAATCCGTCCAGAGCCTGCTCCCTGCTGGCAGCAACACAGCACAGAATGAACAGTGGCATCTGCTCACACGGCAGAAGGAGCAGCAGGAAAGCTAGTGCTCTGCTTCTTCAGCACACAAGCAGCTTTGCAACGGGGTCACCATCATTGCAGTCTCTCCTCGGTTTCATACCTAAAAGTCCATTTGAATCTAAATTCTCAGGTGGTGTCTCTCAGCTGCCCAGCAGCACAGTTAGTACAGCACGAACGTTTGGCCTCTGCTCCCACAGCAGAAGAGCCAGGATTGAAAGCTGGTGCTGGACCTGTTCAGCACACAATCCCCTTTACATTGGTGCCTCCATCGTTGCTTTCACTGCTCACTTTCATACAGGAAAAGCATTTGAATGGAATCAGTCCAGAGGCTGCTCTCTGCTGCGCAGCAACACAGTCAGCAGAGAATGAGCAGTGGCATCTGCTCACACGGCAGAAGGAGCAGCAGGGAAAGCTAGTGCTCTGCTTCTTCAGCACACAAGCAGCTTTGCAACGGGGTCACCATCATTGCAGTCTCTCCTCGGTTTCATACCTAAAAGTCCATTTGAATCCAAATTCTCAAGCGGTCTCAGCTGCCAGCAGCACAGTGAGTACAGCACGAACGTTTGGCCTCTGCTCCCACAGCAGAAGAGCCAGGATTGAAAGCTGGTGCTGGACCTGTTCAGCACACAATCACCTTTACATTGGTGCCTCCATCGTTGCTTTCACTGCTCACATTCATACAGGAAAAGCATTTGAATGGAATCAGTCCAGAGCCTGCTCTCTGCTGCGCAGGAACACAGTCAGCACAGAATGAACAGTGGCATCTGCTCACACGGCAGAAGGAGCAGCAGGGAAAGCTAGTGGTCTACTTCTTCAGCACACAAGCAGCTTTGCAACAGGGTCACCATCATTGCAGTCTCTCCTCGGTTTCATACCTAAAAGTCCATTTGAATCCAAATTCTCAGGTGGTGTCTCTCAGCTGCCCAGCAGCACAGTGAGTACAGCACGAACGTTTGGTCTCTGCTCCCACAGCAGAAGAGCCAGGATTGAAAGCTGGTGCTGGACCTGTTCAGCACACAATCCCCTTTACATTGGTGCCTCCATCGTTGCTTTCACTGCTCACATTCATACAGGAAAAGCATTTGAATGGAATCAGTCCAGAGCTGCTCTCTGCTGCGCAGCAACACAGTCAGCACAGAATGAACAGTGGCATCTGCTCACACGGCAGAAGGAGCAGCAGGGAAAGCTAGTGCTCTGCTTCTTCAGCACACAAGCAGCTTTGCAACGGGGTCACCATCATTGCAGTCTCTCCTCGGCTTCATACCTAAAAGTCCATTTAAATCCGAAATCTAAGGTGGTGTCGCTCAGCTGCCCAGCAGCACAGTGAGTACAGCACGAACGTTTGGCCTCTGCTCCCACAGCAGAAGAGCCAGGATTGAAAGCTGGTGCTGGACCTGTTCAGCACACAATCCCCTTTACATTGGTGCCTCCATCGTTGCTTTCACTGCTAACACTCATACAGGAAAAGCATTTGAATAGAATCCGTCCAGAGCCTGCTCCCTGCTGGCAGCAACACAGCACAGAATGAACAGTGGCATCTGCTCACACGGCAGAAGGGAGCAGCAGGGAAAGCTAGTGGTCTGCTTCTTCAGCACACAAGCAGCTTTGCAACGGGGTCACCATCATTGCAGTCTCTCCTCGGTTTCATACCTAAAAGTCCATTTGAATCCAAATTCTCAGGTGGTGTCTCTCAGCTGCCCAGCAGCACAGTGAGTACAGCACGAACGTTTGGCCTCTGCTCCCACAGCAGAAGAGCCAGGATTGGAAAGCTGGTGCTGGACCTGTTCAGCACACAATCACCTTTACATTGGTGCCTCCATCGTTGCTTTCACTGCTCACTTTCATACAGGAAAAGCATTTGAATGGAATCAGTCCAGAGGCTGCTCTCTGCTGCGCAGCAACACAGTCAGCAGAGAATGAGCAGTGGCATCTGCTCACACGGCAGAAGGAGCAGCAGGGAAAGCTAGTGCTCTGCTTCTTCAGCACACAAGCAGCTTTGCAACGGGGTCACCATCATTGCAGTCTCTCCTCGGTTTCATACCTAAAAGTCCATTTGAATCCAAATTCTCAAGCGGTCTCAGCTGCCCAGCAGCACAGTGAGTACAGCACGAACGTTTGGCCTCTGCTCCCACAGCAGAAGAGCCAGGATTGAAAGCTGGTGCTGGACCTGTTCAGCACACAATCACCTTTACATTGGTGCCTCCATCGTTGCTTTCACTGCTCACATTCATACAGGAAAAGCATTTGAATGGAATCAGTCCAGAGCCTGCTCTCTGCTGCGCAGGAACACAGTCAGCACAGAATGAACAGTGGCATCTGCTCACACGGCAGAAGGAGCAGCAGGGAAAGCTAGTGGTCTACTTCTTCAGCACACAAGCAGCTTTGCAACGGGGTCACCATCATTGCAGTCTCTCCTCGGCTTCATACCTAAAAGTCCATTTAAATCCGAAATCTAAGGTGGTGTCGCTCAGCTGCCCAGCAGCACAGTGAGTACAGCACGAACGTTTGGCCTCTGCTCCCACAGCAGAAGAGCCAGGATTGAAAGCTGGTGCTGGACCTGTTCAGCACACAATCCCCTTTACATTGGTGCCTCCATCGTTGCTTTCACTGCTAACACTCATACAGGAAAAGCATTTGAATAGAATCCGTCCAGAGCCTGCTCCCTGCTGGCAGCAACACAGCACAGAATGAACAGTGGCATCTGCTCACACGGCAGAAGGAGCAGCAGGGAAAGCTAGTGCTCTGCTTCTTCAGCACACAAGCAGCTTTGCAACGGGGTCACCATCATTGCAGTCTCTCCTCGGTTTCATACCTAAAAGTCCATTTGAATCCAAATTCTCAGGTGGTGTCTCTCAGCTGCCCAGCAGCACAGTTAGTACAGCACGAACGTTTGGCCTCTGCTCCCACAGCAGAAGAGCCAGGATTGAAAGCTGGTGCTGGACCTGTTCAGCACACAATCCCCTTTACATTGGTGCCTCCATCGTTGCTTTCACTGCTCACTTTCATACAGGAAAAGCATTTGAATGGAATCAGTCCAGAGCCTGCTCTCTGCTGCGCAGCAACACAGTCAGCACAGAATGAACAGTGGCATCTGCTCACAAGGCAGAAGGACCAGCAGGGAAAGCTAGTGCTCTGCTTCTTCAGCACACAAGCAGCTTTGCAACGGGGTCACCATCATTGCAGTCTCTCCTCGGGTTCATACCTAAAAGTCCATTTGAATCCAAATTCTCAGGTGGTGTCTCTCAGCTGCCCAGCAGCACAGTTAGTACAGCACGAACGTTTGGCCTCTGCTCCCACAGCAGAAGAGCCAGGATTGAAAGCTGGTGCTGGACCTGTTCAGCACATAATCACCTTTACATTGGTGCCTCCATCGTTGCTTTCACTGCTCACATTCATACAGGAAAAGCATTTGAATGGAATCAGTCCAGAGGCTGCTCTCTGCTGCGCAGCAACACAGTCAGCACAGAATGAACAGTGGCACCTGCTCACACGGCAGAAGGAGCAGCAGGGAAAGCTAGTGCTCTGCTTCTTCAGCACACAAGCAGCTTTGCAACAGGGTCACCATCATTGCAGTCTCTCCTCGGTTTCATACCTAAAAGTCCATTTGAATCCGAATTCTCAAGCGGTCTCAGCTGCCCAGCAGCACAGTTAGTACAGCACGAACGTTTGGCCTCTGCTCCCACAGCAGAAGAGCCAGGATTGAAAGCTGGTGCTGGACCTGTTCAGCACACAATCCCCTTTACATTGGTGCATCCATCGTTGCTTTCACTGCTAACACTCGTACAGGAAAAGCATTTGAATAGAATCAGAGTAGAGCCTCCTCCCTGCTGGCAGCAACACAGCACAGAATGAACAGGGGCATCTGCTCACACGGCAGAAGGACCCGCAGGGAAAGCTAGTGCTGTGTCTCTTCAGCACACAAGAAGCTTTGCAACGGGGTCACCATCATTGCAGTCTCTCCTCGGTTTCAGACCTAAAAGTCCATTTGAATCCAAATTCTCAGGTGGTGTCTCTCAGCTGCCCAGCAGCACAGTGAGTACAGCACGAACGTTTGGCCTCTACTCCCACAGCAGAAGAGCCAGGATTGAAAGCTGGTGCTGGACCTGTTCAGCACACAATCACCTTTACTTTGGTGCCTCCATCGTTGCTTTCACTGCTCACATTCATACAGGAAAAGCATTTGAATGGAATCAGTCCAGAGGCTGCTCTCTGCTGCGCAGCAACACAGTCAGCACAGAATGAACAGTGGCATCTGCTCACACGGCAGAAGGACCAGCAGGGAAAGCTAGTGCTCTGCTTCTTCAGCACACAAGCAGCTTTGCAACGGGGTCACCATCATTGCAGTCTCTCCTCGGTTTCATACCTAAAAGTCCATTTGAATCCGAATTCTCAGGTGGTGTCGCTCAGCTGCCCAGCAGCACAGTGAGTACAGCACGAACGTTTGGCCTCTGCTCCCACAGCAGAAGAGCCAGGATTGAAAGCTGGTGCTGGACCTGTTCAGCACACAATCCCCTTTACATTGGTGCCTCCATCGTTGCTTTCACTGCTAACACTCATACAGGAAAAGCATTTGAATAGAATCCGTCCAGAGCCTGCTCCCTGCTGGCAGCAACACAGCACAGAATGAACAGTGGCATCTGCTCACACGGCAGAAGGAGCAGCAGGGAAAGCTAGTGCTCTGCTTCTTCAGCACACAAGCAGCTTTGCAACGGGGTCACCATCATTGCAGTCTCTCCTCGGTTTCATACCTAAAAGTCCATTTGAATCCAAATTCTCAAGCGGTCTCAGCTGCCCAGCAGCACAGTGAGTACAGCACGAACGTTTGGCCTCTGCTCCCACAGCAGAAGAGCCAGGATTGAAAGCTGGTGCTGGACCTGTTCAGCACACAATCCCCTTTACATTGGTGCCTCCATCGTTGCTTTCACTGCTCACTTTCATACAGGAAAAGCATTTGAATGGAATCAGTCCAGAGCCTGCTCTCTGCTGCGCAGGAACACAGTCAGCACAGAATGAACAGTGGCATCTGCTCACACGGCAGAAGGAGCAGCAGGGAAAGCTAGTGCTGTGTCTCTTCAGCACACAAGAAGCTTTTCAACGGGGTCACCATCATTGCAGTCTCTCCTCGGTTTCATACCTAAAAGTCCTTTTGAATCCAAATTCTCAGGTGGTGTCTCTCAGCTGCCCAGCAGCACAGTTAGTACAGCACGAACGTTTGGCCTCTGCTCCCACAGCAGAAGAGCCAGGATTGAAAGCTGGTGCTGGACCTGTTCAGCACACAATCCCCTTTACATTGGTGCCTCCATCGTTGCTTTCACTGCTAACACTCATACAGGAAAAGCATTTGAATAGAATCCGTCCAGAGCCTGCTCCCTGCTGGCAGCAACACAGCACAGAATGAACAGTGGCATCTGCTCACACGGCAGAAGGAGCAGCAGGGAAAGCTAGTGCTCTGCTTCTTCAGCACACAAGCAGCTTTGCAACGGGGTCACCATCATTGCAGTCTCTCCTCGGTTTCATACCTAAAAGTCCATTTGAATCCAAATTCTCAGGTGGTGTCTCTCAGCTGCCCAGCAGCACAGTTAGTACAGCACGAACGTTTGGCCTCTGCTCCCACAGCAGAAGAGCCAGGATTGAAAGCTGGTGCTGGACCTGTTCAGCACATAATCACCTTTACATTGGTGCCTCCATCGTTGCTTTCACTGCTCACATTCATACAGGAAAAGCATTTGAATGGAATCAGTCCAGAGGCTGCTCTCTGCTGCGCAGCAACACAGTCAGCACAGAATGAACAGTGGCACCTGCTCACACGGCAGAAGGAGCAGCAGGGAAAGCTAGTGCTCTGCTTCTTCAGCACACAAGCAGCTTTGCAACAGGGTCACCATCATTGCAGTCTCTCCTCGGTTTCATACCTAAAAGTCTATTTGAATCCGAATTCTCAAGCGGTCTCAGCTGCCCAGCAGCACAGTTAGTACAGCACGAACGTTTGGCATCTGCTCCCACAGCAGAAGAGCCAGGATTGAAAGCTGGTGCTGGACCTGTTCAGCACACAATCCCCTTTACATTGGTGCATCCATCGTTGCTTTCACTGCTAACACTCGTACAGGAAAAGCATTTGAATAGAATCAGAGTAGAGCCTCCTCCCTGCTGGCAGCAACACAGCACAGAATGAACAGGGGCATCTGCTCACACGGCAGAAGGACCCGCAGGGAAAGCTAGTGCTGTGTCTCTTCAGCACACAAGAAGCTTTGCAACGGGGTCACCATCATTGCAGTCTCTCCTCGGTTTCAGACCTAAAAGTCCATTTGAATCCAAATTCTCAGGTGGTGTCTCTCAGCTGCCCAGCAGCACAGTGAGTACAGCACGAACGTTTGGCCTCTACTCCCACAGCAGAAGAGCCAGGATTGAAAGCTGGTGCTGGACCTGTTCAGCACACAATCACCTTTACTTTGGTGCCTCCATCGTTGCTTTCACTGCTCACATTCATACAGGAAAAGCATTTGAATGGAATCAGTCCAGAGGCTGCTCTCTGCTGCGCAGCAACACAGTCAGCACAGAATGAACAGTGGCATCTGCTCACACGGCAGAAGGACCAGCAGGGAAAGCTAGTGCTCTGCTTCTTCAGCACACAAGCAGCTTTGCAACGGGGTCACCATCATTGCAGTCTCTCCTCGGTTTCATACCTAAAAGTCCATTTGAATCCGAATTCTCAGGTGGTGTCGCTCAGCTGCCCAGCAGCACAGTGAGTACAGCACGAACGTTTGGCCTCTGCTCCCACAGCAGAAGAGCCAGGATTGAAAGCTGGTGCTGGACCTGTTCAGCACACAATCCCCTTTACATTGGTGCCTCCATCGTTGCTTTCACTGCTAACACTCATACAGGAAAAGCATTTGAATAGAATCCGTCCAGAGCCTGCTCCCTGCTGGCAGCAACACAGCACAGAATGAACAGTGGCATCTGCTCACACGGCAGAAGGAGCAGCAGGGAAAGCTAGTGCTCTGCTTCTTCAGCACACAAGCAGCTTTGCAACGGGGTCACCATCATTGCAGTCTCTCCTCGGTTTCATACCTAAAAGTCCATTTGAATCCAAATTCTCAAGCGGTCTCAGCTGCCCAGCAGCACAGTGAGTACAGCACGAACGTTTGGCCTCTGCTCCCACAGCAGAAGAGCCAGGATTGAAAGCTGGTGCTGGACCTGTTCAGCACACAATCACCTTTACATTGGTGCCTCCATCGTTGCTTTCACTGCTCACTTTCATACAGGAAAAGCATTTGAATGGAATCAGTCCAGAGCCTGCTCTCTGCTGCGCAGGAACACAGTCAGCACAGAATGAACAGTGGCATCTGCTCACACGGCAGAAGGAGCAGCAGGGAAAGCTAGTGCTGTGTCTCTTCAGCACACAAGAAGCTTTTCAACGGGGTCACCATCATTGCAGTCTCTCCTCGGTTTCATACCTAAAAGTCCATTTGAATCCAAATTCTCAGGTGGTGTCTCTCAGCTGCCCAGCAGCACAGTTAGTACAGCACGAACGTTTGGCCTCTGCTCCCACAGCAGAAGAGCCAGGATTGAAAGCTGGTGCTGGACCTGTTCAGCACACAATCCCTTTTACATTGGTGCATTCATCGTTGCTTTCACTGCTCACTTTCATACAGGAAAAGCAGTTGAATGGAATCAGTCCAGAGGCTGCTCTCTGCTGCGCAGCAACACAGTGAGCACAGAATGAACAGGGGCATCTGCTCACACGGCAGAAGGACCAGCAGGGAAAGCTAGTGCTGTGTCTCTTCAGCACACAAGCAGCTTTGCAACGGGGTCACCATCATTGCAGTCTCTCCTCGGTTTCATACCTAAAAGTCCATTTGAATCAAAATTCTCAGGTGGTGTCTCTCAGCTGCCCAGCAGCACAGTTAGTACAGCACGAACGTTTGGCCTCTGCTCCCACAGCAGAAGAGCCAGGATTGAAAGCTGGTGCTGGACCTGTTCAGCACACAATCCCTTTTACATTGGTGCATTCATCGTTGCTTTCACTGCTCACTTTCATACAGGAAAAGCATTTGAATGGAATCAGTCCAGAGGCTGCTCTCTGCTGCGCAGCAACACAGTCAGCACAGAATGAACAGTGGCATCTGCTCACACGGCAGAAGGAGCAGCAGGGAAAGCTAGTGCTCTGCTTCTTCAGCACACAAGCAGCTTTGCAACGGGGTCACCATCATTGCAGTCTCTCCTCGGTTTCATACCTAAAAGTCCATTTGAATCCGAATTCTCAAGCGGTCTCAGCTGCCCAGCAGCACAGTGAGTACAGCACGAACGTTTGGCATCTGCTCCCACAGCAGAAGAGCAAGGATTGAAAGCTGGTGCTGGACCTCTTCAGCACACAATCCCCTTTACATTGGTGCATCCATCGTTGCTTTCACTGCTAACACTCGTACAGGAAAAGCATTTGAATAGAATCAGAGTAGAGCCTCCTCCCTGCTGGCAGCAACACAGCACAGAATGAACAGGGGCATCTGCTCACACGGCAGAAGGACCCGCAGGGAAAGCTAGTTCTGTGTCTCTTCAGCACACAAGAAGCTTTGCAACGGGGTCACCATCATTGCAGTCTCTCCTCGGTTTCATACCTAAAAGTCCATTTGAATCCAAATTCTCAGGTGGTGTCTCTCAGCTGCCCAGCAGCACAGTTAGTACAGCACGAACGTCTGGCCTCTGCTCCCACAGCAGAAGAGCCAGGATTGAAAGCTGGTGCTGGACCTGTTCAGCACACAATCACCTTTACATTGGTGCCTCCATCGTTGCTTTCACTGCTCACATTCATACAGGAAAAGCATTTGAATAGAATCAGTCCAGAGGCTGCTCTCTGCTGCGCAGCAACACAGTCAGCACAGAATGAACAGTGGCATCTGCTCACACGGCAGAAGGAGCAGCAGGGAAAGCTAGTGCTCTGCTTCTTCAGCACACAAGCAGCTTTGCAACGGGGTCACCATCATTGCAGTCTCTCCTCGGCTTCATACCTAAAAGTCCATTTGAATCCGAATTCTCAGGTGGTGTCGCTCAGCTGCCCAGCAGCACAGTGAGTACAGCACGAACGTTTGGCCTCTGCTCCCACAGCAGAAGAGCCAGGATTGAAAGCTGGTGCTGGACCTGTTCAGCACACAATCCCCTTTACATTGGTGCCTCCATCGTTGCTTTCACTGCTAACACTCATACAGGAAAAGCATTTGAATAGAATCCGTCCAGAGCCTGCTCCCTGCTGGCAGCAACACAGCACAGAATGAACAGTGGCATCTGCTCACACGGCAGAAGGAGCAGCAGGGAAAGCTAGTGCTCTGCTTCTTCAGAACACAAGCAGCTTTGCAACGGGGTCTCCATCATTGCAGTCTCTCCTCGGTTTCATACCTAAAAGTCCATTTGAATCCAAATTCTCAGGTGGTGTCTCTCAGCTGCCCAGCAGCACAGTGAGTACAGCACGAACGTTTGGCCTCTGCTCCCACAGCAGAAGAGCCAGGATTGAAAGCTGGTGCTGGACCTGTTCAGCACACAATCCCCTTTACATTGGTGCCTCCATCGTTGCTTTCACTGCTCACTTTCATACAGGAAAAGCATTTGAATGGAATCAGTCCAGAGCCTGCTCTCTGCTGCGCAGGAACACAGTCAGCACAGAATGAACAGTGGCATCTGCTCACACGGCAGAAGGAGCAGCAGGGAAAGCTAGTGCTGTGTCTCTTCAGCACACAAGAAGCTTTTCAACGGGGTCACCATCATTGCAGTCTCTCCTCGGTTTCATACCTAAAAGTCCATTTGAATCCAAATTCTCAGGTGGTGTCTCTCAGCTGCCCAGCAGCACAGTTAGTACAGCACGAACGTTTGGCCTCTGCTCCCACAGCAGAAGAGCCAGGATTGAAAGCTGGTGCTGGACCTGTTCAGCACACAATCCCCTTTACATTGGTGCCTCCATCGTTGCTTTCACTGCTAACACTCATACAGGAAAAGCATTTGAATAGAATCCGTCCAGAGCCTGCTCCCTGCTGGCAGCAACACAGCACAGAATGAACAGTGGCATCTGCTCACACGGCAGAAGGAGCAGCAGGGAAAGCTAGTGCTCTGCTTCTTCAGAACACAAGCAGCTTTGCAACGGGGTCACCATCATTGCAGTCTCTCCTCGGTTTCATACCTAAAAGTCCATTTGAATCCAAATTCTCAGGTGGTGTCTCTCAGCTGCCCAGCAGCACAGTTAGTACAGCACGAACGTTTGGCCTCTGCTCCCACAGCAGAAGAGCCAGGATTGAAAGCTGGTTGTGGACCTGTTCAGCACACAATCCCCTTTACATTGGTGCCTCCATCGTTGCTTTCACTGCTCACTTTCATACAGGAAAAGCATTTGAATGGAATCAGTCCAGAGCCTGCTCTCTGCTGCGCAGGAACACAGTCAGCACAGAATGAACAGTGGCATCTGCTCACACGGCAGAAGGAGCAGCAGGGAAAGCTAGTGCTGTGTCTCTTCAGCACACAAGAAGCTTTTCAACGGGGTCACCATCATTGCAGTCTCTCCTCGGTTTCATACCTAAAAGTCCATTTGAATCCAAATTCTCAGGTGGTGTCTCTCAGCTGCCCAGCAGCACAGTTAGTACAGCACGAACGTTTGGCCTCTGCTCCCACAGCAGAAGAGCCAGGATTGAAAGCTGGTGCTGGACCTGTTCAGCACACAATCCCTTTTACATTGGTGCATTCATCGTTGCTTTCCTAAAACTCGTACAGGAAAAGCATTTGAATAGAATCAGAGTAGAGCCTCCTCCCTGCTGGCAGCAACACAGCACAGAATGAACAGGGGCATCTGCTCACACGGCAGAAGGACCCGCAGGGAAAGCTAGTGCTGTGTCTCTTCAGCACACAAGCAGCTTTGCACCGGGGTCACCATCATTGCAGTCTCTCCTCGGTTTCATACCTAAAAGTCCATTTGAATCCAAATTCTCAGGTGGTGTCTCTCAGCTGCCCAGCAGCACAGTGAGTACAGCACGAACGTTTGGCCTCTGCTCCCACAGCAGAAGAGCCAGGATTGAAAGCTGGTGCTGGACCTGTTCAGCACACAATCCCCTTTACATTGGTGCCTCCATCGTTGCTTTCACTGCTCACTTTCATACAGGAAAAGCATTTGAATGGAATCAGTCCAGAGCCTGCTCTCTGCTGCGCAGCAACACAGTCAGCACAGAATGAACAGTGGCATCTGCTCACAAGGCAGAAGGAGCAGCAGGGAAAGCTAGTGCTCTGCTTCTTCAGCACACAAGCAGCTTTGCACCGGGGTCACCATCATTGCAGTCTCTCCTCGGTTTCATACCTAAAAGTCCAATTGAATCCAAATTCTCAGGTGGTGTCTCTCAGCTGCCCAGCAGCACAGTTAGTACAGCACGAACGTTTGGCCTCTGCTCCCACAGCAGAAGAGCCAGGATTGAAAGCTGGTGCTGGACCTGTTCAGCACACAATCCCTTTTACATTGGTGCCTCCATCGTTGCTTTCACTGCTCACTTTCATACAGGAAAAGCATTTGAATGGAATCAGTCCAGAGGCTGCTCTCTGCTGCGCAGCAACACAGTCAGCACAGAATGAACAGTGGCATCTGCTCACACGGCAGAAGGAGCAGCAGGGAAAGCTAGTGCTCTGCTTCTTCAGCACACAAGCAGCTTTGCAACGGGGTCACCATCATTGCAGTCTCTCCTCGGTTTCATACCTAAAAGTCCATTTGAATCCGAATTCTCAAGCGGTCTCAGCTGCCCAGCAGCACAGTGAGTACAGCACGAACGTTTGGCATCTGCTCCCACAGCAGAAGAGCCAGGATTGAAAGCTGGTGCTGGACCTGTTCAGCACACAATCCCCTTTACATTGGTGCCTCCATCGTTGCTTTCACTGCTAACACTCGTACAGGAAAAGCATTTGAATAGAATCAGTCCAGAGCCTGCTCCCTGCTGGCAGCAACGCAGCACAGAATGAACAGTGGCATCTTTCACACGGCAGAAGGAGCAGCAGGGAAAGCTAGTGCTCTGCTTCTTCAGCACACAAGCAGCTTTGCAACGGGGTCACCATCATTGCAGTCTCTCCTCGGTTTCATACCTAAAAGTCCATTTGAATCCAAATTCTCAGGTGGTGTCTCTCAGCTGCCCAGCAGCACAGTAAGTACAGCACGAACGTTTGGCCTCTGCTCCCACAGCAGAAGAGCCAGGATTGAAAGCTGGTGCTGGACCTGTTCAGCACACAATCACCTTTACATTGGTGCCTCCATCGTTGCTTTCACTCTTCACTTTCATACAGGAAAAGCGTTTGAATGGAATCAGTCCAGAGGCTGCTCTCTGCTGCGCAGCAACACAGTCAGCACAGAATGAACAGTGGCATCTGCTCACACGGCAGAAGGACCAGCAGGGAAAGCTAGTGCTCTGCTTCTTCAGCACACAAGCTGCTTTGCAACGGGGTCACCATCATTGCAGTCTCTCCTCGGTTTCATACCTAAAAGTCCATTTGAATCCAAATTCTCAGGTGGTGTCTCTCAGCTGCCCAGCAGCACAGTGAGTACAGCACGAACGTTTGGTCTCTGCTCCCACAGCAGAAGAGCCAGGATTGAAAGCTGGTGCTGGACCTGTTCAGCACACAATCACCTTTACATTGGTGCCTCCATCGTTGCTTTCACTGCTAACACTCATACAGGAAAAGCATTTGAATGGAATCCGTCCAGAGCCTGCTCCCTGCTGGCAGCAACACAGCACAGAATGAACAGTGGCATCTGCTCACACGGCAGAAGGAGCAGCAGGGAAAGCTAGTGCTCTGCTTCTTCAGCACACAAGCAGCTTTGCAACGGGGTCACCATCATTGCAGTCTCTCCTCGGTTTCATACCTAAAAGTCCATTTGAATCCGAATCACAGGTGGTGTCGCTCAGCTGCCCAGCAGCACAGTGAGTACAGCACGAACGTTTGGCATCTGCTCCCACAGCAGAAGAGCCAGGATTGAAAGCTGGTGCTGGACCTGTTCAGCACACAATCCCCTTTACATTGGTGCCTCCATCATTGCTTTCACTGCTCACTTTCATACAGGAAAAGCATTTGAATGGAATCAGTCCAGAGCCTGCTCTCTGCTGCGCAGCAACACAGTCAGCACAGAATGAACAGTGGCATCTGCTCACAAGGCAGAAGGAGCAGCAGGGAAAGCTAGTGCTCTGCTTCTTCAGCACACAAGCAGCTTTGCACCGGGGTCACCATCATTGCAGTCTCTCCTCGGTTTCATACCTAAAAGTCCATTTGAATCCAAATTCTCAGGTGGTGTCTCTCAGCTGCCCAGCAGCACAGTTAGTACAGCACGAACGTTTGGCATCTGCTCCCACAGCAGAAGAGCCAGGATTGAAAGCTGGTTGTGGACCTGTTCAGCACACAATCCCCTTTACATTGGTGCATCCATCGTTGCTTTCACTGCTCACTTTCATACAGGAAAAGCATTTGAATGGAATCAGTCCAGAGCCTGCTCTCTGCTGCGCAGCAACACAGTCAGCGCAGAATGAACAGTGGCATCTGCTCACACGGCAGAAGGAGCAGCAGGGAAAGCTTGTGCTCTGCTTCTTCAGCACACAAGCAGCTTTGCAACGGGGTCACCATCATTGCAGTCTCTCCTCGGTTTCATACCTAAAAGTCCATTTGAATCCGAATCACAGGTGGTGTCGCTCAGCTGCCCAGCAGCACAGTGAGTACAGCACGAACGTTTGGCATCTGCTCCCACAGCAGAAGAGCCAGGATTGAAAGCTGGTGCTGGACCTGTTCAGCACACAATCCCCTTTACATTGGTGCCTCCATCATTGCTTTCACTGCTCACTTTCATACAGGAAAAGCATTTGAATGGAATCAGTCCAGAGCCTGCTCTCTGCTGCGCAGCAACACAGTCAGCACAGAGTGAACAGTGGCATCTGCTCACAAGGCAGAAGGAGCAGCAGGGAAAGCTAGTGCTCTCCTTCTTCAGCACACAAGCAGCTTTGCACCGGGGTCACCATCATTGCAGTCTCTCCTCGGTTTCATACCTAATAGTCCAATTGAATCCAAATTCTCAGGTGGTGTCTCTCAGCTGCCCAGCAGCACAGTTAGTACAGCACGAACGTTTGGCCTCTGCTCCCACAGCAGAAGAGCCAGGATTGAAAGCTGGTTCTGGACCTGTTCAGCACACAATCCCTTTTACATTGGTGCCTCCATCGTTGCTTTCACTGCTCACTTTCATACAGGAAAAGCATTTGAATGGAATCAGTCCAGAGCCTGCTCTCTGCTGCGCAGCAACACAGTCAGCACAGAATGAACAGTGGCATCTGCTCACACGGCAGAAGGAGCAGCAGGGAAAGCTAGTGCTCTGCTTCTTCAGCACACAAGCAGCTTTGCAACGGGGTCACCATCATTGCAGTCTCTCCTCGGTTTCATACCTAAAAGTCCATTTGAATCCGAATTCTCAAGCGGTCTCAGCTGCCCAGCAGCACAGTGAGTACAGCACGAACGTTTGGCATCTGCTCCCACAGCAGAAGAGCAAGGATTGAAAGCTGGTGCTGGACCTGTTCAGCACACAATCCCCTTTACATTGGTGCATCCATCGTTGCTTTCACTGCTAACACTCGTACAGGAAAAGCATTTGAATAGAATCAGTCCAGAGCCTGCTCCCTGCTGGCAGCAACGCAGCACAGAATGAACAGGGGCATCTGCTCACACGGCAGAAGGAGCAGCAGGGAAAGCTAGTGCTGTGTCTCTTCAGCACACAAGCAGCTTTGCAACGGGGTCACCATCATTGCAGTCTCTCCTCGGTTTCATACCTAAAAGTCCATTTGAATCCGAATCACAGGTGGTGTCGCTCAGCTGCCCAGCAGCACAGTTAGTACAGCACGAACGTTTGGCCTCTGCTCCCACAGCAGAAGAGCCAGGATTGAAAGCTGGTGCTGGACCTGTTCAGCACACAATCACCTTTACATTGGTGCCTCCATCGTTGCTTTCACTGCTCACATTCATACAGGAAAAGCATTTGAATGGAATCAGTCCAGAGGCTGCTCTCTGCTGCGCAGCAACACAGTCAGCACAGAATGAACAGTGGCATCTGCTCACACGGCAGAAGGAGCAGCAGGGAAAGCTAGTGCTCTGCTTCTTCAGCACACAAGCAGCTTTGCAACGGGGTCACCATCATTGCAGTCTCTCCTCGGTTTCATACCTAAAAGTCCATTTGAATCCGAATCACAGGTGGTGTCGCTCAGCTGCACAGCAGCACAGTGAGTACAGCACGAACGTTTGGCATCTGCTCCCACAGCAGAAGAGCCAGGATTGAAAGCTGTTGCTGGACCTGTTCAGCACACAATCCCCTTTACATTGGTGCATCCATCGTTGCTTTCACGGCTAAAACTCGTACAGGAAAAGCATTTGAATAGAATCAGAGTAGAGCCTCCTCCCTGCTGGCAGCAACACAGCACAGAATGAACAGGGGCATCTGCTCACACGGCAGAAGGACCCGCAGGGAAAGCTAGTGCTGTGTCTCTTCAGCACACAAGCAGCTTTGCACCGGGGTCACCATCATTGCAGTCTCTCCTCGGTTTCATACCTAAAAGTCCATTTGAATCCAAATTCTCAGGTGGTGTCTCTCAGCTGCCCAGCAGCACAGTGAGTACAGCACGAACGTTTGGCCTCTGCTCCCACAGCAGAAGAGCCAGGATTGAAAGCTGGTGCTGGACCTGTTCAGCACACAATCCCCTTTACATTGGTGCCTCCATCGTTGCTTTCACTGCTCACTTTCATACAGGAAAAGCATTTGAATGGAATCAGTCCAGAGCCTGCTCTCTGCTGCGCAGCAACACAGTCAGCACAGAATGAACAGTGGCATCTGCTCACAAGGCAGAAGGAGCAGCAGGGAAAGCTAGTGCTCTGCTTCTTCAGCACACAAGCAGCTTTGCACCGGGGTCACCATCATTGCAGTCTCTCCTCGGTTTCATACCTAATAGTCCAATTGAATCCAAATTCTCAGGTGGTGTCTCTCAGCTGCCCAGCAGCACAGTTAGTACAGCACGAACGTTTGGCCTCTGCTCCCACAGCAGAAGAGCCAGGATTGAAAGCTGGTGCTGGACCTGTTCAGCACACAATCCCTTTTACATTGGTGCCTCCATCGTTGCTTTCACTGCTCACTTTCATACAGGAAAAGCATTTGAATGGAATCAGTCCAGAGGCTGCTCTCTGCTGCGCAGCAACACAGTCAGCACAGAATGAACAGTGGCATCTGCTCACACGGCAGAAGGAGCAGCAGGGAAAGCTAGTGCTCTGCTTCTTCAGCACACAAGCAGCTTTGCAACGGGGTCACCATCATTGCAGTCTCTCCTCGGTTTCATACCTAAAAGTCCATTTGAATCCGAATTCTCAAGCGGTCTCAGCTGCCCAGCAGCACAGTGAGTACAGCACGAACGTTTGGCATCTGCTCCCACAGCAGAAGAGCCAGGATTGAAAGCTGGTGCTGGACCTGTTCAGCACACAATCCCCTTTACATTGGTGCCTCCATCGTTGCTTTCACTGCTAACACTCGTACAGGAAAAGCATTTGAATAGAATCAGTCCAGAGCCTGCTCCCTGCTGGCAGCAACGCAGCACAGAATGAACAGTGGCATCTGCTCACACGGCAGAAGGAGCAGCAGGGAAAGCTAGTGCTCTGCTTCTTCAGCACACAAGCAGCTTTGCAACGGGGTCACCATCATTGCAGTCTCTCCTCGGGTTCATACCTAAAAATTCCATTTGAATCCAAATTCTCAGGTGGTGTCTCTCAGCTGCCCAGCAGCACAGTTAGTACAGCACGAACGTTTGGCCTCTGCTCCCACAGCAGAAGAGCCAGGATTGAAAGCTGGTGCTGGACCTGTTCAGCACAGAATCACCTTTACATTGGTGCCTCCATCGTTGCTTTCACTGCTAACACTCGTACAGGAAAAGCATTTGAATAGAATCAGTCCAGAGCCCGCTCCCTGCTGGCAGCAACACAGCACTGAATGAACAGGGGCATCTGCTCACACGGCAGAAGGACCAGCAGGGAAAGCTAGTGCTGTGTCTCTTCAGCACACAAGAAGCTTTGCAACGGGGTCACCATCATTGCAGTCTCTCCTCGGTTTCATACCTAAAAGTCCATTTGAATCCAAATTCTCAGGTGGTGTCTCTCAGCTGCCCAGCTGCACAGTTAGTACAGCACGAACGTTTGGCCTCTGCTCCCACAGCAGAAGAGCCAGGATTGAAAGCTGGTGCTGGACCTGTTCAGCACACAATCCCCTTTACATTGGTGCCTCCATCGTTGCTTTAACTGCTAACACTCATACAGGAAAAGCATTTGAATAGAATCCGTCCAGAGCCTGCTCCCTGCTGGCAGCAACACAGCACAGAATGAACAGTGGCATCTGCTCACACGGCAGAAGGAGCAGCAGGGAAAGCTAGTGCTCTGCTTCTTCAGCACACAAGCAGCTTTGCAAAGGTGTCACCATCATTGCAGTCTCTCCTCGGGTTCATACCTAAAAGTCCATTTGAATCCAAATTCTCAGGTGGTGTCTCTCAGCTGCCCAGCAGCACAGTTAGTACAGCACGAACGTTTGGCCTCTGCTCCCACAGCAGAAGAGCCAGGATTGAAAGCTGGTGCTGGACCTGTTCAGCACACAATCCCCTTTACATTGGTGCCTCCATCGTTGCTTTCACTGCTCACTTTCATACAGGAAAAGCATTTGAATGGAATCAGTCCAGAGGCTGCTCTCTGCTGCGCAGCAACACAGTGAGCACAGAATGAACAGTGGCATCTGCTCACACGGCAGAAGGACCAGCAGGGAAAGCTAGTGCTCTGCTTCTTCAGCACACAAGCAGCTTTGCAACGGGGTCACCATCATTGCAGTCTCTCCTCGGTTTCATACCTAAAAGTCCATTTGAATCCAAATTCTCAAGCGGTCTCATCTGCCCTGCAGCACAGTGAGTACTGCACGAACGTTTGGCATCTGCTCCCACAGCAGAAGAGCAAGGATTGAAAGCTGGTGCTGGACCTGTTCAGCACACAATCCCCTTTACATTGGTGCATCCATCGTTGCTTTCACTGCTAACACTCGTACAGGAAAAGCATTTGAATAGAATCAGTCCAGAGCCTGCTCTCTGCTGCGCAGCAACACAGTCAGCACAGAATGAACAGTGGCATCTGCTCACACGGCAGAAGGAGCAGCAGGGAAAGCTAGTGCTCTGCTTCTTCAGCACACAAGCAGCTTTGCAACGGGGTCACCATCATTGCAGTCTCTCCTCGGTTTCATACCTAAAAGTCCATTTGAATCCAAATTCTCAGGTGGTGTCGCTCAGCTGCCCAGCAGCACAGTGAGTACAGCACGAACGTTTGGCCTCTGCTCCCACAGCAGAAGAGCCAGGATTGAAAGCTGGTGCTGGACCTGTTCAGCACACAATCCCCTTTACATTGGTGCCTCCATCGTTGCTTTCACTGCTAACACTCATACAGGAAAAGCATTTGAATGGAATCAGTCCAGAGCCTGCTCTCTGCTGTGCAGGAACACAGTCAGCACAGAATGAACAGTGGCATCTGCTCACACGGCAGAAGGAGCAGCAGGGAAAGCTAGTGCTCTGCTTCTTCAGACACAAGCAGCTTTGCAACGGGGTCACCATCATTGCAGTCTCTCCTCGGTTTCATACCTAAAAGTCCATTTGAATACAAATTCTCAGGTGGTCTCAGCTGCCCAGCAGCACAGTGAGTACAGCACGAACGTTTGGCCTCTGCTCCCACAGCAGAAGAGCCAGGATTGAAAGCTGGTGCTGGACCTGTTCAGCACACAATCCCCTTTACATTGGTGCCTCCATCGTTGCTTTCACTGCTCACATTCATACAGGAAAAGCATTTGAATGGAATCAGTCCAGAGGCTGCTCTCTGCTGCGCAGGAACACAGTCAGCACAGAATGAACAGTGGCATCTGCTCACACGGCAGAAGGAGCAGCAGGGAAAGCTAGTGCTCTGCTTCTTCAGCACACAAGCAGCTTTGCAAAGGGGTCACCATCATTGCAGTCTCTCCTCGGTTTCCTACCTAAAAGTACATTTGAATCCAAATTCTCAGGTGGTGTCTCTCAGCTGCCCAGCAGCACAGTTAGTACAGCACGAACGTTTGGCCTCTGCTCCCACAGCAGAAGAGCCAGGATTGAAAGCTGGTGCTGGACCTGTTCAGCACAGAATCACCTTTACATTGGTGCCTCCATCGTTGCTTTCACTGCTAACACTCGTACAGGAAAAGCATTTGAATAGAATCAGTCCAGAGCCTGCTCCTTGCTGGCAGCAACACAGCACAGAATGAACAGGGGCATCTGCTCACACGGCAGAAGGAGCAGCAGGGAAAGCTAGTGCTCTGCTTCTTCAGCACACAAGAAGCTTTGCAACGGGGTCACCATCATTGCAGTCTCTCCTCGGTTTCATACCTAAAAGTCCATTTGAATCCAAATTCTCAGGTGGTGTCTCTCAGCTGCCCAGCAGCACAGTTAGTACAGCACGAACATTTGGCCTCTGCTCCCACAGCAGAAGAGCCAGGATTGAAAGCTGGTGCTGGACCTGTTCAGCACACAATCCCCTTTACATTGGTGCCTCCATCGTTGCTTTCACTGCTCACATTCATACAGGAAAAGCATTTGAATGGAATCAGTCCAGAGGCTGCTCTCTGCTGCGCAGGAACACAGTCAGCACAGAATGAACAGTGGCATCTGCTCACACGGCAGAAGGACCCGCAGGGAAAGCTAGTGCTCTGCTTCTTCAGCACACAAGCAGCTTTGCAACGGGGTCACCATCATTGCAGTCTCTCCTCGGGTTCATACCTAAAAGTCCATTTGAATCCAAATTCTCAGGTGGTGTCTCTCAGCTGCCCAGCAGCACAGTTAGTACAGCACGAACGTTTGGCCTCTGCTCCCACAGCAGAAGAGCCAGGATTGAAAGCTGGTGCTGGACCTGTTCAGCACAGAATCACCTTTACATTGGTGCCTCCATCGTTGCTTTCACTGCTAACACTCGTACAGGAAAAGCATTTGAATAGAATCAGTCCAGAGCCTGCTCCCTGCTGGCAGCAACACAGCACAGAATGAACAGGGGCATCTGCTCACACGGCAGAAGGAGCAGCAGGGAAAGCTAGTGCTCTGCTTCTTCAGCACACAAGCAGCTTTGCAACGGGGTCACCATCATTGCAGTCTCTCCTCGGCTTCATACCTAAAAGTCCATTTGAATCCAAATTCTCAAGCGGTCTCAGCTGCCCAGCAGCACAGTGACTACTGCACGAACGTTTGGCATCTGCTCCCACAGCAGAAGAGCAAGGATTGAAAGCTGGTGCTGGACCTGTTCAGCACACAATCCCCTTTACATTGGTGCATCCATCGTTGCTTTCACTGCTAAAACTCGTACAGGAAAAGCATTTGAATGGAATCAGTCCAGAGCCTGCTCTCTGCTGCGCAGCAACACAGTCAGCACAGAATGAACAGTGGCATCTGCTCACACGGCAGAAGGAGCAGCAGGGAAAGCTAGTGCTCTGCTTCTTCAGCACACAAGCAGCTTTGCAACGGGGTCACCATCATTGCAGTCTCTCCTCGGCTTCATACCTAAAAGTCCATTTGAATCCGAATTCTCAGGTGGTGTCTCTCAGCTGCCCAGCAGCACAGTGAGTACAGCACGAACGTTTGGCCTCTGCTCCCACAGCAGAAGAGCCAGGATTGAAAGCTGGTGCTGGACCTGTTCAGCACACAATCCCCTTTACATTGGTGCCTCCATCGTTGCTTTCACTGCTCACATTCATACAGGAAAAGCATTTGAATGGAATCAGTCCAGAGGCTGCTCTCTGCTGCGCAGCAACACAGTCAGCACAGAATGAACAGTAGCATCTGCTCACACGGCAGAAGGACCAGCAGGGAAAGCTAGTGGTCTACTTCTTCAGCACACAAGCAGCTTTGCAACGGGGTCACCATCATTGCAGTCTCTCCTCGGTTTCATACCTAAAAGTCCATTTGAATCCAAATTCTCAGGTGGTGTCTCTCAGCTGCCCAGCAGCACAGTTAGTACAGCACGAATGTTTGGCCTCTGCTCCCACAGCAGAAGAGCCAGGATTGAAAGCTGGTGCTGGACCTGTTCAGCACACAATCTCCTTTACACTGGTGCCTCCATCGTTGCTTTCACTGCTCACTTTCATACAGGAAAAGCATTTGAATAGAATCCGTCCAGAGCCTGCTCCCTGCTGGCAGCAACACAGCACAGAATGAACAGTGGCATCTGCTCACACGGCAGAAGGAGCAGCAGGGAAAGCTCGGGCTGTGTCTCTTCAGCACACAAGCAGTTTTGCAACGGGGTCACCATCATTGCAGTCTCTCCTCGGTTTCATACCTAAAAGTCCATTTGAATCCAAATTCTCAGGTGGTGTCGCTCAGCTGCCCAGAAGCACAGTGAGTGCAGCACGAACGTTTGGCCTCTGCTCCCACAGCAGAAGAGCCAGGATTGAAAGCTGGTGCTGGACCTGTTCAGCACACAATCCCCTTTACATTGGTGCCCCCATCGTTGCTTTAACTGCTAACACTCATACAGGAAAAGCATTTGAATAGAATCCGTCCAGAGCCTGCTCCCTGCTGGCAGCAACACAGCACAGAATGAACAGTGGCATCTGCTCACACGGCAGAAGGAGCAGCAGGGAAAGCTAGTGCTCTGCTTCTTCAGCACACAAGCAGCTTTGCAACGGGGTCACCATCATTGCAGTCTCTCCTCGGTTTCCTACCTAAAAGTCCATTTGAATCCAAATTCTCAGGTGGTGTCTCTCAGCTGCCCAGCAGCACAGTTAGTACAGCACGAACGTTTGGCCTCTGCTCCCACAGCAGAAGAGCCAGGATTGAAAGCTGGTGCTGGACCTGTTCAGCACACAATCCCTTTTACATTGGTGCATTCATCGTTGCTTTCACTGCTCACTTTCATACAGGAAAAGCATTTGAATGGAATCAGTCCAGAGGCTGCTCTCTGCTGCGCAGCAACACAGTCAGCACAGAATGAACAGTAGCATCTGCTCACACGGCAGAAGGAGCAGCAGGGAAAGCTAGTGCTCTGCTTCTTCTCACACAAGCAGCTTTGCAACGGGGTCACCATCATTGCAGTCTCTCCTCGGTTTCATACCTAAAAGTCCATTTGAATCCAAATTCTCAGGTGGTGTCTCTCAGCTGCCCAGCAGCACAGTGAGTACCGCACGAACGTTTGGCCTCTGCTCCCACAGCAGAAGAGCCAGGATTGAAAGCTGGTGCTGGACCTGTTCAGCACACAATCCCCTTTACATTGGTGCCTCCATCGTTGCTTTCACTGCTCACTTTCATACAGGAAAAGCATTTGAATGGAATCAGTCCAGAGCCTGCTCTCTGCTGCGCAGCAACACAGTCAGCACAGAATGAACAGTGGCATCGGCTCACACGGCAGAAGGAGCAGCAGGGAAAGCTAGTGCTCTGCTTCTTCAGCACACAAGCAGCTTTGCAACGGGGTCACCATCATTGCAGTCTCTCCTCGGTTTCATACCTAAAAGTCCATTTGAATCCAAATTCTCAAGCGGTCTCAGCTGCCCAGCAGCACAGTGAGTACTGAACGAACGTTTGGCATCTGCTCCCACCGCAGAAGAGCCAGGATTGAAAGCTGGTGCTGGACCTGTTCAGCACACAATCCCCTTTACATTGGTGCATCCATCGTTGCTTTCACTGCTAACACTCGTACAGGAAAAGCATTTGAATAGAATCAGTCCAGAGGCTGCTCTCTGCTGCGCAGCAACACAGTCAGCACAGAATGAACAGTGGCATCTGCTCACACGGCAGAAGGAGCAGCAGGGAAAGCTAGTGCTCTGCTTCTTCAGCACACAAGCAGCTTTGCAACGGGGTCACCATCATTGCAGTCTCTCCTCGGCTTCATACCTAAAAGTCCATTTGAATCCAAATTCTCAGGTGGTGTCTCTCAGCTGCCCAGCAGCACAGTGAGTACAGCACGAACGTTTGGCCTCTGCTCCCACAGCAGAAGAGCCAGGATTGAAAGCTGGTGCTGGACCTGTTCAGCACACAATCACCTTTACATTGGTGCCTCCATCGTTGCTTTCACTGCTCACATTCATACAGGAAAAGCATTTGAATGGAATCAGTCCAGAGGCTGCTCTCTGCTGCGCAGCAACACAGTCAGCACAGAATGAACAGTGGCATCTGCTCACACGGCAGAAGGAGCAGCAGGGAAAGCTAGTGCTCTGCTTCTTCAGCACACAAGCAGCTTTGCAACGGGGTCACCATCATTGCAGTCTCTCCTCGGCTTCATACCTAAAAGTCCATTTGAATCCGAATTCTCAGGTGGTGTCGCTCAGCTGCCCAGCAGCACAGTGAGTACAGCACGAACGTTTGGCCTCTGCTCCCACAGCAGAAGAGCCAGGATTGAAAGCTGGTGCTGGACCTGTTCAGCACACAATCCCCTTTACATTGGTGCCTCCATCGTTGCTTTCACTGCTCACTTTCATACAGGAAAAGCATTTGAATGGAATCAGTCCAGAGCCTGCTCTCTGCTGCGCAGCAACACAGTCAGCACAGAATGAACAGTGGCATCTCTCACACGGCAGAAGGAGCAGCAGGGAAAGCTAGTGGTCTACTTCTTCAGCACACAAGCAGCTTTGCAACGGGGTCACCATCATTGCAGTCTCTCCTCGGTTTCATACCTAAAAGTCCATTTGAATCCAAATTCTCAGGTGGTGTCTCTCAGCTGCCCAGCAGCACAGTTAGTACAGCACGAACGTTTGGCCTCTGCTCCCACAGCAGAAGAGCCAGGATTGAAAGCTGGTGCTGGACCTGTTCAGCACACAATCCCTTTTACATTGGTGCATTCATCGTTGCTTTCACTGCTCACTTTCATACAGGAAAAGCATTTGAATGGAATCAGTCCAGAGGCTGCTCTCTGCTGCGCAGCAACACAGTCAGCACAGAATGAACAGTGGCATCTGCTCACACGGCAGAAGGAGCAGCAGGGAAAGCTAGTGCTCTGCTTCTTCAGCACACAAGCAGCTTTGCAACGGGGTCACCATCATTGCAGTCTCTCCTCGGCTTCATACCTAAAAGTCCATTTGAATCCGAATTTTCAGGTTGTGTCGCGCAGCTGCCCAGCAGCACAGTGAGTACAGCACGAACGTTTGGCCTCTGCTCCCACAGCAGAAGAGCCAGGATTGAAAGCTGGTGCTGGAACTCTTCAGCACACAATCCCCTTTACATTGGTGCCTCCATCGTTGCTTTCACTGCTCACATTCATACAGGAAAAGCATTTGAATGGAATCAGTCCAGAGGCTGCTCTCTGCTGCGCAGCAACACAGTCAGCACAGAATGAACAGTGGCATCTGCTCACACGGCAGAAGGAGCAGCAGGGAAAGCTAGTGCTCTGCTTCTTAAGCACACAAGCAGCTTTGCAACGGGGTCACCATCATTGCAGTCTCTCCTCGGTTTCATACCTAAAAGTCCATTTGAATCCAAATTCTCAGGTGGTGTCTGTCAGCTGCCCAGCAGCACAGTTAGTACAGCACGAACGTTTGGCCTCTGCTCCCACAGCAGAAGAGCCAGGATTGAAAGCTGGTGCTGGACCTGTTCAGCACACAATCCCTTTTACATTGGTGCATTCATCGTAGCTTTCACTGCTCACTTTCATACAGGAAAAGCATTTGAATGGAATCAGTCCAGAGGCTGCTCTCTGCTGCGCAGCAACACAGTCAGCACAGAATGAACAGTGGCATCTGCTCACACGGCAGAAGGAGCAGCAGGGAAAGCTAGTGCTCTGCTTCTTAAGCACACAAGCAGCTTTGCAACGGGGTCACCATCATTGCAGTCTCTCCTCGGTTTCATACCTAAAAGTCCATTTGAATCCAAATTCTCAGGTGGTGTCTCTCAGCTGCCCAGCAGCACAGTTAGTACAGCACGAACGTTTGGCCTCTGCTCCCACAGCAGAAGAGCCAGGATTGAAAGCTGGTGCTGGACCTGTTCAGCACACAATCACCTTTACATTGGTGCCTCCATCGTTGCTTTCACTGCTCACATTCATACAGGAAAAGCATTTGAATGGAATCAGTCCAGAGGCTGCTCTCTGCTGCGCAGCAACACAGTCAGCACAGAATGAACAGTGGCATCTGCTCACACGGCAGAAGGAGCAGCAGGGAAAGCTAGTGCTCTGCTTCTTCAGCACACAAGCAGCTTTGCAACGGGGTCACCATCATTGCAGTCTCTCCTCGGCTTCATACCTAAAAGTCCATTTGAATCCAAATTCTCAGGTGGTGTCTCTCAGCTGCCCAGCAGCACAGTTAGTACAGCACGAACGTTTGGCCTCTGCTCCCACAGCAGAAGAGCCAGGATTGAAAGCTGGTGCTGGACCTGTTCAGCACACAATCCCTTTTACATTGGTGCATTCATCGTTGCTTTCACTGCTCACTTTCATACAGGAAAAGCATTTGAATGGAATCAGTCCAGAGGCTGCTCTCTGCTGCGCAGCAACACAGTCAGCACAGAATGAACAGTGGCATCTGCTCACACAGCAGAAGGAGCAGCAGGGAAAGCTAGTGCTCTGCTTCTTCAGCACACAAGCAGCTTTGCAACGGGGTCACCATCATTGCAGTCTCTCCTCGGCTTCATACCTAAAAGTCCATTTGAATCCGAATTCTCAGGTGGTGTCGCTCAGCTGCCCAGCAGCACAGTGAGTACAGCACGAACGTTTGGCCTCTGCTCCCACAGCAGAAGAGCCAGGATTGAAAGCTGGTGCTGGACCTGTTCAGCACACAATCCCCTTCACATTGGTGCCTCCATCGTTGCTTTCACTGCTAACACTCATACAGGAAAAGCATTTGAATAGAATCCGTCCAGAGCCTGCTCCCTGCTGGCAGCAACACAGCACAGAATGAACAGTGGCATCTGCTCACACGGCAGAAGGACCAGCAGGGAAAGCTAGTGCTCTGCTTCTTCAGCACACAAGCAGCTTTGCAACGGGGTCACCATCATTGCAGTCTCTCCTCGGGTTCATACCTAAAAGTCCATTTGAATCCAAATTCTCAGGTGGTGTCTCTCAGCTGCCCAGCAGCACAGTTAGTACAGCACGAACGTTTGGCCTCTGCTCCCACAGCAGAAGAGCCAGGATTGAAAGCTGGTGCTGGACCTGTTCAGCACACAATCCCTTTTACATTGGTGCATTCATCGTTGCTTTCACTGCTCACTTTCATACAGGAAAAGCTTTTGAATGGAATCAGTCCAGAGGCTGCTCTCTGCTGCGCAGCAACACAGTCAGCACAGAATGAACAGTGGCATCTGCTCACACGGCAGAAGGAGCAGCAGGGAAAGCTAGTGCTCTGCTTCTTCAGCACACAAGCAGCTTTGCAACGGGGTCACCATCATTGCAGTCTCTCCTCGGGTTCATACCTAAAAGTCCATTTGAATCCAAATTCTCAGGTGGTGTCTCTCAGCTGCCCAGCAGCACAGTTAGTACAGCACGAACGTTTGGCCTCTGCTCCCACAGCAGAAGAGCCAGGATTGAAAGCTGGTGCTGGACCTGTTCAGCACACAATCCCTTTTACATTGGTGCCTCCATCGTTGCTTTCACTGCTCACATTCATACAGGAAAAGCATTTGAATGGAATCAGTCCAGAGGCTGCTCTCTGCTGCGCAGCAACACAGTCAGCACAGAATGAACAGTGGCATCTGCTCACACGGCAGAAGGAGCAGCAGGGAAAGCTAGTGCTCTGCTTCTTAAGCACACAAGCAGCTTTGCAACGGGGTCACCATCATTGCAGTCTCTCCTCGGTTTCATACCTAAAAGTCCATTTGAATCCAAATTCTCAGGTGGTGTCTCTCAGCTGCCCAGCAGCACAGTTAGTACAGCATGAACGTTTGGCCTCTGCTCCCACAGCAGAAGAGCCAGGATTGAAAGCTGGTGCTGGACCTGTTCAGCACACAATCCCCTTTACATTGGTGCCTCCATCGTTGCTTTCACTGCTAACACTCGTACAGGAAAAGCATTTGAATGGAATCAGTCCAGAGCCTGCTCCCTGCTGGCAGCAACACAGCACAGAATGAACAGTGGCATCTGCTCACACGGCAGAAGGACCAGCAGGGAAAGGTAGTGCTGTGTCTCTTCAGCACACAAGCAGCTTTGCAACGGGGTCACCATCATTGCAGTCTCTCCTCGGTTTCATACCTAAAAGTCCATTTGAATCCAAATTCTCAAGTGGTCTCAGCTGCCCAGCAGCACAGTGAGTACAGCACGAACGTTTGGCATCTGCTCCCACAGCAGAAGAGCCAGGATTGAAAGCTGGTGCTGGACCTGTTCAGCACACAATCCCCTTTACATTGGTGCATCCATCGTTGCTTTCACTGCTAACACTCGTACAGGAAAAGCATTTGAATAGAATCAGTCCAGAGCCTGCTCCCTGCTGGCAGCAACACAGCACAGAATGAACAGGGGCATCTGCTCACACGGCAGAAGGAGCAGCAGGGAAAGCTAGTGCTCTGCTTCTTCAGCACACAAGCAGCTTTGCAACGGGGTCACCATCATTGCAGTCTCTCCTCGGTTTCATACCTAAAAGTCCATTTGAATCCAAATTCTCAGGTGGTGTCTCTCAGCTGCCCAGCAGCACAGTTAGTACAGCACGAACGTTTGGCCTCTGCTCCCACAGCAGAAGAGCCAGGATTGAAAGCTGGTGCTGGACCTGTTCAGCACACAATCCCCTTTACATTGGTGCCTCCATCGTTGCTTTCACTGCTCACTTTCATACAGGAAAAGCATTTGAAAGGAATCAGTCCAGAGCCTGCTCTCTGCTGCGCAGGAACACAGTCAGCACAGAATGAACAGTGGCATCTGCTCACACGGCAGAAGGAGCAGCAGGGAAAGCTAGTGCTGTGTCTCTTCAGCACACAAGCAGCTTTGCAACGGGGTTAGCATCATTGCAGTCTCTCCTCGGTTTCATACCTAAAAGTCCATTTGAATCCAAATTCTCAGGTGGTGTCTCTCAGCTGCCCAGCAGCACAGTTAGTACAGCACGAACGTTTGGCCTCTGCTCCCACAGCAGAAGAGCCAGGATTGAAAGCTGGTGCTGGACCTGTTCAGCACACAATCCCCTTTACATTGGTGCCTCCATCGTTGCTTTCACTGCTCACTTTCATACAGGAAAAGCATTTGAATGGAATCAGTCCAGAGCCTGCTCTCTGCTGCGCAGGAACACAGTCAGCACAGAATGAACAGTGGCATCTGCTCACACGGCAGAAGGAGCAGCAGGGAAAGCTAGTGGTCTACTTCTTCAGCACACAAGCAGCTTTGCAACGGGGTTAGCATCATTGCAGTCTCTCCTCGGTTTCATACCTAAGAGTCCATTTGAATCCAAATTCTCAGGTGGTGTCGCTCAGCTGCCCAGCAGCACAGTGAGTACAGCACGAAGGTTTGGCCTCTGCTCCCACAGCAGAAGAGCCAGGATTGAAAGCTGGTGCTGGACCTGTTCAGCACACAATCCCCTTTACATTGGTGCATCCATCGTTGCTTTCACTGCTAACACTCATACAGGAAAAGCATTTGAATAGAATCCGTCCAGAGCCTGCTCCCTGCTGGCAGCAACACAGCACAGAATGAACAGTGGCATCTGCTCACACGGCAGAAGGAGCAGCAGGGAAAGCTAGTGCTCTGCTTCTTCAGCACACAAGCAGCTTTGCAACGGGGTCACCATCATTGCAGTCTCTCCTCGGGTTCATACCTAAAAGTCCATTTGAATCCAAATTCTCAGGTGGTGTCTCTCAGCTGCCCAGCAGCACAGTGAGTACAGCACGAACGTTTGGCCTCTGCTCCCACAGCAGAAGAGCCAGGATTGAAAGCTGGTGCTGGACCTGTTCAGCACACAATCCCCTTTACATTGGTGCCTCCATCGTTGCTTTCACTGCTCACTTTCATACAGGAAAAGCATTTGAATAGAATCAGTCCAGAGCCTGCTCCCTGCTGGCAGCAACACAGCACAGAATGAACAGTGGCATCTGCTCACACGGCAGAAGGAGCAGCAGGGAAAGCTCGGGCTGTGTCTCTTCAGCACACAAGCAGCTTTGCAACGGGGTCACCATCATTGCAGTCTCTCCTCGGTTTCATACCTAAAAGTCCATTTCAATCCAAATTCTCAGGTGGTGTCTCTCAGCTGCCCAGCAGCACAGTTAGTACAGCACGAACGTTTGGCCTCTGCTCCCACAGCAGAAGAGCCAGGATTGAAAGCTGGTGCTGGACCTGTTCAGCACACAATCCCCTTTACATTGGTGCCTCCATCGTTGCTTTCACTGCTCACTTTCATACAGGAAAAGCATTTGAATGGAATCAGTCCAGAGCCTGCTCTCTGCTGCGCAGGAACACAGTCAGCACAGAATGAACAGTGGCATCTGCTCACACGGCAGAAGGACCAGCAGGGAAAGCTAGTGCTGTGTCTCTTCAGCACACAAGCAGCTTTGCAATGGGGCCACCATCATTGCAGTCTCTCCTCGGTTTCATACCTAAAAGTCCATTTGAATCCAAATTCTCAGGTGGTGTCTCTCAGCTGCCCAGCAGCACAGTTAGTACAGCACGAACATTTGGCCTCTGCTCCCACAGCAGAAGAGCCAGGATTGAAAGCTGGTGCTGGACCTGTTCAGCACACAATCCCTTTTACATTGGTGCATTCATCGTTGCTTTCACTGCTCACTTTCATACAGGAAAAGCATTTGAATGGAATCAGTCCAGAGGCTGCTCTCTGCTGCGCTGCAACACAGTCAGCACAGAATGAACAGTGGCATCTGCTCACACGGCAGAAGGAGCAGCAGGGAAAGCTAGTGCTCTGCTTCTTCAGCACACAAGCAGCTTTGCAACGGGGTCACCATCATTGCAGTCTCTCCTCGGCTTCATACCTAAAAGTCCATTTGAATCCGAATTCTCAGGTGGTGTCGCTCAGCTGCCCAGCAGCACAGTGAGTACAGCACGAATGTTTGGCCTCTGCTCCCACAGCAGAAGAGCCAGGATTGAAAGCTGGTGCTGGACCTGTTCAGCACACAATCCCCTTTACATTGGTGCCTCCATCGTTGCTTTCACTGCTAACACTCGTACAGGAAAAGCATTTGAATGGAATCAGTCCAGAGCCTGCTCCCTGCTGGCAGCAACACAGCACAGAATGAACAGTGGCATCTGCTCACACGGCAGAAGGACCAGCAGGGAAAGGTAGTGCTGTGTCTCTTCAGCACACAAGCAGCTTTGCAACGGGGTCACCATCATTGCAGTCTCTCCTCGGTTTCATACCTAAAAGTCCATTTGAATCCAAATTCTCAAGTGGTCTCAGCTGCCCAGCAGCACAGTGAGTACAGCACGAACGTTTGGCATCTGCTCCCACAGCAGAAGAGCCAGGATTGAAAGCTGGTGCTGGACCTGTTCAGCACACAATCCCCTTTACATTGGTGCATCCATCGTTGCTTTCACTGCTAACACTCGTACAGGAAAAGCATTTGAATAGAATCAGTCCAGAGCCTGCTCCCTGCTGGCAGCAACACAGCACAGAATGAGCAGTGACATCTGCTCACACGGCAGAAGGACCAGCAGGGAAAGCTAGTGCTGTGCCTCTTCAGCACACAAGCAGCTTTGCAACAGGGTCACCATCATTGCAGTCTCTCCTCGGTTTCATACCTAAAAGTCCATTTGAATCCAAATTCTCAGGTGGTGTCTCTCAGCTGCCCAGCAGCACAGTGAGTACAGCACGAACGTTTGGCCTCTGCTCCCACAGCAGAAGAGCCAGGATTGAAAGCTGGTGCTGGACCTGTTCAGCACACAATCCCCTTTACATTGGTGCCTCCATCGTTGCTTTCACTGCTCACTTTCATACAGGAAAAGCATTTGAATAGAATCAGTCCAGAGCCCGCTCCCTGCTGGCAGCAACACAGCACAGAATGAACAGTGGCATCTGCTCACACGACAGAAGGACGAGCAGGGAAAGCTCGGGCTGTGTCTCTTCAGCACACAAGCAGCTTTGCAACGGGGTCACCATCATTGCAGTCTCTCCTCGGTTTCCGACCTAAAAGTCCATTTGAATCCAAATTCTCAGGTGGTGTCTCTCAGCTGCCCAGCAGGACAGTCAGTACAGCACGAACGTTTGGCCTCTGCTCCCACAGCAGAAGAGCCAGGATTGAAAGCTGGTGCTGGACCTGTTCAGCACACAATCCCCTTTACATTGGTGCCTCCATCGTTGCTTTCACTGCTAAAACTCATACAGGAAAAGCATTTGAATGGAATCAGTCCAGAGCCTGCTCTCTGCTGCGCAGCAACACAGTCAGCACAGAATGAACAGTGGCATCTGCTCACACGGCAGAAGGAGCAGCAGGGAAAGCTAGTGCTCTGCTTCTTCAGCACACAAGCAGCTTTGCAACGGGGTCACCATCATTGCAGTCTCTCCTCGGTTTCCTACCTAAAAGTCCATTTGAATACAAATTCTCAGGTGGTCTCAGCTGCCCAGCAGCACAGTGAGTACAGCACGAACGTTTGGCATCTGTTCCCACAGCAGAAGAGCCAGGATTGAAAGCTGGTGCTGGACCTGTTCAGCACACAATCCCCTTTACATTGGTGCCTCCATCGTTGCTTTCACTGCTAACACTCATACAGGAAAAGCATTTGAATAGAATCAGTCCAGAGCCTGCTCCCTGCTGGCAGCAACACAGCACAGAATGAACAGGGGCATCTGCTCACACGGCAGAAGGAGCAGCAGGGAAAGCTAGTGCTCTGCTTCTTCAGCACACAAGCAGCTTTGCAACGGGGTCACCATCATTGCAGTCTCTCCTCGGTTTCATACCTAAAAGTCCATTTGAATCCAAATTCTCAGGTGGTGTCTCTCAGCTGCCCAGCAGCACAGTTAGTACAGCACGAACGTTTGGCCTCTGCTCCCACAGCAGAAGAGCCAGGATTGAAAGCTGGTGCTGGACCTGTTCAGCACACAATCCCCTTTACATTGGTGCCTCCATCGTTGCTTTCACTGCTCACTTTCATACAGGAAAAGCATTTGAATGGAATCAGTCCAGAGCCTGCTCTCTGCTGCGCAGCAACACAGTCAGCACAGAATGAACAGTGGCATCTGCTCACACGGCAGAAGGAGCAGCAGGGAAAGCTAGTGCTCTGCTTCTTCAGCACACAAGCAGCTTTGCAACGGGGTCACCATCATTTCAGTCTCTCCTCGGTTTCATACCTAAAAGTCCGTTTGAATCCAAATTCTCAGGTGGTGTCTCTCAGCTGCCCAGCAGCACAGTGAGTACAGCACGAACGTTTGGCCTCTGCTCCCACAGCAGAAGAGCCAGGATTGAAAGCTGGTGCTGGACCTGTTCAGCACACAATCCCCTTTACATTGGTGCCTCCATCGTTGCTTTCACTGCTAACACTCGTATAGGAAAAGCATTTGAATGGAATCAGTCCAGAGCCTGCTCTCTGCTGCGCAGCAACACAGTCAGCACAGAATGAACAGTGGCATCTGCTCACACGGCAGAAGGAGCAGCAGGGAAAGCTAGTGCTCTGCTTCTTCAGCACACAAGCAGCTTTGCAACGGGGTCACCATCATTGCAGTCTCTCCTCGGGTTCATACCTAAAAGTCCATTTGAATCCAAATTCTCAAGTGGTCTCAGCTGCCCAGCAGCACAGTGAGTACAGCACGAACGTTTGGCATCTGCTCCCACAGCAGAAGAGCCAGGATTGAAAGCTGGTGCTGGACCTGTTCAGCACACAATCCCCTTTACATTGGTGCATCCATCGTTGCTTTCACTGCTAACACTCGTACAGGAAAAGCATTTGAATAGAATCCGTCCAGAGCCTGCTCCCTGCTGGCAGCAACACAGTTCAAAATGAACAGTGGCATCTGCTCACACGGCAGAAGGAGCAGCAGGGAAAGCTAGTGCTCTGCTTCTTCAGCACACAAGCAGCTTTGCAACGGGGTCACCATCATTGCAGTCTCTCCTCGGCTTCATACCTAAAAGTCCATTTGAATCCAAATTCTCAGGTGGTGTCTCTCAGCTGCCCAGCAGCACAGTTAGTACAGCACGAACGTTTGGCCTCTGCTCCCACAGCAGAAGAGCCAGGATTGAAAGCTGGTGCTGGACCTGTTCAGCACACAATCACCTTTACATTGGTGCCTCCATCGTTGCTTTCACTGCTCACTTTCATACAGGAAAAGCATTTGAATGGAATCAGTCCAGAGGCTGCTCTCTGCTGCGCGGCAACACAGTCAGCACAGAATGAACAGTGGCATCTGCTCACACGGCAGAAGGAGCAGCAGGGAAAGCTAGTGCTCTGCTTCTTCAGCACACAAGCAGCTTTGCAACGGGGTCACCATCATTGCAGTCTCTCCTCGGTTTCATACCTAAAAGTCCATTTGAATCCGAATTCTCAGGTGGTGTCTCTCAGCTGCCCAGCAGCACCGTGAGTACAGCACGAACGTTTGGCCTCTGCTCCCACAGCAGAAGAGCCAGGATTGAAAGCTGGTGCTGGACCTGTTCAGCACACAATCCCCTTTACACTGGTGCCTCCATCGTTGCTTTCACTGCTAACACTCGTACAGGAAAAGCATTTGAATAGAATCAGTCCAGAGCCTGCTCCCTGCTGGCAGCAACACAGCACAGAATGAACAGGGGCATCTGCTCACACGGCAGAAGGACCAGCAGGGAAAGCTAGTGCTGTGTCTCTTCAGCACACAAGCAGCTTTGCAACGGGGTCACCATCATTGCAGTCTCTCCTCGGTTTCATACCTAAAAGTCCATTTGAATCCAAATTCTCAGGTGGTGTCTCTCAGCTGCCCAGCAGCACAGTGAGTACAGCACGAACGTTTGGCCTCTGCTCCCACAGCAGAAGAGCCAGGATTGAAAGCTGGTGCTGGACCTGTTCAGCACACAATCCCCTTTACATTGGTGCCTCCATCGTTGCTTTCACTGCTCACTTTCATACAGGAAAAGCATTTGAATGGAATCAGTCCAGAGCCTGCTCTCTGCTGCACAGGAACACAGCACAGAATGAACAGTGGCATCTGCTCACACGGCAGAAGGAGCAGCAGGGAAAGCTAGTGCTCTGCTTCTTCAGCACACAAGCAGCTTTGCAACGGGGTCACCATCATTGCAGTCTCTCCTCGGCTTCATACCTAAAAGTCCATTTGAATCCGAATTCTCAGGTGGTGTCTCTCAGCTGCCCAGCAGCACAGTGAGTACAGCACGAACGTTTGGCCTCTGCTCCCACAGCAGAAGAGCCAGGATTGAAAGCTGGTGCTCGACCTGTTCAGCACACAATCCCCTTTACATTGGTGCATCCATCGTTGCTTTCACTGCTCACTTTCATACAGGAAAAGCATTTGAATGGAATCAGTCCAGAGCCTGCTCTCTGCTGCGCAGCAACACTGTCAGCACAGAATGAACAGTGGCATCTGCTCACACGGCAGAAGGAGCAGCAGGGAAAGCTAGTGCTCTGCTTCTTCAGCACACAAGCAGCTTTGCAACGGGGTCACCATCATTGCAGTCTCTCCTCGGTTTCCTACCTAAAAGTCCATTGGAATCCAAATTCTCAGGTGGTGTCGCTCAGCTGCCCAGCAGCACAGTGAGTACAGCACGAACGTTTGGCCTCTGCTCCCACAGCAGAAGAGCCAGGATTGAAAGCTGGTGCTGGACCTGTTCAGCACACAATCCCCTTTACATTGGTGCATCCATCGTTGCTTTCACTGCTCACTTTCATACAGGAAAAGCATTTGAATGGAATCAGTCCAGAGCCTGCTCTCTGCTGCGCTGCAACACAGTCAGCACAGAATGAACAGTGGCATCTGCTCACACGGCAGAAGGAGCAGCAGGGAAAGCTAGTGCTCTGCTTCTTCAGCACACAAGCAGCTTTGCAACGGGGTCACCATCATTGCAGTCTCTCCTCGGCTTCATACCTAAAAGTCCATTTGAATCCGAATTCTCAGGTGGTGTCGCTCAGCTGCCCAGCAGCACAGTGAGTACAGCACGAATGTTTGGCCTCTGCTCCCACAGCAGAAGAGCCAGGATTGAAAGCTGGTGCTGGACCTGTTCAGCACACAATCCCCTTTACATTGGTGCCTCCATCGTTGCTTTCACTGCTCACTTTCATACAGGAAAAGCATTTGAATAGAATCAGTCCAGAGCCTGCTCCCTGCTGGCAGCAACACAGCTCAGAATGAACAGTGGCATCTGCTCACATGGCAGAAGGACCAGCAGGGAAAGCTAGTGCTGTGTCTCTTCAACACACAAGCAGCTTTGCAACGGGGTCACCATCATTGCAGTCTCTCCTCGGTTTCATACCTAAAAGTCCATTTGAATCCAAATTCTCAGGTGGTGTCTCTCAGCTGCCCAGCAGCACAGTTAGTACAGCACGAACGTTTGGCCTCTGCTCCCACAGCAGAAGAGCCAGGATTGAAAGCTGGTGCTGGACCTGTTCAGCACACAATCACCTTTACATTGGTGCCTCCATCGTTGCTTTCACTGCTCACTTTCATACAGGAAAAGCATTTGAATGGAATCAGTCCAGAGCCTGCTCTCTGCTGCGCAGCAACACAGTCAGCACAGAATGAACAGTGGCATCAGCTCACACGGCAGAAGGACCAGCAGGGAAAGCTAGTGCTCTGCTTCTTCAGCACACAAGCAGCTTTGCAACGGGGTCACCATCATTGCAATCTCTCCTCGGTTTCATACCTAAAAGTCCATTTGAATCCAAATTCTCAGGTGGTGTCTCTCAGCTGCCCAGCAGCACAGTGAGTACAGCACGAACGTTTGGCCTCTGCTCCCACAGCAGAAGAGCCAGGATTGAAAGCTGGTGCTGGACCTGTTCAGCACACAATCCCCTTTACATTGGTGCCTCCATCGTTGCTTTCACTGCTCACTTTCATACAGGAAAAGCATTTGAATGGAATCAGTCCAGAGCCTGCTCTCTGCTGCGCAGCAACACACTCAGCACAGAATGAACAGTGGCATCTGCTCACACGGCAGAAGGAGCAGCAGGGAAAGCTAGTGCTCTGCTTCTCCAGCGCACAAGCAGCTTTGCAACGGGGTCACCATCATTGCAGTCTCTCCTCGGGTTCATACCTAAAAGTCCATTTGAATCCAAATTCTCAGGTGGTGTCTCTCAGCTGCCCAGCAGCACAGTTAGTACAGCACGAACGTTTGGCCTCTGCTCCCACAGCAGAAGAGCCAGGATTGAAAGCTGGTGCTGGACCTGTTCAGCACACAATCCCCTTTACATTGGTGCATCCATCGTTGCTTTCACTGCTCACTTTCATACAGGAAAAGCATTTGAATGGAATCAGTCCAGAGGCTGCTCTCTGCTGCGCAGCAACACAGTCAGCACAGAATGAACAGTGGCATCTGCTCACACGGCAGAAGGAGCAGCAGGGAAAGCTAGTGCTCTGCTTCTTCAGCACACAAGCAGCTTTGCAACGGGGTCACCATCATTGCAGTCTCTCCTCGGTTTCATACCTAAAAGTCCATTTGAATCCAAATTCTCAGGTGGTCTCTCTCAGCTGCCCAGCAGCACAGTGAGTACAGCACGAACGTTTGGCCTCTGCTCCCACAGCAGAAGAGCCAGGATTGAAAGCTGGTGCTGGACCTGTTCAGCACACAATCCCCTTTACATTGGTGCCTCCATCGTTGCTTTCACTGCTCACTTTCATACAGGAAAAGCATTTGAATGGAATCAGTCCAGAGCCTGCTCTCTGCTGCGCAGCAACACAGTCAGCACAGAATGAACAGTGGCATCTGCTCACACGGCAGAAGGACCAGCAGGGAAAGCTAGTGCTGTGTCTCTTCAGCACACAAGCAGCTTTGCAACGGGGTCACCATCATTGCAGTCTCTCCTCGGTTTCCTACCTAAAAGTCCATTTGAATCCAAATTCTCAGGTGGTCTCAGCTGCCCAGCAGCACAGTGAGTACAGCACGAACGTTTGGCATCTGCTCCCACATCAGAAGAGCAAGGATTGAAAGCTGGTGCTGGACCTGTTCAGCACACAATCACCTTTACATTGGTGCCTCCATCGTTGCTTTCACTGCTAACACTCATACCGGAAAAGCATTTGAATAGAATCAGTCCAGAGCCTGCTCTCTGCTGCGCAGCAACACAGTCAGCTCAGAATGAACAGTGGCATCTGCTCACATGGCAGAAGGACCAGCAGGGAAAGCTAGCGCTGTGTCTCTTCAGCACACAAGCAGCTTTGCAACGGGGTCACCATCATTGCAGTCTCTCCTCGGTTTCATACCTAAAAGTCCAATTGAATCCAAATTCTCAGGTGGTGTCTCTCAGCTGCCCAGCATCACAGTTAGTACAGCACGAACGTTTGGCCTCTGCTCCCACAGCAGAAGAGCCAGGATTGAAAGCTGGTGCTGGACCTGTTCAGCACACAATCCCCTTTACATTGGTGCCTCCATCGTTGCTTTCACTGCTAACACTCATACAGGAAAAGCATTTGAATAGAATCCGTCCAGAGCCTGCTCCCTGCTGGCAGCAACACAGCACAGAATGAACAGTGGCATCTGCTCACACGGCAGAAGGACCAGCAGGGAAAGCTAGTGCTCTGCTTCTTCAGCACACAAGCAGCTTTGCAACGGGGTCACCATCATTGCAGTCTCTCCTCGGTTTCATACCTAAAAGTCCATTTGAATCCAAATTCTCAGGTGGTGTCTCTCAGCTGCCCAGCAGCACAGTGAGTACAGCACGAACGTTTGGCCTCTGCTCCCACAGCAGAAGAGCCAGGATTGAAAGCTGGTGCTGGACCTGTTCAGCACACAATCCCCTTTACATTGGTGCCTCCATCGTTGCTTTCACTGCTCACTTTCATACAGGAAAAGCATTTGAATGGAATCAGTCCAGAGCCTGCTCTCTGCTGCGCAGCAACACAGTCAGCACAGAATGAACAGTGGCATCTGCTCACACGGCAGAAGGAGCAGCAGGGAAAGCTAGTGCTCTGCTTCTTCAGCACACAAGCAGCTTTGCAACGGGGTCACCATCATTGCAGTCTCTCCTCGGTTTCATACCTAAAAGTCCATTTGAATCCGAATTCTCAGGTGGTGTCGCTCAGCTGCCCAGCAGCACAGTGAGTACAGCACGAACGTTTGGCCTCTGCTCCAACAGCAGAAGAGCCAGGATTGAAAGCTGGTGCTGGACCTGTTCAGCACACAATCCCCTTTACATTGGTGCATCCATCGTTGCTTTCACTGCTCACTTTCATACAGGAAAAGCATTTGAATGGAATCAGTCCAGAGGCTGCTCTCTGCTGCGCAGCAACACAGTCAGCACAGAATGAACAGTGGCATCAGCTCACACGGCAGAAGGACCAGCAGGGAAAGATAGTGCTCTGCTTCTTCAGCACACAAGCAGCTTTGCAACGGGGTCACCATCATTGCAGTCTCTCCTCGGTTTCATACCTAAAAGTCCATTTGAATCCAAATTCTCAGGTGGTCTCTCTCAGCTGCCCAGCAGCACAGTGAGTACAGCACGAACGTTTGGCCTCTGCTCCCACAGCAGAAGAGCCAGGATTGAAAGCTGGTGCTGGACCTGTTCAGCACACAATCCCCTTTACATTGGTGCCTCCATCGTTGCTTTCACTGCTCACTTTCATACAGGAAAAGCATTTGAATGGAATCAGTCCAGAGCCTGCTCTCTGCTGCGCAGCAACACAGTCAGCACAGAATGAACAGTGGCATCTGCTCACACGGCAGAAGGACCAGCAGGGAAAGCTAGTGCTGTGTCTCTTCAGCACACAAGCAGCTTTGCAACGGGGTCACCATCATTGCAGTCTCTCCTCGGTTTCCTACCTAAAAGTCCATTTGAATCCAAATTCTCAGGTGGTCTCAGCTGCCCAGCAGCACAGTGAGTACAGCACGAACGTTTGGCATCTGCTCCCACATCAGAAGAGCAAGGATTGAAAGCTGGTGCTGGACCTGTTCAGCACACAATCACCTTTACATTGGTGCCTCCATCGTTGCTTTCACTGCTAACACTCATACCGGAAAAGCATTTGAATAGAATCAGTCCAGAGCCTGCTCTCTGCTGCGCAGCAACACAGTCAGCTCAGAATGAACAGTGGCATCTGCTCACATGGCAGAAGGACCAGCAGGGAAAGCTAGCGCTGTGTCTCTTCAGCACACAAGCAGCTTTGCAACGGGGTCACCATCATTGCAGTCTCTCCTCGGTTTCATACCTAAAAGTCCAATTGAATCCAAATTCTCAGGTGGTGTCTCTCAGCTGCCCAGCATCACAGTTAGTACAGCACGAACGTTTGGCCTCTGCTCCCACAGCAGAAGAGCCAGGATTGAAAGCTGGTGCTGGACCTGTTCAGCACACAATCCCCTTTACATTGGTGCCTCCATCGTTGCTTTCACTGCTAACACTCATACAGGAAAAGCATTTGAATAGAATCCGTCCAGAGCCTGCTCCCTGCTGGCAGCAACACAGCACAGAATGAACAGTGGCATCTGCTCACACGGCAGAAGGACCAGCAGGGAAAGCTAGTGCTCTGCTTCTTCAGCACACAAGCAGCTTTGCAACGGGGTCACCATCATTGCAGTCTCTCCTCGGTTTCATACCTAAAAGTCCATTTGAATCCAAATTCTCAGGTGGTGTCTCTCAGCTGCCCAGCAGCACAGTGAGTACAGCACGAACGTTTGGCCTCTGCTCCCACAGCAGAAGAGCCAGGATTGAAAGCTGGTGCTGGACCTGTTCAGCACACAATCCCCTTTACATTGGTGCCTCCATCGTTGCTTTCACTGCTCACTTTCATACAGGAAAAGCATTTGAATGGAATCAGTCCAGAGCCTGCTCTCTGCTGCGCAGCAACACAGTCAGCACAGAATGAACAGTGGCATCTGCTCACACGGCAGAAGGAGCAGCAGGGAAAGCTAGTGCTCTGCTTCTTCAGCACACAAGCAGCTTTGCAACGGGGTCACCATCATTGCAGTCTCTCCTCGGTTTCATACCTAAAAGTCCATTTGAATCCAAATTCTCAAGCGGTCTCATCTGCCCAGCAGCACAGTGAGTACCTCACGAACGTTTGGCATCTGCTCCCACAGCAGAAGAGCAAGGATTGAAAGCTGGTGCTGGACCTGTTCAGCACACAATCCCTTTTACATTGGTGCATTCATCGTTGCTTTCACTGCTCACTTTCATACAGGAAAAGCATTTGAATGGAATCAGTCCAGAGGCTGCTCTCTGCTGCGCAGGAACACAGTCAGCACAGAATGAACAGGGGCATCTGCTCACACGGCAGAAGGAGCAGCAGGGAAAGCTAGTGCTCTGCTTCTTCAGCACACAAGCAGCTTTGCAACGGGGTCACCATCATTGCAGTCTCTCCTCGGTTTCCTACCAAAAAGTCCATTTGAATCCAAATTCTCAGGTGGTGTCTCTCAGCTGCCCAGCAGCACAGTTAGTACAGCACGAACGTTTGGCCTCTGCTCCCACAGCAGAAGAGCCAGGATTGAAAGCTGGTGCTGGACCTGTTCAGCACACAATCCCTTTTACATTGGTGCATTCATCGTTGCTTTCACTGCTCACTTTCATACAGGAAAAGCATTTGAATGGAATCAGTCCAGAGCCTGCTCTCTGCTGCGCAGGAACACAGTCAGCACAGAATGAACAGTGGCATCTGCTCACACGGCAGAAGGACCAGCAGGGAAAGCTAGTGGTCTACTTCTTCAGCACACAAGCAGCTTTGCAACGGGGTCACCATCATTGCAGTCTCTCCTCGGTTTCATACCTAAAAGTCCATTTGAATCCAAATTCTCAGATGGTGTCTCTCAGCTGCCCAGCAGCACAGTGAGTACAGCACGAACGTTTGGCCTCTGCTCCCACAGCAGAAGAGCCAGGATTGAAAGCTGGTGCTGGACCTGTTCAGCACACAATCCCCTTTACATTGGTGCCTCCATCGTTGCTTTCACTGCTCACTTTCATACAGGAAAAGCATTTGAATGGAATCAGTCCAGAGGCTGCTCTCTGCTGCGCAGGAACACAGTCAGCACAGAATGAACAGTGGCATCTGCTCACACGGCAGAAGGAGCAGCAGGGAAAGCTAGTGCTCTGCTTCTTCAGCACACAAGCAGCTTTGCAAAGGGGTCACCATCATTGCAGTCTCTCCTCGGTTTCATACCTAAAAGTCCATTTGAATCCAAATTCTCAGGTGGTGTCTCTCAGCTGCCCAGCAGCACAGTTAGTACAGCACGAACGTTTGGCCTCTGCTCCCACAGCAGAAGAGCCAGGATTGAAAGCTGGTGCTGGACCTGTTCAGCACACAATCCCTTTTACATTGGTGCATTCATCGTTGCTTTCACTGCTCACTTTCATACAGGAAAAGCATTTGAATGGAATCAGTCCAGAGGCTGCTCTCTGCTGCGCAGCAACACAGTCAGCACAGAATGAACAGTGGCATCTGCTCACACGGCAGAAGGAGCAGCAGGGAAAGCTAGTGCTCTGCTTCTTCAGCACACAAGCAGCTTTGCAACGGGGTCACCATCATTGCAGTCTCTCCTCGGTTTCATACCTAAAAGTCCATTTGAATCCAAATTCTCAGGTGGTGTCTCTCAGCTGCCCAGCAGCACAGTTAGTACAGCACGAACGTTTGGCCTCTGCTCCCACAGCAGAAGAGCCAGGATTGAAAGCTGGTGCTGGACCTGTTAAGCACACAATCACCTTTACATTGGTGCCTCCATCGTTGCTTTCACTGCTCACTTTCATACAGGAAAAGCATTTGAATAGAATCCGTCCAGAGCCTGCTCCCTGCTGGCAGCAACACAGCACAGAATGAACAGTGGCATCTGCTCACACGGCAGAAGGACCAGCAGGGAAAGCTCGGGCTGTGTCTCTTCAGCACACAAGCAGCTTTGCAACGGGGTCACCATCATTGCAGTCTCTCCTCGGTTTCCTACCTAAAAGTCCATTTGAATCCAAATTCTCAGGTGGTGTCTCTCAGCTGCCCAGTAGCACAGTTAGTACAGCACGAACGTTTGGCCTCTGCTCCCACAGCAGAAGAGCCAGGATTGAAAGCTGGTGCTGGACCTGTTCAGCACACAATCCCCTTTACATTGGTGCCTCCATCGTTGCTTTCACTGCTCACATTCATACAGGAAAAGCATTTGAATGGAATCAGTCCAGAGGCTGCTCTCTGCTGCGCAGGAACACAGTCAGCACAGAATGAACAGTGGCATCTGCTCACACGGCAGAAGGAGCAGCAGGGAAAGCTAGTGCTCTGCTTCTTCAGCACACAAGCAGCTTTGCAAGGGGGTCACCATCATTGCAGTCTCTCCTCGGCTTCATACCTAAAAGTCCATTTGAATCCAAATTCTCAGGTGGTGTCCTTCAGCTGCCCAGCAGCACAGTTAGTACAGCACGAACGTTTGGCCTCTGCTCCCACAGCAGAAGAGCCAGGATTGAAAGCTGGTGCTGGACCTGTTCAGCACACAATCCCCTTTACATTGGTGCCTCCATCATTGCTTTCCCTGCTAACACTCATACAGGAAAAGCATTTGAATAGAATCCGTCCAGAGCCTGCTCCCTGATGGCAGCAACACAGCACAGAATGAACAGTGGCATCTGCTCACACGGCAGAAGGAGCAGCAGGGAAAGCTAGTGCTCTGCTTCTTCAGCACACAAGCAGCTTTGCAACGGGGTCACCATCATTGCAGTCTCTCCTCGGTTTCATACCTAAAAGTCCAATTGAATCCAAATTCTCAGGTGGTGTCTCTCAGCTGACCAGCAGCACAGTTAGTACAGCACGAACGTTTGGCCTCTGCTCCCACAGCAGAAGAGCCAGGATTGAAAGCTGGTGCTGGACCTGTTCAGCACACAATCCCCTTTACATTGGTGCCTCCATCGTTGCTTTCACTGCTCACTTTCATACAGGAAAAGCATTTGAATGGAATCAGTCCAGAGCCTGCTCTCTGCTGCACAGGAACACAGCACAGAATGAACAGTGGCATCTGCTCACACGGCAGAAGGAGCAGCAGGGAAAGCTAGTGCTCTGCTTCTTCAGCACACAAGCAGCTTTGCAACGGGGTCACCATCATTGCAGTCTCTCCTCGGCTTCATACCTAAAAGTCCATTTGAATCCGAATTCTCAGGTGGTGTCTCTCAGCTGCCCAGCAGCACAGTGAGTACAGCACGAACGTTTGGCCTCTGCTCCCACAGCAGAAGAGCCAGGATTGAAAGCTGGTGCTCGACCTGTTCAGCACACAATCCCCTTTACATTGGTGCATCCATCGTTGCTTTCACTGCTCACTTTCATACAGGAAAAGCATTTGAATGGAATCAGTCCAGAGCCTGCTCTCTGCTGCGCAGCAACACTGTCAGCACAGAATGAACAGTGGCATCTGCTCACACGGCAGAAGGACCAGCAGGGAAAGCTAGTGCTCTGCTTCTTCAGCACACAAGCAGCTTTGCAACGGGGTCACCATCATTGCAGTCTCTCCTCGGTTTCCTACCTAAAAGTCCATTGGAATCCAAATTCTCAGGTGGTGTCGCTCAGCTGCCCAGCAGCACAGTGAGTACAGCACGAACGTTTGGCCTCTGCTCCCACAGCAGAAGAGCCAGGATTGAAAGCTGGTGCTGGACCTGTTCAGCACACAATCCCCTTTACATTGGTGCCTCCATCGTTGCTTTCACTGCTAACACTCATACAGGAAAAGCATTTGAATAGAATCCGTCCAGAGCCTGCTCCCTGCTGGCAGCAACACAGCACAGAATGAACAGTGGCATCTGCTCACACGGCAGAAGGACCAGCAGGGAAAGCTAGTGCTCTGCTTCTTCAGCACACAAGCAGCTTTGCAACGGGGTCACCATCATTGCAGTCTCTCCTCCGTTTCATACCTAAAAGTCCATTTGAATCCTAATTCTCAGGTGGTGTCTCTCAGCTGCCCAGCAGCACAGTGAGTACAGCACGAACGTTTGGCCTCTGCTCCCACAGCAGAAGAGCCAGGATTGAAAGCTGGTGCTGGACCTGTTCAGCACACAATCCCCTTTACATTGGTGCCTCCATCGTTGCTTTCACTGCTCACTTTCATACAGGAAAAGCATTTGAATGGAATCAGTCCAGAGCCTGCTCTCTGCTGCGCAGCAACACAGTCAGCACAGAATGAACAGTGGCATCTGCTCACACGGCAGAAGGAGCAGCAGGGAAAGCTAGTGCTCTGCTTCTTCAGCACACAAGCAGCTTTGCAACGGGGTCACCATCATTGCAGTCTCTCCTCGGTTTCATACCTAAAAGTCCATTTGAATCCAAATTCTCAAGCGGTCTCATCTGCCCAGCAGCACAGTGAGTACCTCACGAACGTTTGGCATCTGCTCCCACAGCAGAAGAGCAAGGATTGAAAGCTGGTGCTGGACCTGTTCAGCACACAATCCCTTTTACATTGGTGCATTCATCGTTGCTTTCACTGCTCACTTTCATACAGGAAAAGCATTTGAATGGAATCAGTCCAGAGGCTGCTCTCTGCTGCGCAGGAACACAGTCAGCACAGAATGAACAGTAGCATCTGCTCACACGGCAGAAGGAGCAGCAGGGAAAGCTAGTGCTCTGCTTCTTCAGCACACAAGCAGCTTTGCAACGGGGTCACCATCATTGCAGTCTCTCCTCGGTTTCCTACCTAAAAGTCCATTTGAATCCAAATTCTCAGGTGGTGTCTCTCAGCTGCCCAGCAGCACAGTTAGTACAGCACGAACGTTTGGCCTCTGCTCCCACAGCAGAAGAGCCAGGATTGAAAGCTGGTGCTGGACCTGTTCAGCACACAATCCCTTTTACATTGGTGCATTCATCGTTGCTTTCACTGCTCACTTTCATACAGGAAAAGCATTTGAATGGAATCAGTCCAGAGCCTGCTCTCTGCTGCGCAGGAACACAGTCAGCACAGAATGAACAGTGGCATCTGCTCACACGGCAGAAGGACCAGCAGGGAAAGCTAGTGGTCTACTTCTTCAGCACACAAGCAGCTTTGCAACGGGGTCACCATCATTGCAGTCTCTCCTCGGTTTCATACCTAAAAGTCCATTTGAATCCAAATTCTCAGGTGGTGTCTCTCAGCTGCCCAGCAGCACAGTTAGTACAGCACGAACGTTTGGCCTCTGCTCCCACAGCAGAAGAGCCAGGATTGAAAGCTGGTGCTGGACCTGTTAAGCACACAATCACCTTTACATTGGTGCCTCCATCGTTGCTTTCACTGCTCACTTTCATACAGGAAAAGCATTTGAATAGAATCCGTCCAGAGCCTGCTCCCTGCTGGCAGCAACACAGCACAGAATGAACAGTGGCATCTGCTCACACGGCAGAAGGACCAGCAGGGAAAGCTCGGGCTGTGTCTCTTCAGCACACAAGCAGCTTTGCAACGGGGTCACCATCATTGCAGTCTCTCCTCGGTTTCATACCTAAAAGTCCAATTGAATCCAAATTCTCAGGTGGTGTCTCTCAGCTGCCCAGCATCACAGTTAGTACAGCACGAACGTTTGGCCTCTGCTCCCACAGCAGAAGAGCCAGGATTGAAAGCTGGTGCTGGACCTGTTCAGCACACAATCCCCTTTACATTGGTGCCTCCATCGTTGCTTTCACTGCTCACATTCATACAGGAAAAGCATTTGAATGGAATCAGTCCAGAGGCTGCTCTCTGCTGCGCAGGAACACAGTCAGCACAGAATGAACAGTGGCATCTGCTCACACGGCAGAAGGAGCAGCAGGGAAAGCTAGTGCTCTGCTTCTTCAGCACACAAGCAGCTTTGCAACGGGGTCACCATCATTGCAGTCTCTCCTCGGTTTCCTACCTAAAAGTCCATTTGAATCCAAATTCTCAGGTGGTGTCTCTCAGCTGCCCAGCAGCACAGTTAGTACAGCACGAACGTTTGGCCTCTGCTCCCACAGCAGAAGAGCCAGGATTGAAAGCTGGTGCTGGACCTGTTCAGCACACAATCACCTTTACATTGGTGCCTCCATCGTTGCTTTCACTGCTCACATTCATACAGGAAAAGCATTTGAATGGAATCAGTCCAGAGGCTGCTCTCTGCTGCGCAGCAACACAGTCAGCACAGAATGAACAGTGGCATCTGCTCACACGGCAGAAGGAGCAGCAGGGAAAGCTAGTGCTCTGCTTCTTCAGCACACAAGCAGCTTTGCAACGGGGTCACCATCATTGCAGTCTCTCCTCGGCTTCATACCTAAAAGTCCATTTGAATCCGAATTCTCAGGTGGTGTCGCTCAGCTGCCCAGCAGCACAGTGAGTACAGCACGAAGGTTTGGCCTCTGCTCCCACAGCAGAAGAGCCAGGATTGAAAGCTGGTGCTGGACCTGTTCAGCACACAATCCCCTTTACATTGGTGCCTCCATCGTTGCTTTCACTGCTAACACTCATACAGGAAAAGCATTTGAATAGAATCCGTCCAGAGCCTGCTCCCTGCTGGCAGCAACACAGCACAGAATGAACAGTGGAATCTGCTCACACGGCAGAAGGAGCAGCAGGGAAAGCTAGTGCTCTGCTTCTTCAGCACACAAGCAGCTTTGCAACGGGGTCACCATCATTGCAGTCTCTCCTCGGTTTCATACCTAAAAGTCCATTTGAATCCAAATTCTCAGGTGGTGTCTCTCAGCTGCCCAGCAGCACAGTTAGTACAGCACGAACGTTTGGCCTCTGCTCCCACAGCAGAAGAGCCAGGATTGAAAGCTGGTGCTGGACCTGTTCAGCACACAATCCCCTTTACATTGGTGCCTCCATCGTTGCTTTCACTGCTCACTTTCATACAGGAAAAGCATTTGAATGGAATCAGTCCAGAGCCTGCTCTCTGCTGCGCAGCAACACAGTCAGCACAGAATGAACAGTGGCATCTGCTCACACGGCAGAAGGAGCAGCAGGGAAAGCTAGTGCTCTGCTTCTTCAGCACACAAGCAGCTTTGCAACGGGGTCACCATCATTGCAGTCTCTCCTCGGTTTCATACCTAAAAGTCCATTTGAATCCAAATTCTCAAGCGGTCTCAGCTGCCCAGCAGCACAGTGAGTACAGCACGAACGTTTGGCATCTGCTCCCACAGTAGAAGAGCAAGGATTGAAAGCTGGTGCTGGACCTGTTCAGCACACAATCCCCTTTACATTGGTGCATCCATCGTTGCTTTCACTGCTAACACTCGTACAGGAAAAGCATTTGAATAGAATCAGTCCAGAGCCTGCTCTCTGCTGCGCAGCAACACAGTCAGCACAGAATGAACAGTAGCATCTGCTCACACGGCAGAAGGAGCAGCAGGGAAAGCTAGTGCTCTGCTTCTTCAGCACACAAGCAGCTTTGCAACGGGGTCACCATCATTGCAGTCTCTCCTCGGTTTCATACCTAAAAGTCCATTTGAATCCAAATTCTCAAGCGGTCTCAGCTGCCCAGCAGCACAGTGAGTACAGCACGAACGTTTGGCCTCTGCTCCCACAGCAGAAGAGCCAGGATTGAAAGCTGGTGCTGGACCTGTTCAGCACACAATCACCTTTACATTGGTGCCTCCATCGTTGCTTTCACTGCTCACTTTCATACAGGAAAAGCATTTGAATGGAATCAGTCCAGAGGCTGCTCTCTGCTGCGCAGCAACACAGTCAGCACAGAATGAACAGTGGCATCTGCTCACACGGCAGAAGGAGCAGCAGGGAAAGCTAGTGCTCTGCTTCTTCAGCACACAAGCAGCTTTGCAACGGGGTCACCATCATTGCAGTCTCTCCTCGGTTTCATACCTAAAAGTCCATTTGAATCCAAATTCTCAGGTGGTCTCAGCTGCCCAGCAGCACAGGGAGTACAGCACGAACGTTTGGCCTCTGCTCCCACAGCAGAAGAGCCAGGATTGAAAGCTGGTGCTGGACCTGTTCAGCACACAATCCCCTTTACATTGGTGCCTCCATCGTTGCTTTCACTGCTCACTTTCATACAGGAAAAGCATTTGAATGGAATCAGTCCAGAGCCTGCTCTCTGCTGCGCAGCAACACAGTCAGCACAGAATGAACAGTGGCATCTGTTCACACGGCAGAAGGAGCAGCAGGGAAAGCTAGTGCTCTGCTTCTTCAGCACACAAGCAGCTTTGCAACGGGGTCACCATCATTGCAGTCTCTCCTCGGTTTCATACCTAAAAATCCATTTGAATCCAAATTCTCAGGTGGTCTCTCTCAGCTGCCCAGCAGCACAGTGAGTACAGCACGAACGTTTGGCATCTGCTCCCACAGCAGAAGAGCCAGGATTGAAAGCTGGTGCTGGACCTGTTCAGCACACAATCACCTTTACATTGGTGCCTCCATCGTTGCTTTCACTGCTCACTTTCATACAGGAAAAGCATTTGAATAGAATCAGTCCAGAGCCTGCTCCCTGCTCACAGCAACACAGCACAGAATGAACAGTGGCATCTGCTCACACGGCAGAAGGACCAGCAGGGAAAGCTAGTGCTCTGCTTCTTCAGCACACAAGCAGCTTTGCAACGGGGTCACCATCATTGCAGTCTCTCCTCGGTTTCATACCTAAAAGTCCATTTGAATACAAATTCTCAGGTGGTCTCAGCTGCCCAGAAGCACAGTGAGTACAGCACGAACGTTTGGCATCTGCTCCCACAGCAGAAGAGCCAGGATTGAAAGCTGGTGCTGGACCTGTTCAGCACACAATCACCTTTACATTGGTGCCTCCATCGTTGCTTTCACTGCTCACTTTCATACAGGAAAAGCATTTGAATGGAATCAGTCCAGAGGCTGCTCTCTGCTGCGCAGCAACACAGTCAGCACAGAATGAACAGTGGCATCTGCTCACACGGCAGAAGGAGCAGCAGGGAAAGCTAGTGCTCTGCTTCTTCAGCACACAAGCAGCTTTGCAACGGGGTCACCATCATTGCAGTCTCTCCTCGGTTTCATACCTAAAAGTCCATTTGAATACAAATTCTCAGGTTGTCTCAGCTGCCCAGCAGCACAGTGAGTACAGCACGAACGTTTGGCATCGGCTCCCACAGCAGAAGAGCCAGGATTGAAAGCTGGTGCAGGACCTGTTCAGCACACAATCACCTTTACATTGGTGCCTCCTTCGTTGCTTTCACTGCTAACACTCATACAGGAAAAGCATTTGAATAGAATCAGCCCAGAGCCTGCTCCCTGCTGCGCAGGAACACAGTCAGCACAGAATGAACAGTGGCATCTGCTCACACGGCAGAAGGAGCAGCAGGGAAAGCTAGTGCTCTGCTTCTTCAGCACACAAGCAGCTTTGCAACGGGGTCACCATCATTGCAGTCTCTCCTCGGTTTCATACCTAAAAGTCCATTTGAATCCAAATTCTCAGGTGGTGTCTCTCAGCTGCCCAGCAGCTCAGTGAGTACAGCACGAACGTTTGGCCTCTGCTCCCACAGCAGAAGAGCCAGGATTGAAAGCTGGTGCTGGACCTGTTCAGCACACAATCCCCTTTACATTGGTGCCTCCATCGTTGCTTTCACTGCTCACTTTCATACAGGAAAAGCATTTGAATAGAATCAGTCCAGAGCCTGCTCCCTGCTGGCAGCAACACAGCACAGAATGAACAGGGCATCTGCTCACACGGCAGAAGGACCAGCAGGGAAAGCTCGGGCTGTGTCTCTTCAGCACACAAGCAGCTTTGCAACGGGGTCACCATCATTGCAGTCTCTCCTCGGTTTCCTACCTAAAAGTCCATTTGAATCCAAATTCTCAGGTGGTGTCTCTCAGCTGCCCAGCAGCACAGTTAGTACAGCACGAACGTTTGGCCTCTGCTCCCACAGCAGAAGAGCCAGGATTGAAAGCTGGTGCTGGACCTGTTCAGCACACAATCCCCTTTACATTGGTGCCTCCATCGTTGCTTTCACTGCTCACTTTCATACAGGAAAAGCATTTGAATGGAATCAGTCCAGAGCCTGCTCTCTGCTGCGCAGGAACACAGTCAGCACAGAATGAACAGTGGCATCTGCTCACACGGCAGAGGGACCAGCAGGGAAAGCTAGTGCTCTGCTTCTTCAGCACACAAGCAGCTTTGCAACGGGGTCACCATCATTGCAGTCTCTCCTCGGTTTCATACCTAAAAGTCCATTTGAATCGGAATTCTCAGGTGGTGTCTCTCAGCTGCCCAGCAGCACAGTGAGTACAGCACGAACGTTTGGCCTCTGCTCCCACAGCAGAAGAGCCAGGATTGAAAGCTGGTGCTGGACCTGTTCAGCACACAATCCCCTTTACACTGGTGCCTCCATCGTTGCTTTCACTGCTAACACTCGTACAGGAAAAGCATTTGAATAGAATCAGTCCAGAGCCTGCTCCCTGCTGGCAGCAACACAGCACAGAATGAACAGGGGCATCTGCTCACACGGCAGAAGGACCAGCAGGGAAAGCTAGTGCTGTGTCTCTTCAGCACACAAGCAGCTTTGCAACGGGGTCACCATCATTGCAGTCTCTCCTCGGTTTCATACCTAAAAGTCCATTTGAATCCAAATTCTCAGGTGGTGTCTCTCAGCTGCCCAGCAGCACAGTTAGTACAGCACGAAGGTTTGGCCTCTGCTCCCACAGCAGAAGAGCCAGGATTGAAAGCTGGTGCTGGACCTGTTCAGCACACAATCCCCTTTACATTGGTGCCTCCATCGTTGCTTTCACTGCTCACTTTCATACAGGAAAAGCATTTGAATGGAATCAGTCCAGAGCCTGCTCTCTGCTGCGCAGCAACACAGTCAGCACAGAATGAACAGTGGCATCTGCTCACACGGCAGAAGGACCAGCAGGGAAAGCTAGTGCTCTGCATCTCCAGCGCACAAGCAGCTTTGCAACGGGGTCACCATCATTGCACTCTCCTCGGTTTCATACCTAAAAGTCCATTTGAATCCAAATTCTCAGGTGGTGTCTCTCAGCTGCCCAGCAGCACAGTGAGTACAGCACGAACGTTTGGCATCTGCTCCCACATCAGAAGAGCAAGGATTGAAAGCTGGTGCTGGACCTGTTCAGCACACAATCACCTTTACATTGGTGCCTCCATCGTTGCTTTCACTGCTAACACTCATACAGGAAAAGCATTTGAATAGAATCCGTCCAGAGCCTGCTCCCTGCTGGCAGCAACACAGCACAGAATGAACAGTGGCATCTGCTCACACGGCAGAAGGACCAGCAGGGAAAGCTCGGGCTTTCTCTCTTCAGCACAGAAGCAGCTTTGCAACGGGGTTACCATCATTGCAGTCTCTCCTCGGTTTCCTACCTAAAAGTCCAATTGAATCCAAATTCTCAGGTGGTGCCTCTCAGCTGCCCAGCAGCACAGTTAGTACAGCACGAAGGTTTGGTCTCTGCTCCCACAGCAGAAGAGCCAGGATTGAAAGCTGGTGCTGGACCTGTTCAGCACACAATCCCCTTTACATTGGTGCCTCCATCGTTGCTTTCACTGCTCACTTTCATACAGGAAAAGCATTTGAATGGAATCAGTCCAGAGCCTGCTCTCTGCTGCGCAGCAACACTGTCAGCACAGAATGAACAGTGGCATCTGCTCACACGGCAGAAGGAGCAGCAGGGAAAGCTAGTGCTCTGCTTCTTCAGCACACAAGCAGCTTTGCAACGGGGTCACCATCATTGCAGTCTCTCCTCGGCTTCATACCTAAAAGTCCATTTGAATCCGAATTCTCAGGTGGTGTCGCTCAGCTGCCCAGCAGCACATTGAGTACAGCACGAACGTTTGGCCTCTGCTCCCACAGCAGAAGAGCCAGGATTGAAAGCTGGTGCTGGACCTGTTCAGCACACAATCCCCTTTACATTGGTGCCTCCATCGTTGCTTTCACTGCTCACTTTCATACAGGAAAAGCATTTGAATGGAATCAGTCCAGAGCCTGCTCTCTGCTGCGCAGGAACACAGTCAGCACAGAATGAACAGTGGCATCTGCTCACACGGCAGAGGGACCAGCAGGGAAAGCTAGTGCTCTGCTTCTTCAGCACACAAGCAGCTTTGCAACGGGGTCACCATCATTGCAGTCTCTCCTCGGTTTCATACCTAAAAGTCCATTTGAATCGGAATTCTCAGGTGGTGTCTCTCAGCTGCCCAGCAGCACAGTGAGTACAGCACGAACGTTTGGCCTCTGCTCCCACAGCAGAAGAGCCAGGATTGAAAGCTGGTGCTGGACCTGTTCAGCACACAATCCCCTTTACATTGGTGCCTCCATCGTTGCTTTCACTGCTAACACTCGTACAGGAAAAGCATTTGAATAGAATCAGTCCAGAGCCTGCTCCCTGCTGGCAGCAACACAGCACAGAATGAACAGGGGCATCTGCTCACACGGCAGAAGGACCAGCAGGGAAAGCTAGTGCTGTGTCTCTTCAGCACACAAGCAGCTTTGCAACGGGGTCACCATCATTGCAGTCTCTCCTCGGTTTCATACCTAAAAGTCCATTTGAATCCAAATTCTCAGGTGGTGTCTCTCAGCTGCCCAGCAGCACAGTTAGTACAGCACGAAGGTTTGGCCTCTGCTCCCACAGCAGAAGAGCCAGGATTGAAAGCTGGTGCTGGACCTGTTCAGCACACAATCCCCTTTACATTGGTGCCTCCATCGTTGCTTTCACTGCTCACTTTCATACAGGAAAAGCATTTGAATGGAATCAGTCCAGAGCCTGCTCTCTGCTGCGCAGCAACACAGTCAGCACAGAATGAACAGTGGCATCTGCTCACACGGCAGAAGGACCAGCAGGGAAAGCTAGTGCTCTGCATCTCCAGCGCACAAGCAGCTTTGCAACGGGGTCACCATCATTGCACTCTCCTCGGTTTCATACCTAAAAGTCCATTTGAATCCAAATTCTCAGGTGGTGTCTCTCAGCTGCCCAGCAGCACAGTGAGTACAGCACGAACGTTTGGCATCTGCTCCCACATCAGAAGAGCAAGGATTGAAAGCTGGTGCTGGACCTGTTCAGCACACAATCACCTTTACATTGGTGCCTCCATCGTTGCTTTCACTGCTAACACTCATACAGGAAAAGCATTTGAATAGAATCCGTCCAGAGCCTGCTCCCTGCTGGCAGCAACACAGCACAGAATGAACAGTGGCATCTGCTCACACGGCAGAAGGACCAGCAGGGAAAGCTCGGGCTTTCTCTCTTCAGCACAGAAGCAGCTTTGCAACGGGGTTACCATCATTGCAGTCTCTCCTCGGTTTCCTACCTAAAAGTCCAATTGAATCCAAATTCTCAGGTGGTGCCTCTCAGCTGCCCAGCAGCACAGTTAGTACAGCACGAAGGTTTGGTCTCTGCTCCCACAGCAGAAGAGCCAGGATTGAAAGCTGGTGCTGGACCTGTTCAGCACACAATCCCCTTTACATTGGTGCCTCCATCGTTGCTTTCACTGCTCACTTTCATACAGGAAAAGCATTTGAATGGAATCAGTCCAGAGCCTGCTCTCTGCTGCGCAGCAACACTGTCAGCACAGAATGAACAGTGGCATCTGCTCACACGGCAGAAGGAGCAGCAGGGAAAGCTAGTGCTCTGCTTCTTCAGCACACAAGCAGCTTTGCAACGGGGTCACCATCATTGCAGTCTCTCCTCGGCTTCATACCTAAAAGTCCATTTGAATCCGAATTCTCAGGTGGTGTCGCTCAGCTGCCCAGCAGCACATTGAGTACAGCACGAACGTTTGGCCTCTGCTCCCACAGCAGAAGAGCCAGGATTGAAAGCTGGTGCTGGACCTGTTCAGCACACAATCCCCTTTACATTGGTGCCTCCATCGTTGCTTTCACTGCTCACTTTCATACAGGAAAAGCATTTGAATAGAATCAGTCCAGAGCCTGCTCCCTGCTGGCAGCAACACAGTCAGCACAGAATGAACAGTGGCATCTGCTCACACGGCAGAAGGACCAGCATGGAAAGCTAGTGCTGTGTCTCTTCAGCACACAAGCAGCTTTGCAACGGGGTCACCATCATTGCAGTCTCTCCTCGGTTTCATACCTAAAAGTCCATTTGAATCCAAATTCTCAGGTGGTGTCTCTCAGCTGCCCAGCAGCACAGTTAGTACAGCACGAACGTTTGGCCTCTGCTCCCACAGCAGAAGAGCCAGGATTGAAAGCTGGTGCTGGACCTGTTCAGCACACAATCCCCTTTACATTGGTGCCTCCATCGTTGCTTTCACTGCTCACTTTCATACAGGAAAAGCATTTGAATGGAATCAGTCCAGAGCCTGCTCTCTGCTGCGCAGGAACACAGTCAGCACAGAATGAACAGTGGCATCTGCTCACACGGCAGAGGGACCAGCAGGGAAAGCTAGTGCTCTGCTTCTTCAGCACACAAGCAGCTTTGCAACGGGGTCACCATCATTGCAGTCTCTCCTCGGTTTCATACCTAAAAGTCCATTTGAATCGGAATTCTCAGGTGGTGTCTCTCAGCTGCCCAGCAGCACAGTGAGTACAGCACGAACGTTTGGCCTCTGCTCCCACAGCAGAAGAGCCAGGATTGAAAGCTGGTGCTGGACCTGTTCAGCACACAATCCCCTTTACACTGGTGCCTCCATCGTTGCTTTCACTGCTAACACTCGTACAGGAAAAGCATTTGAATAGAATCAGTCCAGAGCCTGCTCCCTGCTGGCAGCAACACAGCACAGAATGAACAGGGGCATCTGCTCACACGGCAGAAGGACCAGCAGGGAAAGCTAGTGCTGTGTCTCTTCAGCACACAAGCAGCTTTGCAACGGGGTCACCATCATTGCAGTCTCTCCTCGGTTTCATACCTAAAAGTCCATTTGAATCCAAATTCTCAGGTGGTGTCTCTCAGCTGCCCAGCAGCACAGTTAGTACAGCACGAAGGTTTGGCCTCTGCTCCCACAGCAGAAGAGCCAGGATTGAAAGCTGGTGCTGGACCTGTTCAGCACACAATCCCCTTTACATTGGTGCCTCCATCGTTGCTTTCACTGCTCACTTTCATACAGGAAAAGCATTTGAATGGAATCAGTCCAGAGCCTGCTCTCTGCTGCGCAGCAACACAGTCAGCACAGAATGAACAGTGGCATCTGCTCACACGGCAGAAGGACCAGCAGGGAAAGCTAGTGCTCTGCATCTCCAGCGCACAAGCAGCTTTGCAACGGGGTCACCATCATTGCACTCTCCTCGGTTTCATACCTAAAAGTCCATTTGAATCCAAATTCTCAGGTGGTGTCTCTCAGCTGCCCAGCAGCACAGTGAGTACAGCACGAACGTTTGGCATCTGCTCCCACATCAGAAGAGCAAGGATTGAAAGCTGGTGCTGGACCTGTTCAGCACACAATCACCTTTACATTGGTGATTCCATCGTTGCTTTCACTGCTAACACTCATACAGGAAAAGCATTTGAATAGAATCCGTCCAGAGCCTGCTCCCTGCTGGCAGCAACACAGCACAGAATGAACAGTGGCATCTGCTCACACGGCAGAAGGACCAGCAGGGAAAGCTCGGGCTTTCTCTCTTCAGCACAGAAGCAGCTTTGCAACGGGGTTACCATCATTGCAGTCTCTCCTCGGTTTCCTACCTAAAAGTCCATTTGAATCCAAATTCTCAGGTGGTGCCTCTCAGCTGCCCAGCAGCACAGTTAGTACAGCACGAAGGTTTGGTCTCTGCTCCCACAGCAGAAGAGCCAGGATTGAAAGCTGGTGCTGGACCTGTTCAGCACACAATCCCCTTTACATTGGTGCCTCCATCGTTGCTTTCACTGCTCACTTTCATACAGGAAAAGCATTTGAATGGAATCAGTCCAGAGCCTGCTCTCTGCTGCGCAGCAACACTGTCAGCACAGAATGAACAGTGGCATCTGCTCACACGGCAGAAGGAGCAGCAGGGAAAGCTAGTGCTCTGCTTCTTCAGCACACAAGCAGCTTTGCAACGGGGTCACCATCATTGCAGTCTCTCCTCGGCTTCATACCTAAAAGTCCATTTGAATCCGAATTCTCAGGTGGTGTCGCTCAGCTGCCCAGCAGCACATTGAGTACAGCACGAACGTTTGGCCTCTGCTCCCACAGCAGAAGAGCCAGGATTGAAAGCTGGTGCTGGACCTGTTCAGCACACAATCCCCTTTACATTGGTGCCTCCATCGTTGCTTTCACTGCTCACTTTCATACAGGAAAAGCATTTGAATGGAATCAGTCCAGAGCCTGCTCTCTGCTGCGCAGGAACACAGTCAGCACAGAATGAACAGTGGCATCTGCTCACACGGCAGAGGGACCAGCAGGGAAAGCTAGTGCTCTGCTTCTTCAGCACACAAGCAGCTTTGCAACGGGGTCACCATCATTGCAGTCTCTCCTCGGTTTCATACCTAAAAGTCCATTTGAATCGGAATTCTCAGGTGGTGTCTCTCAGCTGCCCAGCAGCACAGTGAGTACAGCACGAACGTTTGGCCTCTGCTCCCACAGCAGAAGAGCCAGGATTGAAAGCTGGTGCTGGACCTGTTCAGCACACAATCCCCTTTACACTGGTGCCTCCATCGTTGCTTTCACTGCTAACACTCGTACAGGAAAAGCATTTGAATAGAATCAGTCCAGAGCCTGCTCCCTGCTGGCAGCAACACAGCACAGAATGAACAGGGGCATCTGCTCACACGGCAGAAGGACCAGCAGGGAAAGCTAGTGCTGTGTCTCTTCAGCACACAAGCAGCTTTGCAACGGGGTCACCATCATTGCAGTCTCTCCTCGGTTTCATACCTAAAAGTCCATTTGAATCCAAATTCTCAGGTGGTGTCTCTCAGCTGCCCAGCAGCACAGTTAGTACAGCACGAAGGTTTGGCCTCTGCTCCCACAGCAGAAGAGCCAGGATTGAAAGCTGGTGCTGGACCTGTTCAGCACACAATCCCCTTTACATTGGTGCCTCCATCGTTGCTTTCACTGCTCACTTTCATACAGGAAAAGCATTTGAATGGAATCAGTCCAGAGGCTGCTCTCTGCTGCGCAGCAACACAGTCAGCACAGAATGAACAGTGGCATCTGCTCACACGGCAGAAGGACCAGCAGGGAAAGCTAGTGCTCTGCATCTCCAGCGCACAAGCAGCTTTGCAACGGGGTCACCATCATTGCACTCTCCTCGGTTTCATACCTAAAAGTCCATTTGAATCCAAATTCTCAGGTGGTGTCTCTCAGCTGCCCAGCAGCACAGTGAGTACAGCACGAACGTTTGGCATCTGCTCCCACATCAGAAGAGCAAGGATTGAAAGCTGGTGCTGGACCTGTTCAGCACACAATCACCTTTACATTGGTGCCTCCATCGTTGCTTTCACTGCTAACACTCATACAGGAAAAGCATTTGAATAGAATCCGTCCAGAGCCTGCTCCCTGCTGGCAGCAACACAGCACAGAATGAACAGTGGCATCTGCTCACACGGCAGAAGGACCAGCAGGGAAAGCTCGGGCTTTCTCTCTTCAGCACAGAAGCAGCTTTGCAACGGGGTTACCATCATTGCAGTCTCTCCTCGGTTTCCTACCTAAAAGTCCAATTGAATCCAAATTCTCAGGTGGTGCCTCTCAGCTGCCCAGCAGCACAGTTAGTACAGCACGAAGGTTTGGTCTCTGCTCCCACAGCAGAAGAGCCAGGATTGAAAGCTGGTGCTGGACCTGTTCAGCACACAATCCCCTTTACATTGGTGCCTCCATCGTTGCTTTCACTGCTCACTTTCATACAGGAAAAGCATTTGAATGGAATCAGTCCAGAGCCTGCTCTCTGCTGCGCAGCAACACTGTCAGCACAGAATGAACAGTGGCATCTGCTCACACGGCAGAAGGAGCAGCAGGGAAAGCTAGTGCTCTGCTTCTTCAGCACACAAGCAGCTTTGCAACGGGGTCACCATCATTGCAGTCTCTCCTCGGCTTCATACCTAAAAGTCCATTTGAATCCGAATTCTCAGGTGGTGTCGCTCAGCTGCCCAGCAGCACATTGAGTACAGCACGAACGTTTGGCCTCTGCTCCCACAGCAGAAGAGCCAGGATTGAAAGCTGGTGCTGGACCTGTTCAGCACACAATCCCCTTTACATTGGTGCCTCCATCGTTGCTTTCACTGCTCACTTTCATACAGGAAAAGCATTTGAATGGAATCAGTCCAGAGCCTGCTCTCTGCTGCGCAGGAACACAGTCAGCACAGAATGAACAGTGGCATCTGCTCACACGGCAGAGGGACCAGCAGGGAAAGCTAGTGCTCTGCTTCTTCAGCACACAAGCAGCTTTGCAACGGGGTCACCATCATTGCAGTCTCTCCTCGGTTTCATACCTAAAAGTCCATTTGAATCGGAATTCTCAGGTGGTGTCTCTCAGCTGCCCAGCAGCACAGTGAGTACAGCACGAACGTTTGGCCTCTGCTCCCACAGCAGAAGAGCCAGGATTGAAAGCTGGTGCTGGACCTGTTCAGCACACAATCCCCTTTACACTGGTGCCTCCATCGTTGCTTTCACTGCTAACACTCGTACAGGAAAAGCATTTGAATAGAATCAGTCCAGAGCCTGCTCCCTGCTGGCAGCAACACAGCACAGAATGAACAGGGGCATCTGCTCACACGGCAGAAGGACCAGCAGGGAAAGCTAGTGCTGTGTCTCTTCAGCACACAAGCAGCTTTGCAACGGGGTCACCATCATTGCAGTCTCTCCTCGGTTTCATACCTAAAAGTCCATTTGAATCCAAATTCTCAGGTGGTGTCTCTCAGCTGCCCAGCAGCACAGTTAGTACAGCACGAAGGTTTGGCCTCTGCTCCCACAGCAGAAGAGCCAGGATTGAAAGCTGGTGCTGGACCTGTTCAGCACACAATCCCCTTTACATTGGTGCCTCCATCGTTGCTTTCACTGCTCACTTTCATACAGGAAAAGCATTTGAATGGAATCAGTCCAGAGCCTGCTCTCTGCTGCGCAGCAACACAGTCAGCACAGAATGAACAGTGGCATCTGCTCACACGGCAGAAGGACCAGCAGGGAAAGCTAGTGCTCTGCATCTCCAGCGCACAAGCAGCTTTGCAACGGGGTCACCATCATTGCACTCTCCTCGGTTTCATACCTAAAAGTCCATTTGAATCCAAATTCTCAGGTGGTGTCTCTCAGCTGCCCAGCAGCACAGTGAGTACAGCACGAACGTTTGGCATCTGCTCCCACATCAGAAGAGCAAGGATTGAAAGCTGGTGCTGGACCTGTTCAGCACACAATCACCTTTACATTGGTGCCTCCATCGTTGCTTTCACTGCTAACACTCATACAGGAAAAGCATTTGAATAGAATCCGTCCAGAGCCTGCTCCCTGCTGGCAGCAACACAGCACAGAATGAACAGTGGCATCTGCTCACACGGCAGAAGGACCAGCAGGGAAAGCTCGGGCTTTCTCTCTTCAGCACAGAAGCAGCTTTGCAACGGGGTTACCATCATTGCAGTCTCTCCTCGGTTTCCTACCTAAAAGTCCAATTGAATCCAAATTCTCAGGTGGTGCCTCTCAGCTGCCCAGCAGCACAGTTAGTACAGCACGAAGGTTTGGTCTCTGCTCCCACAGCAGAAGAGCCAGGATTGAAAGCTGGTGCTGGACCTGTTCAGCACACAATCCCCTTTACATTGGTGCCTCCATCGTTGCTTTCACTGCTCACTTTCATACAGGAAAAGCATTTGAATGGAATCAGTCCAGAGCCTGCTCTCTGCTGCGCAGCAACACTGTCAGCACAGAATGAACAGTGGCATCTGCTCACACGGCAGAAGGAGCAGCAGGGAAAGCTAGTGCTCTGCTTCTTCAGCACACAAGCAGCTTTGCAACGGGGTCACCATCATTGCAGTCTCTCCTCGGCTTCATACCTAAAAGTCCATTTGAATCCGAATTCTCAGGTGGTGTCGCTCAGCTGCCCAGCAGCACATTGAGTACAGCACGAACGTTTGGCCTCTGCTCCCACAGCAGAAGAGCCAGGATTGAAAGCTGGTGCTGGACCTGTTCAGCACACAATCCCCTTTACATTGGTGCCTCCATCGTTGCTTTCACTGCTCACTTTCATACAGGAAAAGCATTTGAATAGAATCAGTCCAGAGCCTGCTCCCTGCTGGCAGCAACACAGTCAGCACAGAATGAACAGTGGCATCTGCTCACACGGCAGAAGGACCAGCATGGAAAGCTAGTGCTGTGTCTCTTCAGCACACAAGCAGCTTTGCAACGGGGTCACCATCATTGCAGTCTCTCCTCGGTTTCATACCTAAAAGTCCAATTGAATCCAAATTCTCAGGTGGTGTCTCTCAGCTGCCCAGCAGCACAGTTAGTACAGCACGAACGTTTGGCCTCTGCTCCCACAGCAGAAGAGCCAGGATTGAAAGCTGGTGCTGGACCTGTTCAGCACACAATCCCCTTTACATTGGTGCCTCCATCGTTGCTTTCACTGCTCACTTTCATACAGGAAAAGCATTTGAATGGAATCAGTCCAGAGCCTGCTCTCTGCTGCACAGGAACACAGTCAGCACAGAATGAACAGTGGCATCTGCTCACACGGCAGAAGGACCAGCAGGGAAAGCTAGTGCTGTTTCTCTTCAGCACACAAGCAGCTTTGCAACGGGGTCACCATCATTGCAGTCTCTCCTCGGTTTCCTACCTAAAAGTTCAATTGAATCCAAATTCTCAGGTGGTGTCTCTCAGCTGCCCAGCAGCACAGTGAGTACAGCACGAACGTTTGGCCTCTGCTCCCACAGCAGAAGAGCCAGGATTGAAAGCTGGTGCTGGACCTGTTCAGCACACAATCCCCTTTACATTGGTGCCTCCATCGTTGCTTTCACTGCTCACTTTCATACAGGAAAAGCATTTGAATGGAATCAGTCCAGAGACTGCTCTCTGCTGCGCAGCAACACAGTCAGCACAGAATGAACAGTGGCATCAGCTCACACGGCAGAAGGACCAGCAGGGAAAGCTAGTGCTCTGCTTCTTCAGCACACAAGCAGCTTTGCAACGGGGTCACCATCATTGCAATCTCTCCTCGGTTTCATACCTAAAAGTCCAATTGAATCCAAATTCTCAGGTGGTGTCTCTCAGCTGCCCAGCAGCACAGTGAGTACAGCACGAACGTTTGGCCTCTGCTCCCATAGCAGAAGAGCCAGGATTGAAAGCTGGTGCTGGACCTGTTCAGCACACAATCCCCTTTACATTGGTGCCTCCATCGTTGCTTTCACTGCTCACTTTCATACAGGAAAAGCATTTGAATGGAATCAGTCCAGAGCCTGCTCTCTGCTGCGCCGCAACACAGTCAGCACAGAATGAACAGTGGCATCTGCTCACACGGCAGAAGGAGCAGCAGGGAAAGCTAGTGCTCTGCTTCTTCAGCACACAAGCAGCTTTGCAACGGGGTCACCATCATTGCAGTCTCTCCTCGGTTTCCTACCTAAAAGTCCAATTGAATCCAAATTCTCAGGTGGTGTCTCTCAGCTGCCCAGCATCACAGTTAGTACAGCACGAACGTTTGGCCTCTGCTCCCACAGCAGAAGAGCCAGGATTGAAAGCTGGTGCTGGACCTGTTCAGCACACAATCCCCTTTACATTGGTGCCTCCATCGTTGCTTTCACTGCTCACTTTCATACAGGAAAAGCATTTGAATGGAATCAGTCCAGAGCCTGCTCTCTGCTGCGCAGGAACACAGTCAGCACAGAATGAACAGTGGCATCTGCTCACATGGCAGAAGGAGCAGCAGGGAAAGCTAGTGCTCTGCTTCTCCAGCGCACAAGCAGCTTTGCAACGGGGTCACCATCATTGCAGTCTCTCCTCGGTTTCATACCTAAAAGTCCATTTGAATCCAAATTCTCAGGTGGTCTCTCTCAGCTGCCCAGCAGCACAGTTAGTACAGCACGAACGTTTGGCCTCTGCTCCCACAGCAGAAGAGCCAGGATTGAAAGCTGGTGCTGGACCTGTTCAGCACACAATCCCCTTTACATTGGTGCCTCCATCGTTGCTTTCACTGCTCACTTTCATACAGGAAAAGCATTTGAATAGAATCAGTCCAGAGCCTGCTCTCTGCTGCGCAGCAACACAGTCAGCACAGAATGAACAGTGGCATCTGCTCACACGGCAGAAGGACCAGCAGGGAAAGCTAGTGCTGTGTCTCTTCAGCACACAAGCAGCTTTGCAACGGGGTCACCATCATTGCAGTCTCACCTCGGTTTCCTACCTAAAAGTCCATTTGAATCCAAATTCTCAGGTGGTCTCAGCTGCCCAGCAGCACAGTGAGTACAGCACGAACGTTTAGCATCTGCTCCCACATCAGAAGAGCAAGGATTGAAAGCTGGTGCTGGACCTGTTCAGCACACAATCACCTTTACATTGGTGCCTCCATCGTTGCTTTCACTGCTCACTTTCATACAGGAAAAGCATTTGAATAGAATCAGTCCAGAGCCTGCTCCCTGCTGGCAGCAACACAGCACAGAATGAACAGTGGCATCTACTCACACGGCAGAAGGACCAGCAGGGAAAGCTAGTGCTGTGTCTCTTCAGCACACAAGCAGCTTTGCAACGGGGTCACCATCATTGCAGTCTCTCCTCGGTTTCCTACCTAAAAGTCCATTTGAATCCAAATTCTCAGGTGGTCTCTCTCAGCTGCCCAGCAGCACAGTTAGTACAGCACGAACGTTTGGCCTCTGCTCCCACAGCAGAAGAGCCAGGATTGAAAGCTGGTGCTGGACCTGTTCAGCACACAATCCCCTTTACATTGGTGCCTCCATCGTTGCTTTCACTGCTCACTTTCATACAGGAAAAGCATTTGAATGGAATCAGTCCAGAGCCTGCTCTCTGCTGCTCAGGAACACAGTCAGCACAGAATGAACAGTGGCATCTGCTCACACGGCAGAAGGACCAGCAGGGAAAGCTAGTGCTCTGCTTCTTCAGCACACAAGCAGCTTTGCAACGGGGTCACCATCATTGCAGTCTCTCCTCGGTTTCCTACCTAAAAGTTCAATTGAATCCAAAGTCTCAGGTGGTGTCTCTCAGCTGCCCAGCAGCACAGTGAGTACAGCACGAACGTTTGGCCTCTGCTCCCACAGCAGAAGAGCCAGGATTGAAAGCTGGTGCTGGACCTGTTCAGCACACAATCCCCTTTACATTGGTGCCTCCATCGTTGCTTTCACTGCTCACTTTCATACAGGAAAAGCATTTGAATGGAATCAGTCCAGAGCCTGCTCTCTGCTGCGCAGCAACACAGTCAGCACAGAATGAACAGTGGCATCTGCTCACACGGCAGAAGGACCAGCAGGGAAAGCTAGTGCTGTGTCTCTTCAGCACACAAGCAGCTTTGCAACGGGGTCACCATCATTGCAGTCTCTCCTCGGTTTCCTACCTAAAAGTCCATTTGAATCCAAATTCTCAGGTGGTCTCAGCTGCCCAGCAGCACAGTGAGTACAGCACGAACATTTAGCATCTGCTCCCACATCAGAAGAGCAAGGATTGAAAGCTGGTGCTGGACCTGTTCAGCACACAATCCCCTTTACATTGGTGCCTCCATCGTTGCTTTCGCTGCTAACACTCATACGGGAAAAGCATTTGAATAGAATCAGTCCAGAGCCTGCCCTCTGCTGCGCAGCAACACAGTCAGCTCAGAATGAACAGTGGCATCTGCTCACACGGCAGAAGGACCCGCAGGGAAAGCTAGTGCTGTGTCTCTTCAGCACACAAGCAGCTTTGCAACGGGGTCACCATCATTGCAGTCTCTCCTCGGTTTCCTACCTAAAAGTCCATTTGAATCCAAATTCTCAGGTGGTCTCAGCTGCCCAGCAGCACAGTGAGTACAGCACGAACGTTTGGCATCTGCTCCCACATCAGAAGAGCAAGGATTGAAAGCTGGTGCTGGACCTGTTCAGCACACAATCACCTTTACATTGGTGCCTCCATCGTTGCTTTCACTGCTAACACTCATGCCGGAAAAGCATTTGAATAGAAACAGTCCAGAGCCTGCTCTCTGCTGCACAGCAACACAGTCAGCTCAGAATGAACAGTGGCATCTGCTCACATGGCAGAAGGACCAGCAGGGAAAGCTAGTGCTGTGTCTCTTCAGCACACAAGCAGCTTTGCAACGGGGTCACCATCATTGCAGTCTCTCCTCGGTTTCATACCTAAAAGTCCATTTGAATCCAAATTCTCAGGTGGTGTCTCTCAGCTGCCCAGCAGCACAGTGAGTACAGCACGAACGTTTGGCCTCTGCTCCCACAGCAGAAGAGCCAGGATTGAAAGCTGGTGCTGGACCTGTTCAGCACACAATCCCCTTTACATTGGTGCCTCCATCGTTGCTTTCACTGCTCACTTTCATACAGGAAAAGCATTTGAATGGAATCAGTCCAGAGCCTGCTCTCTGCTGCACAGGAACACAGTCAGCACAGAATGAACAGTGGCATCTGCTCACACGGCAGAAGGACCAGCAGGGAAAGCTTGTGCTGTGTCTCTTCAGCACACAAGCAGCTTTGCAACGGGGTCACCATCATTGCCGTCTCTCCTCGGTTTCCTACCTAAAAGTCCAATTGAATCCAAATTCTCAGGTGGTGTGTCTCAGCTGCCCAGCAGCACAGTTAGTACAGCACGAACGTTTGGCCTCTGCTCCCACAGCAGAAGAGCCAGGATTGAAAGCTGGTGCTGGACCTGTTCAGCACACAATCACCTTTACATTGGTGCCTCCATCGTTGCTTTCACTGCTCACTTTCATACAGGAAAAGCATTTGAATGGAATCAGTCCAGAGACTGCTCTCTGCTGCGCAGCAACACAGTCAGCACAGAATGAACAGTGGCATCAGCTCACACGGCAGAAGGAGCAGCAGGGAAAGCTAGTGCTCTGCTTCTTCAGCACACAAGCAGCTTTGCAACGGGGTCACCATCATTGCAATCTCTCCTCGGTTTCATACCTAAAAGTCCATTTGAATCCAAATTCTCAGGTGGTGTCTCTCAGCTGCCCAGCAGCACAGTGAGTACAGCACGAACGTTTGGCCTCTGCTCCCACAGCAGAAGAGCCAGGATTGAAAGCTGGTGCTGGACCTGTTCAGCACACAATCCCCTTTACATTGGTGCCTCCATCGTTGCTTTCACTGCTCACTTTCATACAGGAAAAGCATTTGAATGGAATCAGTCCAGAGCCTGCTCTCTGCTGCGCAGCAACACAGTCAGCACAGAATGAACTGTGGCATCTGCTCACACGGCAGAAGGACCAGCAGGGAAAGCTAGTGCTGTGTCTCTTCAGCACACAAGCAGCTTTGCAACGGGGTCACCATCATTGCAGTCTCTCCTCGGTTTCATACCTAAAAGTCCATTTGAATCCAAATTCTCAGGTGGTCTCAGCTGCCCAGCAGCACAGTGAGTACAGCACGAACGTTTGGCATCTGCTCCCACAGCAGAAGAGCCAGGATTGAAAGCTGGTGCTGGACCTGTTCAGCACACAATCCCCTTTACATTGGTGCATCCATCGTTGCTTTCACTGCTAACACTCGTACAGGAAAAGCATTTGAATGGAATCAGTCCAGAGCCTGCTCTCTACTGCGCAGCAACACAGTCAGCACAGAATGAACAGTGGCATCTGCTCACACGGCAGAAGGAGCAGCAGGGAAAGCTAGTGCTCTGCTTCTTCAGCACACAAGCAGCTTTGCAATGGGGTCACCATCATTGCAGTCTCTCCTCGGTTTCCTACCTAAAAGTCCATTTGAATCCAAATTCTCAAGCGGTCTCAGCTGCCCAGCAGCACAGTGAGTACAGCACGAACGTTTGGCATCTGCTCCCACAGCAGAAGAGCAAGGATTGAAAGCTGGTGCTGGACCTGTTCAGCACACAATCCCCTTTACATTGGTGCCTCCATCGTTGCTTTCACTGCTCACTTTCATACAGGAAAAGCATTTGAATGGAATCAGTCCAGAGGCTGCTCTCTGCTGCGCAGCAACACAGTCAGCACAGAATGAACAGTGGCATCTGCTCACACGGCAGAAGGAGCAGCAGGGAAAGCTAGTGCTGTGTCTCTTCAGCACACAAGCAGCTTTGCAACGGGGTCACCATCATTGCAGTCTCTCCTCGGTTTCCTAACTAAAAGTCCATTTGAATCCAAATTCTCAGGTGGTGTCTCTCAGCTGCCCAGCAGCACAGTGAGTACAGCACGAACGTTTGGCCTCTGCTCCCACAGCAGAAGAGCCAGGATTGAAAGCTGGTGCTGGACCTGTTCAGCACACAATCACCTTTACATTGGTGCCTCCATCGTTGCTTTCACTGCTCACATTCATACAGGAAAAGCATTTGAATGGAATCAGTCCAGAGCCTGCTCTCTGCTGCGCAGCAACACAGTCAGCACAGAATGAACAGTGGCATCTGCTCACACGGCAGAAGGAGCAGCAGGGAAAGCTAGTGGTCTACTTCTTCAGCACACAAGCAGCTTTTCAACGGGGTCACCATCATTGCAGTCTCTCCTCGGTTTCATACCTAAAAGTCCATTTGAATTCAAATTCTCAGGTGGTGTCTCTCAGCTGCCCAGCAGCACAGTGAGTACAGCACGAACGTTTGGCCTCTGCTCCCACAGCAGAAGAGCCAGGATTGAAAGCTGGTGCTGGACCTGTTCAGCACACAATCCCCTTTACATTGGTGCCTCCATCGTTGCTTTCACTGCTCACTTTCATACAGGAAAAGCATTTGAATGGAATCAGTCCAGAGCCTGCTCTCTGCTGCGCAGGAACACAGTCAGAGCACAGAATGAACAGTGGCATCTGCTCACACGGCAGAAGGAGCAGCAGGGAAAGCTAGTGCTCTGCTTCTTCAGCACACAAGCAGCTTTGCAACGGGGTCACCATCATTGCAGTCTCTCCTCGGTTTCATACCTAAAAGTCCATTTGAATCCAAATTCTCAGGTGGTGTCTCTCAGCTGCCCAGCAGCACAGTTAGTACAGCACGAACGTTTGGCATCTGCTCCCACAGCAGAAGAGCCAGGATTGAAAGCTGGTGCTGGACCTGTTCAGCACACAATCCCCTTTACATTGGTGCCTCCATCGTTGCTTTCACTGCTAACACTCATACAGGAAAAGCATTTGAATAGAATCCGTCCAGAGCCTGCTCCCTGCTGGCAGCAACACAGCACAGAATGAACAGTGGCATCTGCTCACACGGCAGAAGGAGCAGCAGGGAAAGCTAGTGCTCTGCTTCTTCAGCACACAAGCAGCTTTGCAACGGGGTCACCATCATTGCAGTCTCTCCTCGGGTTCATACCTAAAAGTCCATTTGAATCCAAATTCTCAGGTGGTGTCTCTCAGCTGCCCAGCAGCACAGTTAGTACAGCACGAACGTTTGGCATCTGCTCCCACAGCAGAAGAGCCAGGATTGAAAGCTGGTGCTGGACCTGTTCAGCACACAATCCCTTTTACATTGGTGCATTCATCGTTGCTTTCACTGCTCACTTTCATACAGGAAAAGCATTTGAATGGAATCAGTCCAGAGGCTGCTCTCTGCTGCGCAGCAACACAGTCAGCACAGAATGAACAGTAGCATCTGCTCACACGGCAGAAGGAGCAGCAGGGAAAGCTAGTGCTCTGCTTCTTCAGCACACAAGCAGCTTTGCAACGGGGTCACCATCATTGCAGTCTCTCCTCGGGTTCATACCTAAAAGTCCATTTGAATCCAAATTCTCAGGTGGTGTCTCTCAGCTGCCCAGCAGCACAGTTAGTACAGCACGAACGTTTGGCCTCTGCTCCCACAGCAGAAGAGCCAGGATTGAAAGCTGGTGCTGGACCTGTTCAGCACACAATCCCCTTTACATTGGTGCCTCCATCGTTGCTTTCACTGCTCACTTTCATACAGGAAAAGCATTTGAATGGAATCAGTCCAGAGGCTGCTCTCTGCTGCGCAGCAACACAGTCAGCACAGAATGAACAGTGGCATCTGCTCACACGGCAGAAGGAGCAGCAGGGAAAGCTAGTGCTCTGCTTCTTCAGCACACAAGCAGCTTTGCAACGGGGTCACCATCATTGCAGTCTCTCCTCGGCTTCATACCTAAAAGTCCATTTGAATCCAAATTCTCAAGCGGTGTCTCAGCTGCCCAGCAGCACAGTGAGTACAGCACGAACGTTTGGCATCTGCTCCCACAGCAGAAGAGCAAGGATTGAAAGCTGGTGCTGGACCTGTTCAGCACACAATCCCCTTTACATTGGTGCATCCATCGTTGCTTTCACTGCTAACACTCATACAGGAAAAGCATTTGAATAGAATCAGTCCAGAGGCTGCTCCCTGCTGGCAGCAACACAGCACAGAATGAACAGGGGCATCTGCTCACACGGCAGAAGGACCAGCAGGGAAAGCTAGTGCTCTGCTTCTTCAGCACACAAGAAGCTTTGCAACGGGGTCACCATCATTGCAGTCTCTCCTCGGTTTCATACCTAAAAGTCCATTTGAATCCAAATTCTCAGGTGGTGTCTCTCAGCTGCCCAGCAGCACAGTTAGTACAGCACGAACGTTTGGCCTCTGCTCCCACAGCAGAAGAGCCAGGATTGAAAGCTGGTGCTGGACCTGTTCAGCACACAATCACCTTTACATTGGTGCCTCCATCGTTGCTTTCACTGCTCACATTCATACAGGAAAAGCATTTGAATGGAATCAGTCCAGAGGCTGCTCTCTGCTGCGCAGCAACACAGCACAGAATGAACAGTGGCATCTGCTCACACGGCAGAAGGAGCAGCAGGGAAAGCTAGTGCTCTGCTTCTTCAGCACACAAGCAGCTTTGCAACGGGGTCACCATCATTGCAGTCTCTCCTCGGCTTCATACCTAAAAGTCCATTTGAATCCGAATTCTCAGGTGGTGTCGCTCAGCTGCCCAGCAGCACAGTTAGTACAGCACGAACGTTTGGCCTCTGCTCCCACAGCAGAAGAGCCAGGATTGAAAGCTGGTGCTGGACCTGTTCAGCACACAATCCCCTTTACATTGGTGCCTCCATCGTTGCTTTCACTGCTAACACTCATACAGGAAAAGCATTTGAATAGAATCCGTCCAGAGCCCTCTCCCTGCTGGCAGCAACACAGCACAGAATGAACAGTGGCATCTGCTCACACGGCAGAAGGAGCAGCAGGGAAAGCTAGTGCTCTGCTTCTTCAGCACACAAGCAGCTTTGCAACGGGGTCACCATCATTGCAGTCTCTCCTCGGCTTCATACCTAAAAGTCCATTTGAATCCGAATTCTCAGGTGGTGTCGCTCAGCTGCCCAGCAGCACAGTGAGTACAGCACGAACGTTTGGCCTCTGCTCCCACAGCAGAAGAGCCAGGATTGAAAGCTGGTGCTGGACCTGTTCAGCACACAATCACCTTTACATTGGTGCCTCCATCGTTGCTTTCACTGCTAACACTCATACAGGAAAAGCATTTGAATAGAATCCGTCCAGAGCCTGCTCTCTGCTGGCAGCAACACAGCACAGAAATGAACAGTGGCATATGCTCACACGGCAGAAGGAGCAGCAGGGAAAGCTAGTGCTCTGCTTCTTCAGCACACAAGCAGCTTTGCAACGGGGTCACCATCATTGCAGTCTCTCCTCGGCTTCATACCTAAAAGTCCATTTGAATCCGAATTCTCAGGTGGTGTCTCTCAGCTGCCCAGCAGCACAGTTAGTACAGCACAAACGTTTGGCATCTGCTCCCACAGCAGAAGAGCCAGGATTGAAAGCTGGTGCTGGACCTGTTCAGCACACAATCCCCTTTACATTGGTGCCTCCATCGTTGCTTTCACTGCTAACACTCATACAGGAAAAGCATTTGAATAGAATCCGTCCAGAGCCTGCTCCCTGCTGGCAGCAACACAGCACAGAATGAACAGTGGCATCTGCTCACACGGCAGAAGGAGCAGCAGGGAAAGCTAGTGCTCTGCTTCTTCAGCACACAAGCAGCTTTGCAACGGGGTCACCATCATTGCAGTCTCTCCTCGGTTTCATACCTAAAAGTCCATTTGAATCCAAATTCTCAGGTGGTGTCTCTCAGCTGCCCAGCAGCACAGTGAGTACAGCACGAACGTTTGGCATCTGCTCCCACAGCAGAAGAGCCAGGATTGAAAGCGGGTGCTGGACCTGTTCAGCACACAATCCCCTTTACATTGGTGCCTCCATCGTTGCTTTCACTGCTAACACTCATACAGGAAAAGCATTTGAATAGAATCCGTCCAGAGCCTGCTCCCTGCTGGCAGCAACACAGCACAGAATGAACAGTGGCATCTGCTCACACGGCAGAAGGAGCAGCAGGGAAAGCTAGTGCTCTGCTTCTTCAGCACACAAGCAGCTTTGCAACGGGGTCACCATCATTGCAGTCTCTCCTCGGTTTCATACCTAAAAGTCCATTTGAATCCAAATTCTCAGGTGGTGTCTCTCAGCTGCCCAGCAGCACAGTTAGTACAGCACGAACGTTTGGCCTCTGCTCCCACAGCAGAAGAGCCAGGATTGAAAGCTGGTGCTGGACCTGTTCAGCACACAATCCCTTTTACATTGGTGCATTCATCGTTGCTTTCACTGCTCACTTTCATACAGGAAAAGCATTTGAATGGAATCAGTCCAGAGGCTGCTCTCTGCTGCGCAGCAACACAGTCAGCACAGAATGAACAGTAGCATCTGCTCACACGGCAGAAGGAGCAGCAGGGAAAGCTAGTGCTCTGCTTCTTCAGCACACAAGCAGCTTTGCAACGGGGTCACCATCATTGCAGTCTCTCCTCGGGTTCATACCTAAAAGTCCATTTGAATCCAAATTCTCAGGTGGTGTCTCTCAGCTGCCCAGCAGCACAGTTAGTACAGCACGAACGCTTGGCCTCTGCTCCCACAGCAGAAGAGCCAGGATTGAAAGCTGGTGCTGGACCTGTTCAGCACACAATCCCCTTTACATTGGTGCCTCCATCGTTGCTTTCACTGCTCACTTTCATACAGGAAAAGCATTTGAATGGAATCAGTCCAGAGGCTGCTCTCTGCTGCGCAGCAACACAGTCAGCACAGAATGAACAGTGGCATCTGCTCACACGGCAGAAGGAGCAGCAGGGAAAGCTAGTGCTCTGCTTCTTCAGCACACAAGCAGCTTTGCAACGGGGTCACCATCATTGCAGTCTCTCCTCGGTTTCCTACCTAAAAGTCCATTTGAATCCAAATTCTCAGGTGGTGTCTCTCAGCTGCCCAGCAGCACAGTTAGTACAGCACGAACGTTTGGCCTCTGCTCCCACAGGAGAAGAGCCAGGATTGAAAGCTGGTGCTGGACCTGTTCAGCACACAATCACCTTTACATTGGTGCCTCCATCGTTGCTTTCACTGCTCACTTTCATACAGGAAAAGCATTTGAATGGAATCAGTCCAGAGGCTGCTCTCTGCTGCGCAGCAACACTCAGCACAGAATGAACAGTGGCATCTGCTCACACGGCAGAAGGAGCAGCAGGGAAAGCTAGTGCTCTGCTTCTTCAGCACACAAGCAGCTTTGCAACGGGGTCACCATCATTGCAGTCTCTCCTCGGCTTCATACCTAAAAGTCCATTTGAATCCGAATTCTCAGGTGGTGTCGCTCAGCTGCCCAGCAGCACAGTGAGTACAGCACGAACGTTTGGCATCTGCTCCCACAGCAGAAGAGCCAGGATTGAAAGCTGGTGCTGGACCTGTTCAGCACACAATCCCCTTTACATTGGTGCCTCCATCGTTGCTTTCACTGCTAACACTCATACAGGAAAAGCATTTGAATAGAATCCGTCCAGAGCCTGCTCCCTGCTGGCAGCAACACAGCACAGAATGAACAGTGGCATCTGCTCACACGGCAGAAGGAGCAGCAGGGAAAGCTAGTGCTCTGCTTCTTCAGCACCCAAGCAGCTTTGCAACGGGGTCACCATCATTGCAGTCTCTCCTCGGGTTCATACCTAAAAGTCCATTTGAATCCGAATTCTCAGGTGGTGTCTCTCAGCTGCCCAGCAGCACAGTGAGTACAGCACGAACGTTTGGCCTCTGCTCCCACAGCAGAAGAGCCAGGATTGAAAGCTGGTGCTGGACCTGTTCAGCACACAATCCCCTTTACATTGGTGCCTCCATCGTTGCTTTCACTGCTCACTTTCATACAGGAAAAGCATTTGAATGGAATCAGTCCAGAGCCTGCTCTCTGCTGCGCAGCAACACAGTCAGCACAGAATGAACAGTGGCATCTGCTCACACGGCAGAAGGAGCAGCAGGGAAAGCTAGTGCTCTGCTTCTTCAGCACACAAGCAGCTTTGCAACGGGGTCACCATCATTGCAGTCTCTCCTCGGTTTCCTACCTAAAAGTCCATTTGAATCCAAATTCTCAGGTGGTGTCTCTCAGCTGCCCAGCAGCACAGTTAGTACAGCACGAACGTTTGGCCTCTGCTCCCACAGCAGAAGAGCCAGGATTGAAAGCTGGTGCTGGACCTGTTCAGCACACAATCACCTTTACATTGGTGCCTCCATCGTTGCTTTCACTGCTAACACTCATACAGGAAAAGCATTTGAATAGAATCCGTCCAGAGCCTGCTCCCTGCTGGCAGCAACACAGCACAGAATGAACAGTGGCATCTGCTCACACGGCAGAAGGAGCAGCAGGGAAAGCTAGTGCTCTGCTTCTTCAGCACACAAGCAGCTTTGCAACGGGGTCACCATCATTGCAGTCTCTCCTCGGTTTCATACCTAAAAGTCCATTTGAATCCAAATTCTCAAGCGGTCTCAGCTGCCCAGCAGCACAGTGAGTACAGCACGAACGTTTGGCATCTGCTCCCACAGCAGAAGAGCAAGGATTGAAAGCTGGTGCTGGACCTGTTCAGCACACAATCCCCTTTACATTGGTGCATCCATCGTTGCTTTCACTGCTAACACTCATACAGGAAAAGCATTTGAATAGAATCAGTCCAGAGCCTGCTCCCTGCTGGCAGCAACACAGCACAGAATGAACAGGGGCATCTGCTCACACGGCAGAAGGACCAGCAGGGAAAGCTAGTGCTCTGCTTCTTCAGCACACAAGAAGCTTTGCAACGGGGTCACCATCATTGCAGTCTCTCCTCGGTTTCATACCTAAAAGTCCATTTGAATCCAAATTCTCAGGTGGTGCCTCTCAGCTGCCCAGCAGCACAGTGAGTACAGCACGAACGTTTGGCCTCTGCTCCCACAGCAGAAGAGCCAGGATTGAAAGCTGGTGCTGGACCTGTTCAGCACACAATCACCTTTACATTGGTGCCTCCATCGTTGCTTTCACTGCTCACATTCATACAGGAAAAGCATTTGAATGGAATCAGTCCAGAGGCTGCTCTCTGCTGCGCAGCAACACAGTCAGCACAGAATGAACAGTGGCATCTGCTCACACGGCAGAAGGAGCAGCAGGGAAAGCTAGTGCTCTGCTTCTTCAGCACACAAGCAGCTTTGCAACGGGGTCACCATCATTGCAGTCTCTCCTCGGCTTCATACCTAAAAGTCCATTTGAATCCAAATTCTCAGGTGGTGTCGCTCAGCTGCCCAGCAGCACAGTGAGTACAGCACGAACGTTTGGCCTCTGCTCCCACAGCAGAAGAGCCAGGATTGAAAGCTGGTGCTGGACCTGTTCAGCACACAATCACCTTTACATTGGTGCCTCCATCGTTGCTTTCACTGCTAACACTCATACAGGAAAAGCATTTGAATAGAATCCGTCGAGAGCCTGCTCCCTGCTGGCAGCAACACAGCACAGAATGAACAGTGGCATCTGCTCACACGGCAGAAGGAGCAGCAGGGAAAGCTAGTGCTCTGCTTCTTCAGCACACAAGCAGCTTTGCAACGGGGTCACCATCATTGCAGTCTCTCCTCGGCTTCATACCTAAAAGTCCATTTGAATCCAAATTCTCAGGTGGTGTCTCTCAGCTGCCCAGCAGCACAGTGAGTACAGCACGAACGTTTGGCCTCTGCTCCCACAGCAGAAGAGCCAGGATTGAAAGCTGGTGCTGGACCTGTTCAGCACACAATCCCCTTTACATTGGTGCCTCCATCGTTGCTTTCACTGCTAACACTCATACAGGAAAAGCATTTGAATAGAATCCGTCCAGAGCCTGCTCCCTGCTGGCAGCAACACAGCACAGAATGAACAGTGGCATCTGCTCACACGGCAGAAGGAGCAGCAGGGAAAGCTAGTGCTGGGCTTCTTCAGCACCCAAGCAGCTATGCAACGGGGTCACCATCATTGCAGTCTCTCCTCGGGTTCATACCTAAAAGTCCATTTGAATCCAAATTCTCAGGTGGTGTCTCTCAGCTGCCCAGCAGCACAGTTAGTACAGCACGAACGTTTGGCCTCTGCTCCCACAGCAGAAGAGCCAGGATTGAAAGCTGGTGCTGGACCTGTTCAGCACACAATCCCTTTTACATTGGTGCATTCATCGTTGCTTTCACTGCTCACATTCATACAGGAAAAGCATTTGAATGGAATCAGTCCAGAGGCTGCTCTCTGCTGCGCAGCAACACAGTCAGCACAGAATGAACAGTGGCATCTGCTCACACGGCAGAAGGAGCAGCAGGGAAAGCTAGTGGTCTACTTCTTCAGCACACAAGCAGCTTTGCAACGGGGTCACCATCATTGCAGTCTCTCCTCGGTTTCCTACCTAAAAGTCCAATTGAATCCAAATTCTCAGGTGGTGTCTCTCAGCTGCCCAGCAGCACAGTTAGTACAGCACGAACGTTTGGCCTCTGCTCCCACAGCAGAAGAGCCAGGATTAAAAGCTGGTGCTGGACCTGTTCAGCACACAATCCCCTTTACATTGGTGCCTCCATCGTTGCTTTCACTGCTCACTTTCATACAGGAAAAGCATTTGAATGGAATCAGTCCTGAGCCTGCTCTCTGCTGCGCAGCAACACAGTCAGCACAGAATGAACAGTGGCATCTGCTCACACGGCAGAAGGAGCAGCAGGGAAAGCTAGTGCTGGGCTTCTTCAGCACACAAGCAGCTTTGCAACAGGGTCACCATCATTGCAGTCTCTCCTCGGCTTCATACCTAAAAGTCCATTTGAATCCAAATTCTCAGGTGGTCTCAGCTGCCCAGCAGCACAGTGAGTACAGCACGAACGTTTGGCCTCTGCTCCCACAGCAGAAGAGCAAGGATTGAAAGCTGGTGCTGGACCTGTTCAGCACACAATCCCCTTTACATTGGTGCATCCATCGTTGCTTTCACTACTAACACTCATACAGGAAAAGCATTTGAATAGAATCAGTCCAGAGCCTGCTCTCTGCTGGCAGCAACACAGCACAGAATGAACAGTGGCATCTGCTCACACGGCAGAAGGAGCAGCAGGGAAAGCTAGTGCTCTGCTTCTTCAGCACACAAGCAGCTTTGCAACGGGGTCACCATCATTGCAGTCTCTCCTCGGTTTCATACCTAAAAGTCCATTTGAATCCAAATTCTCAGGTGGTGTCTCTCAGCTCTCCAGCAGCACAGTTAGTACAGCACGAACGTTTGGCCTCTGCTCCCACAGCAGAAGAGCCAGGATTGAAAGCTGGTGCTGGACCTGTTCAGCACACAATCCCTTTTACATTGGTGCATTCATCGTTGCTTTCACTGCTCACTTTCATACAGGAAAAGCATTTGAATGGAATCAGTCCAGAGGCTGCTCTCTGCTGCGCAGCAACACAGTCAGCACAGAATGAACAGTGGCATCTGCTCACACGGCAGAAGGAGCAGCAGGGAAAGCTAGTGCTCTGCTTCTTCAGCACACAAGCAGCTTTGCAACGGGGTCACCATCATTGCAGTCTCTCCTCGGCTTCATACCTAAAAGTCCATTTGAATCCAAATTCTCAGGTGGTCTCTCTCAGCTGCCCAGCAGCACAGTGAGTACAGCACGAACGTTTGGCCTCTGCTCCCACAGCAGAAGAGCCAGGATTGAAAGCTGGTGCTGGACCTGTTCAGCACACAATCACCTTTACATTGGTGCCTCCATCGTTGCTTTCACTGCTAAAACTCATACAGGAAAAGCATTTGAATAGAATCAGTCCAGAGCCTGCTCCCTGCTGGCAGCAACACAGCACAGAATGAACAGTGGCATCTGCTCAAACGGCAGAAGGAGCAGCAGGGAAAGCTAGTGCTCTGCTTCTTCAGCACACAAGCAGCTTTGCAACGGGGTCACCATCATTGCAGTCTCTCCTCGGCTTCATACCTAAAAGTCCATTTGAATCCAAATTCTCAAGCGGTCTCAGCTGCCCAGCAGCACAGTGAGTACAGCACGAACGTTTGGCATCTGCTCCCACAGCAGAAGAGCAAGGATTGAAAGCTGGTGCTGGACCTGTTCAGCACACAATCCCCTTTACATTGGTGCATCCATCGTTGCTTTCACTGCTAACACTCATACAGGAAAAGCATTTGAATAGAATCAGTCCAGAGGCTGCTCCCTGCTGGCAGCAACACAGCACAGAATGAACAGGGGCATCTGCTCACACGGCAGAAGGACCAGCAGGGAAAGCTAGTGCTCTGCTTCTTCAGCACACAAGAAGCTTTGCAACGGGGTCACCATCATTGCAGTCTCTCCTCGGTTTCATACCTAAAAGTCCATTTGAATCCAAATTCTCAGGTGGTGTCTCTCAGCTGCCCAGCAGCACAGTTAGTACAGCACGAACGTTTGGCCTCTGCTCCCACAGCAGAAGAGCCAGGATTGAAAGCTGGTGCTGGACCTGTTCAGCACACAATCACCTTTACATTGGTGCCTCCATCGTTGCTTTCACTGCTCACATTCATACAGGAAAAGTATTTGAATGGAATCAGTCCAGAGGCTGCTCTCTGCTGCGCAGCAACACAGCACAGAATGAACAGTGGCATCTGCTCACACGGCAGAAGGAGCAGCAGGGAAAGCTAGTGCTCTGCTTCTTCAGCACACAAGCAGCTTTGCAACGGGGTCACCATCATTGCAGTCTCTCCTCGGCTTCATACCTAAAAGTCCATTTGAATCCGAATTCTCAGGTGGTGTCGCTCAGCTGCCCAGCAGCACAGTTAGTACAGCACGAACGTTTGGCCTCTGCTCCCACAGCAGAAGAGCCAGGATTGAAAGCTGGTGCTGGACCTGTTCAGCACACAATCCCCTTTACATTGGTGCCTCCATCGTTGCTTTCACTGCTAACACTCATACAGGAAAAGCATTTGAATAGAATCCGTCCAGAGCCCTCTCCCTGCTGGCAGCAACACAGCACAGAATGAACAGTGGCATCTGCTCACACGGCAGAAGGAGCAGCAGGGAAAGCTAGTGCTCTGCTTCTTCAGCACACAAGCAGCTTTGCAACGGGGTCACCATCATTGCAGTCTCTCCTCGGCTTCATACCTAAAAGTCCATTTGAATCCGAATTCTCAGGTGGTGTCGCTCAGCTGCCCAGCAGCACAGTGAGTACAGCACGAACGTTTGGCCTCTGCTCCCACAGCAGAAGAGCCAGGATTGAAAGCTGGTGCTGGACCTGTTCAGCACACAATCACCTTTACATTGGTGCCTCCATCGTTGCTTTCACTGCTAACACTCATACAGGAAAAGCATTTGAATAGAATCCGTCCAGAGCCTGCTCTCTGCTGGCAGCAACACAGCACAGAATGAACAGTGGCATATGCTCACACGGCAGAAGGAGCAGCAGGGAAAGCTAGTGCTCTGCTTCTTCAGCACACAAGCAGCTTTGCAACGGGGTCACCATCATTGCAGTCTCTCCTCGGTTTCATACCTAAAAGTCCATTTGAATCCAAATTCTCAGGTGGTCTCTCTCAGCTGCCCAGCAGCACAGTGAGTACAGCACGAACGTTTGGCCTCTGCTCCCACAGCAGAAGAGCCAGGATTGAAAGCTGGTGCTGGACCTGTTCAGCACACAATCCCCTTTACATTGGTGCCTCCATCGTTGCTTTCACTGCTCACTTTCATACAGGAAAAGCATTTGAATGGAATCAGTCCAGAGCCTGCTCTCTGCTGCGCAGCAACACAGTCAGCACAGAATGAACAGTGGCATCTGCTCACACGGCAGAAGGAGCAGCAGGGAAAGCTAGTGCTCTGCTTCTTCAGCACACAAGCAGCTTTGCAACGGGGTCACCATCATTGCAGTCTCTCCTCGGTTTCCTACCTAAAAGTCCATTTGAATCCAAATTCTCAGGTGGTGTCTCTCAGCTGCCCAGCAGCACAGTTAGTACAGCACGAACGTTTGGCCTCTGCTCCCACAGCAGAAGAGCCAGGATTGAAAGCTGGTGCTGGACCTGTTCAGCACACAATCACCTTTACATTGGTGCCTCCATCGTTGCTTTCACTGCTCACATTCATACAGGAAAAGCATTTGAATGGAATCAGTCCAGAGGCTGCTCTCTGCTGCGCAGCAACACAGTCAGCACAGAATGAACAGTGGCATCTGCTCACACGGCAGAAGGAGCAGCAGGGAAAGCTAGTGCTCTGCTTCTTCAGCACACAAGCAGCTTTGCAACGGGGTCACCATCATTGCAGTCTCTCCTCGGCTTCATACCTAAAAGTCCATTTGAATCCGAATTCTCAGGTGGTGTCGCTCAGCTGCCCAGCAGCACAGTGAGTACAGCACGAACGTTTGGCCTCTGCTCCCACAGCAGAAGAGCCAGGATTGAAAGCTGGTGCTGGACCTGTTCAGCACACAATCACCTTTACATTGGTGCCTCCATCGTTGCTTTCACTGCTCACTTTCATACAGGAAAAGCATTTGAATGGAATCAGTCCAGAGGCTGCTCTCTGCTGCGCCGCAACACAGTCAGCACAGAATGAACAGTGGCATCTGCTCACACGGCAGAAGGACCAGCAGGGAAAGCTAGTGCTCTGCTTCTTCAGCACACAAGCAGCTTTGCAACGGGGTCACCATCATTGCAGTCTCTCCTCGGCTTCATACCTAAAAGTCCATTTGAATCCGAATTCTCAGGTGGTGTCTCTCAGCTGCCCAGCAGCACAGTTAGTACAGCACAAACGTTTGGCATCTGCTCCCACAGCAGAAGAGCCAGGATTGAAAGCTGGTGCTGGACCTGTTCAGCACACAATCCCCTTTACATTGGTGCCTCCATCGTTGCTTTCACTGCTAACACTCATACAGGAAAAGCATTTGAATAGAATCCGTCCAGAGCCTGCTCCCTGCTGGCAGCAACACAGCACAGAATGAACAGTGGCATCTGCTCACACAGCAGAAGGAGCAGCAGGGAAAGCTAGTGCTCTGCTTCTTCAGCACACAAGCAGCTTTGCAACGGGGTCACCATCATTGCAGTCTCTCCTCGGTTTCATACCTAAAAGTCCATTTGAATCCAAATTCTCAGGTGGTGTCTCTCAGCTGCCCAGCAGCACAGTGAGTACAGCACGAACGTTTGGCCTCTGCTCCCACAGGAGAAGAGCCAGGATTGAAAGCTGGTGCTGGACCTGTTCAGCACACAATCACCTTTACATTGGTGCCTCCATCGTTGCTTTCACTGCTCACTTTCATACAGGAAAAGCATTTGAATGGAATCAGTCCAGAGGCTGCTCTCTGCTGCGCAGCAACACAGTCAGCACAGAATGAACAGTGGCATCTGCTCACACGGCAGAAGGAGCAGCAGGGAAAGCTAGTGCTCTGCTTCTTCAGCACACAAGCAGCTTTGCAACGGGGTCACCATCATTGCAGTCTCTCCTCGGCTTCATACCTAAAAGTCCATTTGAATCCGAATTCTCAGGTGGTGTCGCTCAGCTGCCCAGCAGCACAGTGAGTACAGCACGAACGTTTGGCATCTGCTCCCACAGCAGAAGAGCCAGGATTGAAAGCTGGTGCTGGACCTGTTCAGCACACAATCCCCTTTACATTGGTGCCTCCATCGTTGCTTTCACTGCTAACACTCATACAGGAAAAGCATTTGAATAGAATCCGTCCAGAGCCTGCTCCCTGCTGGCAGCAACACAGCACAGAATGAACAGTGGCATCTGCTCACACGGCAGAAGGAGCAGCAGGGAAAGCTAGTGCTCTGCTTCTTCAGCACACAAGCAGCTTTGCAACGGGGTCACCATCATTGCAGTCTCTCCTCGGGTTCATACCTAAAAGTCCATTTGAATCCGAATTCTCAGGTGGTGTCTCTCAGCTGCCCAGCAGCACAGTGAGTACAGCACGAACGTTTGGCCTCTGCTCCCACAGCAGAAGAGCCAGGATTGAAAGCTGGTGCTGGACCTGTTCAGCACACAATCCCCTTTACATTGGTGCCTCCATCGTTGCTTTCACTGCTCACTTTCATACAGGAAAAGCATTTGAATGGAATCAGTCCAGAGCCTGCTCTCTGCTGCGCAGCAACACAGTCAGCACAGAATGAACAGTGGCATCTGCTCACACGGCAGAAGGAGCAGCAGGGAAAGCTAGTGCTCTGCTTCTTCAGCACACAAGCAGCTTTGCAACGGGGTCACCATCATTGCAGTCTCTCCTCGGTTTCCTACCTAAAAGTCCATTTGAATCCAAATTCTCAGGTGGTGTCTCTCAGCTGCCCAGCAGCACAGTTAGTACAGCACGAACGTTTGGCCTCTGCTCCCACAGCAGAAGAGCCAGGATTGAAAGCTGGTGCTGGACCTGTTCAGCACACAATCACCTTTACATTGGTGCCTCCATCGTTGCTTTCACTGCTAACACTCATACAGGAAAAGCATTTGAATAGAATCCGTCCAGAGCCTGCTCCCTGCTGGCAGCAACACAGCACAGAATGAACAGTGGCATCTGCTCACACGGCAGAAGGAGCAGCAGGGAAAGCTAGTGCTCTGCTTCTTCAGCACACAAGCAGCTTTGCAACGGGGTCACCATCATTGCAGTCTCTCCTCGGTTTCCTACCTAAAAGTCCATTTGAATCCAAATTCTCAAGCGGTCTCAGCTGCCCAGCAGCACAGTGAGTACAGCACGAACGTTTGGCCTCTGCTCCCACAGCAGAAGAGCCAGGATTGAAAGCTGGTGCTGGACCTGTTCAGCACACAATCACCTTTACATTGGTGCCTCCATCGTTGCTTTCACTGCTAACACTCATACAGGAAAAGCATTTGAATAGAATCCGTCCAGAGCCTGCTCCCTGCTGGCAGCAACACAGCACAGAATGAACAGTGGCATCTGCTCACACGGCAGAAGGAGCAGCAGGGAAAGCTAGTGCTCTGCTTCTTCAGCACACAAGCAGCTTTGCAACGGGGTCACCATCATTGCAGTCTCTCCTCGGCTTCATACCTAAAAGTCCATTTGAATCCAAATTCTCAGGTGGTGTCTCTCAGCTGCCCAGCAGCACAGTGAGTACAGCACGAACGTTTGGCCTCTGCTCCCACAGCAGAAGAGCCAGGATTGAAAGCTGGTGCTGGACCTGTTCAGCACACAATCCCCTTTACATTGGTGCCTCCATCGTTGCTTTCACTGCTAACACTCATACAGGAAAAGCATTTGAATAGAATCCGTCCAGAGCCTGCTCCCTGCTGGCAGCAACACAGCACAGAATGAACAGTGGCATCTGCTCACACGGCAGAAGGAGCAGCAGGGGAAAGCTAGTGCTCTGCTTCTTCAGCACCCAAGCAGCTTTGCAACGGGGTCACCATCATTGCAGTCTCTCCTCGGGTTCATACCTAAAAGTCCATTTGAATCCAAATTCTCAGGTGGTGTCGCTCAGCTGCCCAGCAGCACAGTGAGTGCAGCACGAACGTTTGGCCTCTGCTCCCACAGCAGAAGAGCCAGGATTGAAAGCTGGTGCTGGACCTGTTCAGCACACAATCCCCTTTACATTGGTGCCTCCATCGTTGCTTTCACTGCTCACATTCATACAGGAAAAGCATTTGAATGGAATCAGTCCAGAGGCTGCTCTCTGCTGCGCAGCAACACAGTCAGCACAGACTGAACAGTGGCATCTGCTCACACGGCAGAAGGAGCAGCAGGGAAAGCTAGTGCTCTGCTTCTTCAGCACACAAGCAGCTTTGCAACGGGGTCACCATCATTGCAGTCTCTCCTCGGTTTCATACCTAAAAGTCCATTTGAATCCGAATTCTCAGGTGGTGTCGCTCAGCTGCCCCAGCAGCACAGTGAGTACAGCACGAACGTTTGGCCTCTGCTCCCACAGCAGAAGAGCCAGGATTGAAAGCTGGTGCTGGACCTGTTCAGCACACAATCCCCTTTACATTGGTGCCTCCATCGTTGCTTTCACTGCTAACACTCATACAGGAAAAGCATTTGAATAGAATCCGTCCAGAGCCTGCTCCCTGCTGGCAGCAACACAGCACAGAATGAACAGTGGCATCTGCTCACACGGCAGAAGGAGCAGCAGGGAAAGCTAGTGCTCTGCTTCTTCAGCGCACAAGCAGCTTTGCAACGGGGTCACCATCATTGCAGTCTCTCCTCGGCTTCATACCTAAAAGTCCATTTGAATCCAAATTCTCAGGTGGTGTCTCTCAGCTGCCCAGCAGCACAGTTAGTACAGCACGAACGTTTGGCCTCTGCTCCCACAGCAGAAGAGCCAGGATTGAAAGCTGGTGCTGGACCTGTTCAGCACACAATCACCTTTACATTGGTGCCTCCATCGTTGCTTTCACTGCTCACATTCATACAGGAAAAGCATTTGAATGGAATCAGTCCAGAGGCTGCTCTCTGCTGCGCAGCAACACAGTCAGCACAGAATGAACAGGGGCATCTGCTCACACGGCAGAAGGAGCAGCAGGGAAAGCTAGTGCTCTGCTTCTTCAGCACACAAGCAGCTTTGCAACGGGGTCACCATCATTGCAGTCTCTCCTCGGTTTCATACCTAAAAGTCCATTTGAATCCAAATTCTCAGGTGGTGTCTCTCAGCTGCCCAGCAGCACAGTGAGTACAGCACGAACGTTTGGCCTCTGCTCCCACAGCAGAAGAGCCAGGATTGAAAGCTGGTGCTGGACCTGTTCAGCACACAATCCCCTTTACATTGGTGCCTCCATCGTTGCTTTCACTGCTCACATTCATACAGGAAAATCATTTGAATGGAATCAGTCCAGAGGCTGCTCTCTGCTGCGCAGCAACACAGTCAGCACAGAATGAACAGTGGCATCTGCTCACACGGCAGAAGGAGCAGCAGGGAAAGCTAGTGCTGGGCTTCTTCAGCACACAAGCAGCTATGCAACGGGGTCACCATCATTGCAGTCTCTCCTCGGGTTCATACCTAAAAGTCCATTTGAATCCAAATTCTCAGGTGGTGTCTCTCAGCTGCCCAGCAGCACAGTGAGTACAGCACGAACGTTTGGCATCTGCTCCCACAGCAGAAGAGCAAGGATTGAAAGCTGGTGCTGGACCTGTTCAGCACACAATCCCCTTTACATTGGTGCCTCCATCGTTGCTTTCACTGCTAACACTCATACAGGAAAAGCATTTGAATGGAATCAGTCCAGAGGCTGCTCTCTGCTGCGCCGCCACACAGTCAGCACAGAATGAACAGTGGCATCTGCTCACACGGCAGAAGGAGCAGCAGGGAAAGCTTGTGCTGTGTCCCTTCAGCACACAAGCAGCTTTGCAACGGGGTCACCATCATTGCAGTCTCTCCTCGGCTTCATACCTAAAAGTCCATTTGAATCCGAATTCTCAGGTGGTGTCGCTCAGCTGCCCAGCAGCACAGTGAGTACAGCACGAACGTTTGGCCTCTGCTCCCACAGCAGAAGAGCCAGGATTGAAAGCGGGTGCTGGACCTGTTCAGCACACAATCCCCTTTACATTGGTGCCTCCATCGTTGCTTTCACTGCTAACACTCATACAGGAAAAGCATTTGAATAGAATCCGTCCAGAGCCTGCTCCCTGCTGGCAGCAACACAGCACAGAATGAACAGTGGCATCTCCTCACACGGCAGAAGGAGCAGCAGGGAAAGCTAGTGCTCTGCTTCTTCAGCGCACAAGCAGCTTTGCAACGGGGTCACCATCATTGCAGTCTCTCCTCGGCTTCATACCTAAAAGTCCATTTGAATCCAAATTCTCAGGTGTTGTCTCTCAGCTGCCCAGCAGCACAGTGAGTACAGCACGAACGTTTGGCCTCTGCTCCCACAGCAGAAGAGCCAGGATTGAAAGCTGGTGCTGGACCTGTTCAGCACACAATCACCTTTACATTGGTGCCTCCATCGTTGCTTTCACTGCTCACTTTCATACAGGAAAAGCATTTGAATGGAATCAGTCCAGAGACTGCTCTCTGCTGCGCAGCAACACAGTCAGCACAGAATGAACAGTGGCATCTGCTCACACGGCAGAAGGAGCAGCAGGGAAAGCTAGTGGTCTACTTCAGCACACAAGCAGCTTTGCAACGGGGTCACCATCATTGCAGTCTCTCCTCGGCTTCATACCTAAAAGTCCATTTGAATCCAAATTCTCAGGTGTTGTCTCTCAGCTGCCCAGCAGCACAGTGAGTACAGCACGAACGTTTGGCCTCTGCTCCCACAGCAGAAGAGCCAGGATTGAAAGCTGGTGCTGGACCTGTTCAGCACACAATCACCTTTACATTGGTGCCTCCATCGTTGCTTTCACTGCTCACTTTCATACAGGAAAAGCATTTGAATGGAATCAGTCCAGAGACTGCTCTCTGCTGCGCAGCAACACAGTCAGCACAGAATGAACAGTGGCATCTGCTCACACGGCAGAAGGAGCAGCAGGGAAAGCTAGTGGTCTACTTCTTCAGCACACAAGCAGCTTTGCAACGGGGTCACCATCATTGCAGTCTCTCCTCGGTTTCCTACCTAAAAGTCCAATTGAATCCAAATTCTCAGGTGGTGTCTCTCAGCTGCCCAGCAGCACAGTTAGTACAGCACGAACGTTTGGCCTCTGCTCCCACAGCAGAAGAGCCAGGATTGAAAGCTGGTGCTGGACCTGTTCAGCACACAATCACCTTTACATTGGTGCCTCCATCGTTGCTTTCACTGCTCACTTTCATACAGGAAAAGCATTTGAATGGAATCAGTCCTGAGCCTGCTCTCTGCTGCGCAGCAACACAGTCAGCACAGAATGAACAGTGGCATCTGCTCACACGGCAGAAGGACCAGCAGGGAAAGCTAGTGCTGGGCTTCTTCAGCACACAAGCAGCTTTGCAACAGGGTCACCATCATTGCAGTCTCTCCTCGGCTTCATACCTAAAAGTCCATTTGAATCCAAATTCTCAGGTGGTCTCAGCTGCCCAGCAGCACAGTGAGTACAGCACGAACGTTTGGCCTCTGCTCCCACAGCAGAAGAGCAAGGATTGAAAGCTGGTGCTGGACCTGTTCAGCACACAATCCCCTTTACATTGGTGCATCCATCGTTGCTTTCACTACTAACACTCATACAGGAAAAGCATTTGAATAGAATCAGTCCAGAGCCTGCTCCCTGCTGGCAGCAACACAGCACAGAATGAACAGTGGCATCTGCTCACACGGCAGAAGGAGCAGCAGGGAAAGCTAGTGCTCTGCTTCTTCAGCACACAAGCAGCTTTGCAACGGGGTCACCATCATTGCAGTCTCTCCTCGGTTTCATACCTAAAAGTCCATTTGAATCCAAATTCTCAGGTGGTGTCTCTCAGCTCTCCAGCAGCACAGTTAGTACAGCACGAACGTTTGGCCTCTGCTCCCACAGCAGAAGAGCCAGGATTGAAAGCTGGTGCTGGACCTGTTCAGCACACAATCCCTTTTACATTGGTGCATTCATCGTTGCTTTCACTGCTCACTTTCATACAGGAAAAGCATTTGAATGGAATCAGTCCAGAGGCTGCTCTCTGCTGCGCAGCAACACAGTCAGCACAGAATGAACAGTGGCATCTGCTCACACGGCAGAAGGAGCAGCAGGGAAAGCTAGTGCTCTGCTTCTTCAGCACACAAGCAGCTTTGCAACGGGGTCACCATCATTGCAGTCTCTCCTCGGCTTCATACCTAAAAGTCCATTTGAATCCAAATTCTCAGGTGGTCTCTCTCAGCTGCCCAGCAGCACAGTGAGTACAGCACGAACGTTTGGCCTCTGCTCCCACAGCAGAAGAGCCAGGATTGAAAGCTGGTGCTGGACCTGTTCAGCACACAATCACCTTTACATTGGTGCCTCCATCGTTGCTTTCACTGCTAACACTCATACAGGAAAAGCATTTGAATAGAATCAGTCCAGAGCCTGCTCCCTGCTGGCAGCAACACAGCACAGAATGAACAGTGGCATCTGCTCACACGGCAGAAGGAGCAGCAGGGAAAGCTAGTGCTCTGCTTCTTCAGCACACAAGCAGCTTTGCAACGGGGTCACCATCATTGCAGTCTCTCCTCGGTTTCATACCTAAAAGTCCATTTGAATCCAAATTCTCAGGTGGTGTCTCTCAGCTGCCCAGCAGCACAGTTAGTACAGCACGAACGTTTGGCCTCTGCTCCCACAGCAGAAGAGCCAGGATTGAAAGCTGGTGCTGGACCTGTTCAGCACACAATCCCTTTTACATTGGTGCATTCATCGTTGCTTTCACTGCTCACTTTCATACAGGAAAAGCATTTGAATGGAATCAGTCCAGAGGCTGCTCTCTGCTGCGCAGCAACACAGTCAGCACAGAATGAACAGTGGCATCTGCTCACACGGCAGAAGGACCTGCAGGGAAAGCTAGTGCTCTGCTTCTTCAGCACACAAGCAGCTTTGCAACGGGGTCACCATCATTGCAGTCTCTCCTCGGCTTCATACCTAAAAGTCCATTTGAATCCGAATTCTCAGGTGGTGTCGCTCAGCTGCCCAGCAGCACAGTGAGTACAGCACGAACGTTTGGCCTCTGCTCCCACAGCAGAAGAGCCAGGATTGAAAGCGGGTGCTGGACCTGTTCAGCACACAATCCCCTTTACATTGGTGCCTCCATCGTTGCTTTCACTGCTAACACTCATACAGGAAAAGCATTTGAATAGAATCCGTCCAGAGCCTGCTCCCTGCTGGCAGCAACACAGCACAGAATGAACAGTGGCATCTCCTCACACGGCAGAAGGAGCAGCAGGGAAAGCTAGTGCTCTGCTTCTTCAGCACACAAGCAGCTTTGCAACGGGGTCACCATCATTGCAGTCTCTCCTCGGCTTCATACCTAAAAGTCCATTTGAATCCAAATTCTCAGGTGGTGTCTCTCAGCTGCCCAGCAGCACAGTGAGTACAGCACGAACGTTTGGCCTCTGCTCCCACAGCAGAAGAGCCAGGATTGAAAGCTGGTGCTGGACCTGTTCAGCACACAATCACCTTTACATTGGTGCCTCCATCGTTGCTTTCACTGCTAAAACTCATACAGGAAAAGCATTTGAATAGAATCAGTCCAGAGCCTGCTCCCTGCTGGCAGCAACACAGCACAGAATGAACAGTGGCATCTGCTCACACGGCAGAAGGAGCAGCAGGGAAAGCTAGTGCTCTGCTTCTTCAGCACACAAGCAGCTTTGCAACGGGGTCACCATCATTGCAGTCTCTCCTCGGTTTCCTACCTAAAAGTCCATTTGAATCCAAATTCTCAGGTGGTGTCTCTCAGCTGCCCAGCAGCACAGTTAGTACAGCACGAACGTTTGGCCTCTGCTCCCACAGCAGAAGAGCCAGGATTGAAAGCTGGTGCTGGACCTGTTCAGCACACAATCCCTTTTACATTGGTGCATTCATCGTTGCTTTCACTGCTCACTTTCATACAGGAAAAGCATTTGAATGGAATCAGTCCAGAGGCTGCTCTCTGCTGCGCAGCAACACAGTCAGCACAGAATGAACAGTGGCATCTGCTCACACGGCAGAAGGACCAGCAGGGAAAGCTAGTGCTGTGTCTCTTCAGCACACAAGCAGCTTTGCAACGGGGTTACCATCATTGCAGTCTCTCCTCGGTTTCATACCTAAAAGTCCATTTGAATCCAAATTCTCAGGTGGTGTCTCTCAGCTGCCCAGCAGCACAGTTAGTACAGCACGAACGTTTGGCCTCTGCTCCCACAGCAGAAGAGCCAGGATTGAAAGCTGGTGCTGGACCTGTTCAGCACACAATCCCCTTTACATTGGTGCCTCCATCGTTGCTTTCACTGCTAACACTCATACAGGAAAAGCATTTGAATAGAATCCGTCCAGAGCCTGCTCCCTGCTGGCAGCAACACAGCACAGAATGAACAGTGGCATCTCCTCACACGGCAGAAGGAGCAGCAGGGAAAGCTAGTGCTCTGCTTCTTCAGCGCACAAGCAGCTTTGCAACGGGGTCACCATCATTGCAGTCTCTCCTCGGCTTCATACCTAAAAGTCCATTTGAATCCAAATTCTCAGGTGTTGTCTCTCAGCTGCCCAGCAGCACAGTGAGTACAGCACGAACGTTTGGCCTCTGCTCCCACAGCAGAAGAGCCAGGATTGAAAGCTGGTGCTGGACCTGTTCAGCACACAATCACCTTTACATTGGTGCCTCCATCGTTGCTTTCACTGCTCACTTTCATACAGGAAAAGCATTTGAATGGAATCAGTCCAGAGACTGCTCTCTGCTGCGCAGCAACACAGTCAGCACAGAATGAACAGTGGCATCTGCTCACACGGCAGAAGGAGCAGCAGGGAAAGCTAGTGGTCTACTTCAGCACACAAGCAGCTTTGCAACGGGGTCACCATCATTGCAGTCTCTCCTCGGCTTCATACCTAAAAGTCCATTTGAATCCAAATTCTCAGGTGTTGTCTCTCAGCTGCCCAGCAGCACAGTGAGTACAGCACGAACGTTTGGCCTCTGCTCCCACAGCAGAAGAGCCAGGATTGAAAGCTGGTGCTGGACCTGTTCAGCACACAATCACCTTTACATTGGTGCCTCCATCGTTGCTTTCACTGCTCACTTTCATACAGGAAAAGCATTTGAATGGAATCAGTCCAGAGACTGCTCTCTGCTGCGCAGCAACACAGTCAGCACAGAATGAACAGTGGCATCTGCTCACACGGCAGAAGGAGCAGCAGGGAAAGCTAGTGGTCTACTTCTTCAGCACACAAGCAGCTTTGCAACGGGGTCACCATCATTGCAGTCTCTCCTCGGTTTCCTACCTAAAAGTCCAATTGAATCCAAATTCTCAGGTGGTGTCTCTCAGCTGCCCAGCAGCACAGTTAGTACAGCACGAACGTTTGGCCTCTGCTCCCACAGCAGAAGAGCCAGGATTGAAAGCTGGTGCTGGACCTGTTCAGCACACAATCACCTTTACATTGGTGCCTCCATCGTTGCTTTCACTGCTCACTTTCATACAGGAAAAGCATTTGAATGGAATCAGTCCTGAGCCTGCTCTCTGCTGCGCAGCAACACAGTCAGCACAGAATGAACAGTGGCATCTGCTCACACGGCAGAAGGAGCAGCAGGGAAAGCTAGTGCTGGGCTTCTTCAGCACACAAGCAGCTTTGCAACAGGGTCACCATCATTGCAGTCTCTCCTCGGCTTCATACCTAAAAGTCCATTTGAATCCAAATTCTCAGGTGGTCTCAGCTGCCCAGCAGCACAGTGAGTACAGCACGAACGTTTGGCCTCTGCTCCCACAGCAGAAGAGCAAGGATTGAAAGCTGGTGCTGGACCTGTTCAGCACACAATCCCCTTTACATTGGTGCATCCATCGTTGCTTTCACTACTAACACTCATACAGGAAAAGCATTTGAATAGAATCAGTCCAGAGCCTGCTCCCTGCTGGCAGCAACACAGCACAGAATGAACAGTGGCATCTGCTCACACGGCAGAAGGAGCAGCAGGGAAAGCTAGTGCTCTGCTTCTTCAGCACACAAGCAGCTTTGCAACGGGGTCACCATCATTGCAGTCTCTCCTCGGTTTCATACCTAAAAGTCCATTTGAATCCAAATTCTCAGGTGGTGTCTCTCAGCTCTCCAGCAGCACAGTTAGTACAGCACGAACGTTTGGCCTCTGCTCCCACAGCAGAAGAGCCAGGATTGAAAGCTGGTGCTGGACCTGTTCAGCACACAATCCCTTTTACATTGGTGCATTCATCGTTGCTTTCACTGCTCACTTTCATACAGGAAAAGCATTTGAATGGAATCAGTCCAGAGGCTGCTCTCTGCTGCGCAGCAACACAGTCAGCACAGAATGAACAGTGGCATCTGCTCACACGGCAGAAGGAGCAGCAGGGAAAGCTAGTGCTCTGCTTCTTCAGCACACAAGCAGCTTTGCAACGGGGTCACCATCATTGCAGTCTCTCCTCGGCTTCATACCTAAAAGTCCATTTGAATCCAAATTCTCAGGTGGTCTCTCTCAGCTGCCCAGCAGCACAGTGAGTACAGCACGAACGTTTGGCCTCTGCTCCCACAGCAGAAGAGCCAGGATTGAAAGCTGGTGCTGGACCTGTTCAGCACACAATCACCTTTACATTGGTGCCTCCATCGTTGCTTTCACTGCTAACACTCATACAGGAAAAGCATTTGAATAGAATCAGTCCAGAGCCTGCTCCCTGCTGGCAGCAACACAGCACAGAATGAACAGTGGCATCTGCTCACACGGCAGAAGGAGCAGCAGGGAAAGCTAGTGCTCTGCTTCTTCAGCACACAAGCAGCTTTGCAACGGGGTCACCATCATTGCAGTCTCTCCTCGGTTTCATACCTAAAAGTCCATTTGAATCCAAATTCTCAGGTGGTGTCTCTCAGCTGCCCAGCAGCACAGTTAGTACAGCACGAACGTTTGGCCTCTGCTCCCACAGCAGAAGAGCCAGGATTGAAAGCTGGTGCTGGACCTGTTCAGCACACAATCCCTTTTACATTGGTGCATTCATCGTTGCTTTCACTGCTCACTTTCATACAGGAAAAGCATTTGAATGGAATCAGTCCAGAGGCTGCTCTCTGCTGCGCAGCAACACAGTCAGCACAGAATGAACAGTGGCATCTGCTCACACGGCAGAAGGAGCAGCAGGGAAAGCTAGTGCTCTGCTTCTTCAGCACACAAGCAGCTTTGCAACGGGGTCACCATCATTGCAGTCTCTCCTCGGCTTCATACCTAAAAGTCCATTTGAATCCGAATTCTCAGGTGGTGTCGCTCAGCTGCCCAGCAGCACAGTGAGTACAGCACGAACGTTTGGCCTCTGCTCCCACAGCAGAAGAGCCAGGATTGAAAGCGGGTGCTGGACCTGTTCAGCACACAATCCCCTTTACATTGGTGCCTCCATCGTTGCTTTCACTGCTAACACTCATACAGGAAAAGCATTTGAATAGAATCCGTCCAGAGCCTGCTCCCTGCTGGCAGCAACACAGCACAGAATGAACAGTGGCATCTCCTCACACGGCAGAAGGAGCAGCAGGGAAAGCTAGTGCTCTGCTTCTTCAGCACACAAGCAGCTTTGCAACGGGGTCACCATCATTGCAGTCTCTCCTCGGCTTCATACCTAAAAGTCCATTTGAATCCAAATTCTCAGGTGGTGTCTCTCAGCTGCCCAGCAGCACAGTGAGTACAGCACGAACGTTTGGCCTCTGCTCCCACAGCAGAAGAGCCAGGATTGAAAGCTGGTGCTGGACCTGTTCAGCACACAATCACCTTTACATTGGTGCCTCCATCGTTGCTTTCACTGCTAAAACTCATACAGGAAAAGCATTTGAATAGAATCAGTCCAGAGCCTGCTCCCTGCTGGCAGCAACACAGCACAGAATGAACAGTGGCATCTGCTCACACGGCAGAAGGAGCAGCAGGGAAAGCTAGTGCTCTGCTTCTTCAGCACACAAGCAGCTTTGCAACGGGGTCACCATCATTGCAGTCTCTCCTCGGTTTCCTACCTAAAAGTCCATTTGAATCCAAATTCTCAGGTGGTGTCTCTCAGCTGCCCAGCAGCACAGTTAGTACAGCACGAACGTTTGGCCTCTGCTCCCACAGCAGAAGAGCCAGGATTGAAAGCTGGTGCTGGACCTGTTCAGCACACAATCCCTTTTACATTGGTGCATTCATCGTTGCTTTCACTGCTCACTTTCATACAGGAAAAGCATTTGAATGGAATCAGTCCAGAGGCTGCTCTCTGCTGCGCAGCAACACAGTCAGCACAGAATGAACAGTGGCATCTGCTCACACGGCAGAAGGACCAGCAGGGAAAGCTAGTGCTGTGTCTCTTCAGCACACAAGCAGCTTTGCAACGGGGTTACCATCATTGCAGTCTCTCCTCGGTTTCATACCTAAAAGTCCATTTGAATCCAAATTCTCAGGTGGTGTCTCTCAGCTGCCCAGCAGCACAGTTAGTACAGCACGAACGTTTGGCCTCTGCTCCCACAGCAGAAGAGCCAGGATTGAAAGCTGGTGCTGGACCTGTTCAGCACACAATCCCCTTTACATTGGTGCCTCCATCGTTGCTTTCACTGCTAACACTCATACAGGAAAAGCATTTGAATAGAATCCGTCCAGAGCCTGCTCCCTGCTGGCAGCAACACAGCACAGAATGAACAGTGGCATCTCCTCACACGGCAGAAGGAGCAGCAGGGAAAGCTAGTGCTCTGCTTCTTCAGCACACAAGCAGCTTTGCAACGGGGTCACCATCATTGCAGTCTCTCCTCGGTTTCATACCTAAAAGTCCATTTGAATCCAAATTCTCAGGTGGTGTCTCTCAGCTGCCCAGCAGCACAGTGAGTACAGCACGAACGTTTGGCCTCTGCTCCCACAGCAGAAGAGCCAGGATTGAAAGCTGGTGCTGGACCTGTTCAGCACACAATCCCTTTTACATTGGTGCATTCATCGTTGCTTTCACTGCTCACTTTCATACAGGAAAAGCATTTGAATGGAATCAGTCCAGAGGCTGCTCTCTGCTGCGCAGCAACACAGTCAGCACAGAATGAACAGTGGCATCTGCTCACACGGCAGAAGGAGCAGCAGGGAAAGCTAGTGCTCTGCTTCTTCAGCACACAAGCAGCTTTGCAACGGGGTCACCATCATTGCAGTCTCTCCTCGGTTTCATACCTAAAAGTCCATTTGAATCCAAATTCTCAAGTGGTGTCAGCTGCCCAGCAGCACAGTGAGTACAGCACGAACGTTTGGCATCTGCTCCCACAGCAGAAGAGCCAGGATTGAAAGCTGGTGCTGGACCTGTTCAGCACACAATCCCCTTTACATTGGTGCATCCATCGTTGCTTTCACTGCTAACACTCGTACAGGAAAAGCATTTGAATAGAATCAGTCTAGAGCCTGCTCCCTGCTGGCAGCAACACAGTTCAGAATGAACAGGGGCATCTGCTCACACGGCAGAAGGACCAGCAGGGAAAGCTACTGCTGTGTCTCTTCAGCACACAAGAAGCTTTGCAACGGGGTCACCATCATTGCAGTCTCTCCTCGGTTTCATACCTAAAAGTCCATTTGAATACAAATTCTCAGGTGGTGTCTCTCAGCTGCCCAGCAGCACAGTGAGTACAGCACGAACGTTTGGCCTCTGCTCCCACAGCAGAAGAGCCAGGATTGAAAGCTGGTGCTGGACCTGTTCAGCACACAATCCCCTTTACATTGGTGCCTCCATCGTTGCTTTCACTGCTCACTTTCATACAGGAAAAGCATTTGAATGGAATCAGTCCAGAGGCTGCTCTCTGCTGCGCAGGAACACAGTCAGCACAGAATGAACAGTGGCATCTGCTCACACGGCAGAAGGAGCAGCAGGGAAAGCTAAGTGCTCTGCTTCTTCAGCACACAAGCAGCTTTGCAACGGGGTCACCATCATTGCAGTCTCTCCTCGGGTTCATACCTAAAAGTCCATTTGAATCCAAATTCTCAGGTGGTGTCTCTCAGCTGCCCAGCAGCACAGTTAGTACAGCACGAACGTTTGGCCTCTGCTCCCACAGCAGAAGAGCCAGGATTGAAAGCTGGTGCTGGACCTTTTCAGCACACAATCACCTTTACATTGGTGCCTCCATCGTTGCTTTCACTGCTCACATTCTTACAGGAAAAGCATTTGAATGGAATCAGTCCAGAGGCTGCTCTCTGCTGCGCGGCAACACAGTCAGCACAGAATGAACAGTGGCATCTGCTCACACGGCAGAAGGACCAGCAGGGAAAGCTAGTGCTCTGCTTCTTCAGCACACAAGCAGCTTTGCAACGGGGTCACCCTCATTGCAGTCTCTCCTCGGTTTCATACCTAAAAGTCCATTTGAATCCGAATTCTCAGGTGGTGTCTCTCAGCTGCCCAGCAGCACCGTGAGTACAGCACGAACGTTTGGCCTCTGCTCCCACAGCAGAAGAGCCAGGATTGAAAGCTGGTGCTGGACCTGTTCAGCACACAATCCCCTTTACACTGGTGCCTCCATCGTTGCTTTCACTGCTAACACTCATACAGGAAAAGCATTTGAATAGAATCAGTCCAGAGCCTGCTCCCTGCTGGCAGCAACACAGCACAGAATGAACAGGGGCATCTGCTCACACGGCAGAAGGACCAGCAGGGAAAGCTACTGCTGTGTCTCTTCAGCACACAAGCAGCTTTGCAACGGGGTCACCATCATTGCAGTCTCTCCTCGGTTTCCTACCTAAAAGTCCATTTGAATCCAAATTCTCAGGTGGTCTCTCTCAGCTGCCCAGCAGCAAATTGAGAACAGCACGAACGTTTGGCCTCTGCTCCCACAGCAGAAGAGCCAGGATTGAAAGCTGGTGCTGGACCTGTTCAGCACACAATCCCCTTTACATTGGTGCCTCCATCGTTGCTTTCACTGCTCACTTTCATACAGGAAAAGCATTTGAATGGAATCAGTCCAGAGACTGCTCTCTGCTGCGCAGGAACACAGTCAGCACAGAATGAACAGTGGCATCAGCTCACACGGCAGAAGGAGCAGCAGGGAAAGCTAGTGCTCTGCTTCTTCAGCACACAAGCAGCTTTGCAACGGGGTCACCATCATTGCAGTCTCTCCTCGGTTTCATACCTAAAAGTCCATTTGAATCCAAATTCTCAGGTGGTGTCGCTCAGCTGCCCAGCAGCACAGTGAGTACAGCACGAACGTTTGGCCTCTGCTCCCACAGCAGAAGAGCCAGGATTGAAAGCTGGTGCTGGACCTGTTCAGCACACAATCCCCTTTACATTGGTGCATCCATCGTTGCTTTCACTGCTCACTTTCATACAGGAAAAGCATTTGAATGGAATCAGTCCAGAGCCTGCTCTCTGCTGCGCAGCAACACTGTCAGCACAGAATGAACAGTGGCATCTGCTCACACGGCAGAAGGACCAGCAGGGAAACCTAGTGCTCTGCTTCTTCAGCACACAAGCAGCTTTGCAACGGGGTCACCATCATTGCAGTCTCTCCTCGGCTTCATACCTAAAAGTCCAATTGAATCCGAATTCTCAGGTGGTGTCGCTCAGCTGCCCAGCAGCACAGTGAGTACAGCACGAACGTTTGGCATCTGCTCCCACATCAGAAGAGCAAGGATTGAAAGCTGGTGCTGGACCTGTTCAGCACACAATCACCTTTACATTGGTGCCTCCATCGTTGCTTTCACTGCTAACACTCATACAGGAAAAGCATTTGAATAGAATCAGTCCAGAGGCTGCTCTTTGCTGCGCAGCAACACAGTCAGCTCAGAATGAACAGTGGCATCTGCTCACACGGCAGAAGGACCAGCAGGGAAAGCTAGTGCTATGTCTCTTCAGCACACAAGCAGCTTTGCAACGGGGTCACCATCATTGCAGTCTCTCCTCGGTTTCCTACCTAAAAGTCCATTTGAATCCAAATTCTCAGGTGGTGTCTCTCAGCTGCCCAGCAGCACAGTTAGTACAGCACGAACGTTTGGCCTCTGCTCCCACAGCAGAAGAGCCAGGATTGAAAGCTGGTGCTGGACCTGTTCAGCACACAATCCCCTTTACATTGGTGCCTCCATCGTTGCTTTCACTGCTCACTTTCATACAGGAAAAGCATTTGAATGGAATCAGTCCAGAGACTGTTCTCTGCTGCGCAGCTACACTGTCAGCACAGAATGAACAGTGGCATCTGCTCACACGGCAGAAGGACCAGCAGGGATAGCTAGTGCTCTGCTTCTTCAGCACACAAGCAGCTTTGCAACGGGGTCACCATCATTGCAGTCTCTCCTCGGTTTCCTACCTAAAAGTCCATTTGAATCCAAATTCTCAGGTGGTCTCTCTCAGCTGCCCAGTAGCAAATTGAGAACAGCACGAACGTTTGGCCTCTGCTCCCACAGCAGAAGAGCCAGGAGTGAAAGCTGGTGCTGGACCTGTTCAGCACACAATCCCCTTTACATTGGTGCCTCCATCGTTGCTTTCACTGCTCACTTTCATACAGGAAAAGCATTTGAATGGAATCAGTCCAGAGACTGCTCTCTGCTGCGCAGCAACACAGTCAGCACAGAATGAACAGTGGCATCAGCTCACACGGCAGAAGGAGCAGCAGGGAAAGCTAGTGCTCTGCTTCTTCAGCACACAAGCAGCTTTGCAACGGGGTCACCATCATTGCAGTCTCTCCTCGGTTTCCTACCTAAAAGTCCATTTGAATCCAAATTCTCAGGTAGTGTCTCTCAGCTGCCCAGCAGCACAGTTAGTACAGCACGAAGGTTTGGCCTCTGCTCCCACAGCAGAAGAGCCAGGATTGAAAGCTGGTGCTGGACCTGTTCAGCACACAATCCCCTTTACATTGGTGCCTCCATCGTTGCTTTCACTGCTCACTTTCATACAGGAAAAGCATTTGAATAGAATCAGTCCAGAGCCTGCTCTCTGCTGCGCAGCAACACAGTCAGCACAGAATGAACAGTGGATTCTGCTCGCACAGCAGAAGGACCAGCAGGGAAAGCTAGTGCTGGGCTTCTTCAGCACACAAGCAGGTTTGCAACGGGGTCACCATCATTGCAGTCTCTCCTCGGTTTCATACCTAAAAGTCCATTTGAATCCAAATTCTCAGGTGGTCTCAGCTGCCCAGCAGCACAGTGAGTACAGCACGAACGTTTGGCATCTGCTCCCACAGCAGAAGAGCCAGGATTGAAAGCTGGTGCTGGACCTGTTCAGCACACAATCCCCTTTACATTGGTGCCTCCATCGTTGCTTTCACTGCTCACTTTCATACAGGAAAAGCATTTGAATGGAATCAGTCCAGAGCCTGCTCTCTGCTGCGCAGGAACACAGTCAGCACAGAATGAACAGTGGCATCTGCTCACACGGCAGAAGGACCAGCAGGGAAAGCTAGTGCTGTGTCTCTTCAGCACACAAGCAGCTTTGCAACGGGGTCACCATCATTGCAGTCTCACCTCGGTTTCCTACCTAAAAGTCCATTTGAATCCAAATTCTCAGGTGGTCTCAGCTGCCCAGCAGCACAGTGAGTACAGCACGAACGTTTGGCCTCTGCTCCCACATCAGAAGAGCAAGGATTGAAAGCTGGTGCTGGACCTGTTCAGCACACAATCACCTTTACATTGGTGCCTCCATCGTTGCTTTCACTGCTAACACTCATACCGGAAAAGCATTTGAATAGAATCAGTCCAGAGGCTGCTCCCTGCTGGCAGCAACACTGTCAGCACAGAATGAACAGTGGCATCTGCTCACACGGCAGAAGGAGCAGCAGGGAAAGCTAGTGCTCTGCTTCTTCAGCACACAAGCAGCTTTGCAACGGGGTCACCATCATTGCAGTCTCTCCTCGGCTTCATACCTAAAAGTCCATTTGAATCCGAATTCTCAGGTGGTGTCGCTCAGCTGCCCAGCAGCACATTGAGTACAGCACGAACGTTTGGCCTCTGCTCCCACAGCAGAAGAGCCAGGATTGAAAGCTGGTGCTGGACCTGTTCAGCACACAATCCCCTTTACATTGGTGCCTCCATCGTTGCTTTCACTGCTCACTTTCATACAGGAAAAGCATTTGAATAGAATCAGTCCAGAGCCTGCTCCCTGCTGGCAGCAACACAGCACAGAATGAACAGGGGCATCTGCGCACACGGCAGAAGGACCAGCAGGGAAAGCTAGTGCTGTGTCTCTTCAGCACACAAGCAGCTTTGCAACGGGGTCACCATCATTGCAGTCTCACCTCGGTTTCCTACCTAAAAGTCCATTTGAATCCAAATTCTCAGGTGGTCTCAGCTGCCCAGCAGCACAGTGAGTACAGCACGAACGTTTAGCATCTGCTCCCACATCAGAAGAGCAAGGATTGAAAGCTGGTGCTGGACCTGTTCAGCACACAATCACCTTTACATTGGTGCCTCCATCGTTGCTTTCACTGCTAACACTCATACCGGAAAAGCATTTGAATAGAATCAGTCCAGAGCCTGCTCCCTGCTGGCAGCAACACAGCACAGAATGAACAGTGGCATCTGCTCACACGGCAGAAGGACCAGCAGGGAAAGCTAGTGCTCTGCTTCTTCAGCACACAAGCAGCTTTGCAACGGGGTCACCATCATTGCAGTCTCTCCTCGGTTTCATACCTAAAAGTCCATTTGAATCCAAATTCTCAGGTGGTCTCAGCTGCCCAGCAGCACAGTGAGTACAGCACGAACATTTGGCATCTGCTCCCACATCAGAAGAGCAAGGATGGAAAGCTGGTGCTGGACCAGTTCAGCACACAATCACCTTTACATTGGTGCCTCCATCGCTGCTTTCACTGCTAACACTCATACCGGAAAAGCATTTGAATAGAATCAGTCCAGAGCCTGCTCTCTGCTGCGCAGCAACACAGTCAGCTCAGAATGAACAGTGGCATCTGCTCACATGGCAGAAGGACCAGCAGGGAAAGCTAGTGCTGTGTCTCTTCAACACACAAGCAGCTTTGCAACGGGGTCACCATCATTGCAGTCTCTCCTCGGTTTCCTACCTAAAAGTCCATTTGAATCCAAATTCTCAGGTGGTGTCTCTCAGCTGCCCAGCAGCACAGTGAGTACAGCACGAACGTTTGGCCTCTGCTCCCACAGCAGAAGAGCCAGGATTGAAAGCTGGTGCTGGACCTGTTCAGCACACAATCCCCTTTACATTGGTGCATCCATCGTTGCTTTCACTCCTCGCATTCATACAGGAAAAGCATTTGAATGGAATCAGTCCAGAGCCTGCTCTCTGCTGCGCAGGAACACAGTCAGCACAGAATGAACAGTGGCATCTGCTCACACGGCAGAAGGAGCAGCAGGGAAAGCTAGTGCTCTGCTTCTTCAGCACACAAGCAGCTTTGCAACGGGGTCACCATCATTGAAGTCTCTCCTCGGGTTCATACATAAAAGTCCATTTGAGTCCAAACTCTCAGGTGGTCTCAGCTGCCCAGCAGCAGAGTGAGTACAGCACGAACGTTTGGCCTCTGCTCCCACAGCAGAAGAGCCAGGATTGAAAGCTGGTGCTGGACCTGTTCAGCACACAATCCCCTTTACATTGGTGCCTCCATCATTGCTTTCACTGCTCACTTTCATACAGGAAAAGCATTTGAATGGAATCAGTCCAGAGCCTGCTCTCTGCTGCGCAGGAACACAGTCAGCACAGAATGAACAGTGGCATCTGCTCACACGGCAGAAGGACCAGCAGGGAAAGCTAGTGCTGTGTCTCTTCAGCACACAAGCAGCTTTGCAACGGGGTCACCATCATTGCAGTCTCTCCTCGGTTTCCTACCTAAAAGTCCATTTGAATCCAAATTCTCAGGTGGTGTCTCTCAGCTGCCCAGCAGCACAGTGAGTACAGCACGAACGTTTGGCATCTGCTCCCACATCAGAAGAGCAAGGATTGAAAGCTGGTGCTGGACCTGTTCAGCACACAATCACCTTTACATTGGTGCCTCCATCGTTGCTTTCACTGCTAACACTCATACAGGAAAAGCATTTGAATAGAATCAGTCCAGAGGCTGCTCTTTGCTGCGCAGCAACACAGTCAGCTCAGAATGAACAGTGGCATCTGCTCACACGGCAGAAGGACCAGCAGGGAAAGCTAGTGCTATGTCTCTTCAGCACACAAGCAGCTTTGCAACGGGGTCACCATCATTGCAGTCTCTCCTCGGTTTCCTACCTAAAAGTCCATTTGAATCCAAATTCTCAGGTGGTGTCTCTCAGCTGCCCAGCAGCACAGTTAGTACAGCACGAACGTTTGGCCTCTGCTCCCACAGCAGAAGAGCCAGGATTGAAAGCTGGTGCTGGACCTGTTCAGCACACAATCCCCTTTACATTGGTGCCTCCATCGTTGCTTTCACTGCTCACTTTCATACAGGAAAAGCATTTGAATGGAATCAGTCCAGAGACTGTTCTCTGCTGCGCAGCTACACTGTCAGCACAGAATGAACAGTGGCATCTGCTCACACGGCAGAAGGACCAGCAGGGATAGCTAGTGCTCTGCTTCTTCAGCACACAAGCAGCTTTGCAACGGGGTCACCATCATTGCAGTCTCTCCTCGGTTTCCTACCTAAAAGTCCATTTGAATCCAAATTCTCAGGTGGTCTCTCTCAGCTGCCCAGTAGCAAATTGAGAACAGCACGAACGTTTGGCCTCTGCTCCCACAGCAGAAGAGCCAGGAGTGAAAGCTGGTGCTGGACCTGTTCAGCACACAATCCCCTTTACATTGGTGCCTCCATCGTTGCTTTCACTGCTCACTTTCATACAGGAAAAGCATTTGAATGGAATCAGTCCAGAGACTGCTCTCTGCTGCGCAGCAACACAGTCAGCACAGAATGAACAGTGGCATCAGCTCACACGGCAGAAGGAGCAGCAGGGAAAGCTAGTGCTCTGCTTCTTCAGCACACAAGCAGCTTTGCAACGGGGTCACCATCATTGCAGTCTCTCCTCGGTTTCCTACCTAAAAGTCCATTTGAATCCAAATTCTCAGGTAGTGTCTCTCAGCTGCCCAGCAGCACAGTTAGTACAGCACGAAGGTTTGGCCTCTGCTCCCACAGCAGAAGAGCCAGGATTGAAAGCTGGTGCTGGACCTGTTCAGCACACAATCCCCTTTACATTGGTGCCTCCATCGTTGCTTTCACTGCTCACTTTCATACAGGAAAAGCATTTGAATAGAATCAGTCCAGAGCCTGCTCTCTGCTGCGCAGCAACACAGTCAGCACAGAATGAACAGTGGATTCTGCTCGCACAGCAGAAGGACCAGCAGGGAAAGCTAGTGCTGGGCTTCTTCAGCACACAAGCAGCTTTGCAACGGGGTCACCATCATTGCAGTCTCTCCTCGGTTTCATACCTAAAAGTCCATTTGAATCCAAATTCTCAGGTGGTCTCAGCTGCCCAGCAGCACAGTGAGTACAGCACGAACGTTTGGCCTCTGCTCCCACATCAGAAGAGCAAGGATTGAAAGCTGGTGCTGGACCTGTTCAGCACACAATCACCTTTACATTGGTGCCTCCATCGTTGCTTTCACTGCTAACACTCATACCGGAAAAGCATTTGAATAGAATCAGTCCAGAGGCTGCTCCCTGCTGGCAGCAACACTGTCAGCACAGAATGAACAGTGGCATCTGCTCACACGGCAGAAGGAGCAGCAGGGAAAGCTAGTGCTCTGCTTCTTCAGCACACAAGCAGCTTTGCAACGGGGTCACCATCATTGCAGTCTCTCCTCGGCTTCATACCTAAAAGTCCATTTGAATCCGAATTCTCAGGTGGTGTCGCTCAGCTGCCCAGCAGCACATTGAGTACAGCACGAACGTTTGGCCTCTGCTCCCACAGCAGAAGAGCCAGGATTGAAAGCTGGTGCTGGACCTGTTCAGCACACAATCCCCTTTACATTGGTGCCTCCATCGTTGCTTTCACTGCTCACTTTCATACAGGAAAAGCATTTGAATAGAATCAGTCCAGAGCCTGCTCCCTGCTGGCAGCAACACAGCACAGAATGAACAGGGGCATCTGCGCACACGGCAGAAGGACCAGCAGGGAAAGCTAGTGCTGTGTCTCTTCAGCACACAAGCAGCTTTGCAACGGGGTCACCATCATTGCAGTCTCACCTCGGTTTCCTACCTAAAAGTCCATTTGAATCCAAATTCTCAGGTGGTCTCAGCTGCCCAGCAGCACAGTGAGTACAGCACGAACGTTTAGCATCTGCTCCCACATCAGAAGAGCAAGGATTGAAAGCTGGTGCTGGACCTGTTCAGCACACAATCACCTTTACATTGGTGCCTCCATCGTTGCTTTCACTGCTAACACTCATACCGGAAAAGCATTTGAATAGAATCAGTCCAGAGCCTGCTCCCTGCTGGCAGCAACACAGCACAGAATGAACAGTGGCATCTGCTCACACGGCAGAAGGACCAGCAGGGAAAGCTAGTGCTCTGCTTCTTCAGCACACAAGCAGCTTTGCAACGGGGTCACCATCATTGCAGTCTCTCCTCGGTTTCATACCTAAAAGTCCATTTGAATCCAAATTCTCAGGTGGTCTCAGCTGCCCAGCAGCACAGTGAGTACAGCACGAACATTTGGCATCTGCTCCCACATCAGAAGAGCAAGGATGGAAAGCTGGTGCTGGACCAGTTCAGCACACAATCACCTTTACATTGGTGCCTCCATCGCTGCTTTCACTGCTAACACTCATACCGGAAAAGCATTTGAATAGAATCAGTCCAGAGCCTGCTCTCTGCTGCGCAGCAACACAGTCAGCTCAGAATGAACAGTGGCATCTGCTCACATGGCAGAAGGACCAGCAGGGAAAGCTAGTGCTGTGTCTCTTCAACACACAAGCAGCTTTGCAACGGGGTCACCATCATTGCAGTCTCTCCTCGGTTTCCTACCTAAAAGTCCATTTGAATCCAAATTCTCAGGTGGTGTCTCTCAGCTGCCCAGCAGCACAGTGAGTACAGCACGAACGTTTGGCCTCTGCTCCCACAGCAGAAGAGCCAGGATTGAAAGCTGGTGCTGGACCTGTTCAGCACACAATCCCCTTTACATTGGTGCATCCATCGTTGCTTTCACTCCTCGCATTCATACAGGAAAAGCATTTGAATGGAATCAGTCCAGAGCCTGCTCTCTGCTGCGCAGGAACACAGTCAGCACAGAATGAACAGTGGCATCTGCTCACACGGCAGAAGGAGCAGCAGGGAAAGCTAGTGCTCTGCTTCTTCAGCACACAAGCAGCTTTGCAACGGGGTCACCATCATTGAAGTCTCTCCTCGGGTTCATACATAAAAGTCCATTTGAGTCCAAACTCTCAGGTGGTCTCAGCTGCCCAGCAGCAGAGTGAGTACAGCACGAACGTTTGGCCTCTGCTCCCACAGCAGAAGAGCCAGGATTGAAAGCTGGTGCTGGACCTGTTCAGCACACAATCCCCTTTACATTGGTGCCTCCATCATTGCTTTCACTGCTCACTTTCATACAGGAAAAGCATTTGAATGGAATCAGTCCAGAGCCTGCTCTCTGCTGCGCAGGAACACAGTCAGCACAGAATGAACAGTGGCATCTGCTCACACGGCAGAAGGACCAGCAGGGAAAGCTAGTGCTGTGTCTCTTCAGCACACAAGCAGCTTTGCAACGGGGTCACCATCATTGCAGTCTCTCCTCGGTTTCCTACCTAAAAGTCCATTTGAATCCAAATTCTCAGGTGGTGTCTCTCAGCTGCCCAGCAGCACAGTTAGTACAGCACGAAGGTTTGGCCTCTGCTCCCACAGCAGAAGAGCCAGGATTGAAAGCTGGTGCTGGACCTGTTCAGCACACAATCACCTTTACATTGGTGCATCCATCGTTGCTTTCACTGCTCACATTCATACAGGAAAAGCATTTGAATGGAATCAGTCCAGAGGCTGCTCTCTGCTGCGCAGCATCACAGTCAGCACAGAATGAACAGTGGCATCTGCTCACACGGCAGAAGGACCAGCAGGGAAAGCTAGTGTTGTGTCTCTTCAGCACACAAGCAGCTTTGCAACGGGGTCACCCTCATTGCAGTCTCTCCTCGGTTTCATACCTAAAAGTCCATTTGAATCCAAATTCTCAGGTGGTCTCTCTCAGCTGCCCAGCAGCACAGTTAGTACAGCACGAACGTTTGGCCTCTGCTCCCACAGCAGAAGAGCCAGGATTGAAAGCTGGTGCTGGACCTGTTCAGCACACAATCCCTTTTACATTGGTGCATTCATCGTTGCTTTCACTGCTCACTTTCATACAGGAAAAGCATTTGAATGGAATCAGTCCAGAGGCTGCTCCCTGCTGCGCAGCAACACAGTCAGCACAGAATGAACAGTGGCATCTGCTCACACGGCAGAAGGAGCAGCAGGGAAAGCTAGTGCTGTGTCTCTTCAGCACACAAGCAGCTTTGCAACGGGGTTACCATCATTGCAGTCTCTCCTTGGTTTCCTACCTAAAAGTCCATTTGAATCCAAATTCTCAGGTGGTGTCTCTCAGCTGCCCAGCAGCACAGTGAGTACAGCACGAACCTTTGGCCTCTGCTCCCACAGCGGAAGAGCCAGGATTGAAAGCTGGTGCTGGACCTGTTCAGCACACAATCCCCTTTACATTGGTGCCTCCATCGTTGCTTTCACTGCTCACTTTCATACAGGAAAAGCATTTGAATAGAATCCGTCCAGACCCTGCTCCCTGCTGGCAGCAACACAGCACAGAATGAACAGTGGCATCTGCTCACACGGCAGAAGGAGCAGCAGGGAAAGCTAGTGCTCTGCTTCTTCAGCACACAAGCAGCTTTGCAACGGGGTCACCATCATTGCAGTCTCTCCTCGGGTTCATACCTAAAAGTCCATTTGAATCCAAATTCTCAGGTGGTCTCTCTCAGCTGCCCAGCAGCACAGTGAGTACAGCACGAACGTTTGGCATCTGCTCCCACAGCAGAAGAGCAAGGATTGAAAGCTGGTTCTGGACCTGTTCAGCACACAATCACCTTTACATTGGTGCCTCCATCGTTGCTTTCACTGCTCACTTTCATACAGGAAAAGCATTTGAATGGAATCAGTCCAGAGCCTGCTCTCTGCTGCACAGGAACACAGTCAGCACAGAATGAACAGTGGCATCTGCTCACACGGCAGAAGGACCAGCAGGGAAAGCTAGTGCTCTGCTTCTTCAGCACACAAGCAGCTTTGCAACGGGGTCACCATCATTGCAGTCTCTCCTCGGTTTCATACCTAAAAGTCCATTTGAATCCAAATTCTCAGGTGGTCTCTCTCAGCTGCCCAGCAGCACAGTGAGAACAGCAAGAACGTTTGGCCTCTGCTCCCATAGCAGAAGAGCCAGGATTGAAAGCTGGTGCTGGACCTGTTCAGCACACAATCCCCTTTACATTGGTGCCTCCATCGTTGCATTCACTGCTCACTTTCATACAGGAAAAGCATTTGAATGGAATCAGTCCAGAGCCTGCTCTCTGCTGCGCAGCAACACAGTCAGCACAGAATGAACAGTGGACTCTGCCAACACAGCAGAAGGACCAGCAGGGAAAGCTAGTGCTCTGCTTCTTCAGCAAACAAGCAGCTTTGCAACGGGGTCACCATCATTGCAGTCTCTCCTCGGTTTCATACCTAAAAGTCCATTTGAATCCAAATTCTCAGGTGGTGTCTCTCAGCTGCCCAGCAGCACAGTGAGGACAGCACGAACGTTTGGCCTCTGCTCCCACAGCAGAGGAGCCAGGATTGAAAGCTGGTGCTGGACCTGTTCAGCACACAATCACCTTTACATTGGTTACTCCATCGTTGCTTTCACTGCTCACACTCATACAGGAAAAGCATTTGAATAGAATCAGTCCAGAGCCTGCTCCCTGCTGGCAGCAACACAGCACAGAATGAACAGTGGCATCTGCTCCCACGGCAGAAGGACCAGCAGGGAAAGCTTGTGCTGTGTCTCTTCAGCACACAAGCAGCTTTGCAACGGAGTCGCCATCATTGCAGTCTCTCCTCGGTTTCATACCTAAAAGTCATTTGAATCCAAATTCTCAGGTGGTCTCTCTCAGCTGCCCAGCTGCACAGTGTGTACAGCACGAACGTTTGGCCTCTGCTCCCACAGCAGAAGAGCCAGGATTGAAAGCTGGTGCTGGACCTGTTTAGGACACAATCACCTTTACATTGGTGCCTCCATCGTTGCTTTCACTGCTCACTTTCATACAGGAAAAGCATTAGAATGGAATCAGTCCAGAGCCTGCTCTCTGCTGCGCAGCAACACAGTCAGCACAGAATGAACAGTGGACTCTGCTAACACAGCAGAAGGACCAGCAGGGAAATCTAGTGCTGGGCTTCTTCAGCACACAAGCAGCTTTGCAACGGGGTCACCATCATTGCAGTCTCTCCTCGGTTTCATACCTAAAAGTCCATTTGAATCCAAATTCTCAGGTGGTCTCTCTCAGCTGCCCAGCAGCACAGTGAGCACAGCACGAACGTTTGGCCTCTGCTCCCACAGCAGAAGAGCCAGGATTGAAAGCTGGTGCTGGACCTGTTCAGCACACAATCACCTTTACATTGGTGCCTCCATCGTTGCTTTCACTGCTCACTTTCATACAGGAAAAGCATTTGAATACAATCAGTCCAGAGCCTGCTCCCTGCTGGCAGCAACACAGCACAGAATGAACAGTGGCATCTGCTCACACGGCAGAAGGACCAGCAGGGAAAGCTTGTGCTGTGTCTCTTCAGCACACAAGCAGCTTTGCAACGGGGTCACCATCATTGCAGTCTCTCCTCGGTTTCATACCTAAAAGTCCATTTGAATCCAAATTCTCAGGTGGTCTCTCTCAGCTGCCCAGCAGCACAGTGAGGACAGCACGAACGTTTGGCCTCTGCTCCCACAGCAGAAGAGCCAGGATTGAAAGCTGGTGCTGGACCTGTTCAGCACACAATCCCCTTTACATTGGTGCCTCCATCGTTGCTTTCACTGCTCACATTCATACAGGAAAAGCATTTGAATGGAATCAGTCCAGAGGCTGCTCTCTGCTGCGCAGCAACACAGTGAGCACGGAATGAACAGTGGCATCTGCTCACACGGCAGAAGGACCAGCAGGGAAAGCTAGTGCTGTGTCCCTTCAGCACACAAGCAGCTTTGCAACGGGGTCACCATCATTGCAGTCTCTCCTCGGTTTCATACCTAAAAGTCCATTTGAATCCAAATTCTCAGGTGGTCTCTCTCAGCTGCCCAGCAGCACAGTGAGGACAGCACGAACGTTTGGCCTCTGCTCCCACAGCAGAAGAGCAAGGATTGAAAGCTGGTGCTGGACCTGTTCAGCACACAATCACCTTTACATTGGTGCCTCCATCGTTGCTTTCACAGCTCACTTTCACACAGGAAAAGCATTTGAATAGAATCAGTCCAGAGCCTGCTCCCTGCTCACAGCAACACAGCACAGAATGAACAGTGGCATCTGCTCACACGGCAGAAGGACCAGCAGGGAAAGCTTGTGCTGTGTCTCTTCAGCACACAAGCAGCTTTGCAACGGGGTCACCATCATTGCAGTCTCTCCTCGGTTTCATACCTAAAAGTCCATTTGAATCCAAATTCTCAGGTGGTCTCTCTCAGCTGCCCAGCAGCACAGTGAGTACAGCACGAACGTTTGGCCTCTGCTCCCACAGCAGAAGAGCCAGGATTGAAAGCTGGTGCTGGACCTGTTCAGCACACAATCCCCTTTACATTGGTGCCTCCATCGTTGCTTTCACTGCTAACACTCATACAGGAAAAGCATTTGAATAGAATCAGTCCAGAGCCTGCTCCCTGCTGGCAGCAACACAGCACAGAATGAACAGTGGCATCTGCTCACACGGCAGAAGGACCAGCAGGGAAAGCTTGTGCTGTGTCTCTTCAGCACACAAGCAGCTTTGCAACGGTGTCACCATCATTGCAGTCTCTCCTCGGTTTCATACCTAAAAGTCCATTTGAATCCAAATACTCAGGTGGTCTCTCTCAGCTGCCCAGCAGCACCGTCAGGACAGCACGAACGTTTGGCCTCTGCTCCCACAGCAGAAGAGCCAGGATTGAAAGCTGGTGCTGGACCTGTTCAGCACACAATCCCCTTTACATTGGTGCCTCCATCGTTGCTTTCACTGCTCACTTTCATACAGGAAAAGCATTTGAATAGAATCAGTCCTGAGCCTGCTCCCTGCTGGCAGCAACACAGCACAGAATGAACAGTGGCATCTGCTCACACGGCAGAAGGACCAGCAGGGAAAGCTAGTGCTGTGTCTCTTCAGCACACAAGCAGCTTTGCAACGGGGTCACCATCATTGCAGTCTCTCCTCGGTTTCATACCTAAAAGTCCATTTCAATCCGAATTCTCAGGTGGTGTCTCTCAGCTGCCCAGCAGCACAGTTAGTACAGCACGAACGTTTGGCCTCTGCTCCCACAGCAGAAGAGCCAGGATTGAAAGCTGGTGCTGGACCTGTTCAGCACACAATCACCTTTACATTGGTGCCTCCATCGTTGCTTTCACTGCTCACGTTCATTCAGGAAAAGCATTTGAATAGAATCCGTCCAGAGCCTGCTCCCTGCTGGCAGCAACACAGCACAGAATGAACAGTGGATTCTGCTCAAACAGCAGAAGGACCAGCAGGGAAAGCTAGTGCTCTGCTTCTTCAGCACACAAGCAGCTTTGCAACGGGGTTACCATCATTGCAGTCTCTCCTCGGTTTCATACCTAAAAGTCCATTTGAATCCAAATTCTCAGGTGGTGTCTCTCAGCTGCCCAGCAGCACAGTGAGTACAGCACGAACGTTTGGCATCGGCTCCCACAGCAGAAGAGCCAGGATTGAAAGCTGGTGCTGGACCTGTTCAGCACACAATCCCCTTTACATTGGTGCCTCCATCGTTGCTTTCACTGCTAACACTCATACAGGAAAAGCATTTGAATAGAATCAGCCCAGAGCCTGCTCCCTGCTGCGCAGGAACACAGTCAGCACAGAATGAACAGTGGCATCTGCTCACACGGCAGAAGGAGCAGCAGGGAAAGCTAGTGCTCTGCTTCTTCAGCACACAAGCAGCTTTGCAACGGGGTCACCATCATTGCAGTCTCTCCTCGGTTTCATACCTAAAAGTCCATTTGAATCCAAATTCTCAGGTGGTGTCTCTCAGCTGCCCAGCAGCACAGTGAGTACAGCACGAACGTTTGGCCTCTGCTCCCACAGCAGAAGAGTCAGGATTGAAAGCTGGTGCTGGACCTGTTCAGCACACAATCCCCTTTACATTGGTGCCTCCATCGTTGCTTTCACTGCTCACTTGCATACAGGAAAAGCATTTGAATGGAATCAGTCCAGAGCCTGCTCTCTGCTGCGCAGCAACACAGTCAGCACAGAATGAACAGTGGCATCTGCTCACACGGCAGAAGGAGCAGCAGGGAAAGCTAGTGCTCTGCTTCTTCAGCACACAAGCAGCTTTGCAACGGGGTCACCATCATTGCAGTCTCTCCTCGGGTTCATACCTAAAAGTCCATTTGAATCCAAATTCTCAAGTGGTCTCAGCTGCCCAGCAGCACAGTGAGTACAGCACGAACGTTTGGCATCTGCTCCCACAGCAGAAGAGCCAGGATTGAAAGCTGGTGCTGGACCTGTTCAGCACACAATCCCCTTTACATTGGTGCATCCATCGTTGCTTTCACTGCTAACACTCGTACAGGAAAAGCATTTGAATAGAATCAGTCTAGAGCCTGCTCCCTACTGGCAGCAACACAGTTCAGAATGAACAGGGGCATCTGCTCACACGGCAGAAGGACCAGCAGGGAAAGCTACTGCTGTGTCTCTTCAGCACACAAGAAGCTTTGCAACGGGGTCACCATCATTGCAGTCTCTCCTCGGTTTCATACCTAAAAGTCCATTTCAATCCGAATTCTCAGGTGGTGTCTCTCAGCTGCCCAGCAGCACAGTTAGTACAGCACGAACGTTTGGCCTCTGCTCCCACAGCAGAAGAGCCAGGATTGAAAGCTGGTGCTGGACCTGTTCAGCACACAATCCCCTTTACATTGGTGCCTCCATCGTTGCTTTCACTGCTCACGTTCATTCAGGAAAAGCATTTGAATAGAATCCGTCCAGAGCCTGCTCCCTGCTGGCAGCAACACAGCACAGAATGAACAGTGGATTCTGCTCAAACAGCAGAAGGACCAGCAGGGAAAGCTAGTGCTGGGCTTCTTCAGCACACAAGCAGCTTTGCAACGGGGTTACCATCATTGCAGTCTCTCCTCGGTTTCATACCTAAAAGTCCATTTGAATCCAAATTCTCAGGTGGTGTCTCTCAGCTGCCCAGCAGCACAGTTAGTACAGCACGAACGTTTGGCCTCTGCTCCCACAGCAGAAGAGCCAGGATTGAAAGCTGGTGCTGGACCTGTTCAGCACACAATCACTTTTACATTGGTGCATTCATCGTTGCTTTCACTGCTCACTTTCATACAAGAAAAGCATTTGAATGGAATCAGTCCAGAGGCTGCTCTCTGCTGCGCACCAACACAGCACAGAATGAACAGTGGCATCTGCTCACACGGCAGAAGGAGCAGCAGGGAAAGCTAGTGCTGTGTCTCTTCAGCACACAAGCAGCTTTGCAACGGGGTCACCATCATTGCAGTCTCTCCTCGGTTTCATACCTAAAAGTCCATTTGAATCCAAATTCTCAGGTGGTGTCGCTCAGCTGCCCAGCAGCACAGTGAGTACAGCACGAATGTTTGGCCTCTGCTCCCACAGCAGAAGAGCCAGGATTGAAAGCTGGTGCTGGACCTGTTCAGCACACAATCCCCTTTACATTGGTGCCTCCATCGTTGCTTTCACTGCTAACACTCCTACAGGAAAAGAATTTGAATAGAATCAGTCCAGAGCCTGCTCCCTGCTGGCAGCAAAACAGCACAGAATGAACAGTGGCATCTGCTCACACGGCAGAAGGACCAGCAGGGAAAGCTAGTGCTCTGCTTCTTCAGCACACAAGCAGCTTTGCAACGGGGTCACCATCATTGCAGTCTCTCCTCGGTTTCATACCTAAAAGTCCATTTGAATCCAAATTCTCAGGTGGTCTCAGCTGCCCAGCAGCACAGTGACTACAGCACGAACGTCTGGCATCTGCTCCCACAGCAGAAGAGCAAGAATTGAAAGCTGGTTCTGGACCTGTTCAGCACACAATCACCTTTACATTGGTGCCTCCATCGTTGCTTTCACTGCTCACTTTCATACAGGAAAAGCATTTGAATAGAATCAGTCCAGAGCCTGCTCCCTGCTGGCAGCAACACAGCACAGAATGTACAGTGGCATCTGCTCACACGGCAGAAGGACCAGCAGGGAAAGCTAGTGCTGTGTCTCTTCAACACACAAGCAGCTTTGCAACGGGGTCACCATCATTGCAGTCTCTCCTCGGTTTCATGCCTAAAAGTCCATTTGAATCCAAATTCTCAGGTGGTGTCTCTCAGCTGCCCAGCAGCACAGTTAGTACAGCACGAACGTTTGGCCTCTGCTCCCACAGCAGAAGAGCCAGGATTGAAAGCTGGCGCTGGACCTGTTCAGCACACAATCACTTTTACATTGGTGCATTCATCGTTGCTTTCACTGTTCACTTTCATACCGGAAAAGCATTTGAATGGAATCAGTCCAGAGGCTGCTCTCTGCTGCGCAGCAACACAGTCAGCACAGAATGAACAGTGGCATCTGCTCCCACGGCAGAAGGACCAGCAGGGAAAGCTAGTGGTCTACTTCTTCAGCACACAAGCAGCTTTGCAACGGGGTCACCATCACTGCAGTCACTCCTCGGTTTCCTACCTAAAAGTCCATTTGAATCCAAATTCTCAGGTGGTGTCTCTCAGCTGCCCAGCAGCACAGTTAGTACAGCACGAACGTTTGGCCTCTGCTCCCACAGCAGAAGAGCCAGGATTGAAAGCTGGTGCTGGACCTGTTCAGCACACAATCCCCTTTACATTGGTGCCTCCATCGTTGCTTTCACTGCTCACATTCATACAGGAAACGCATTTGAATGGAATCAGTTCAGAGCCTGCTCTCTGCTGGCAGCAACACAGCACAGAATGAACAGTGGCATCTGCTCCCACAGCAGCAGGACCAGCAGGGAAAGCTAGTGCTGGGCCTCTTCAGCACACAAGCAGCTTTGCAACGGTGAGACGATCATTGCAGTCTCTCCTCGGTTTCATACCTAAAAGTCCATTTGAATCCAAATTCTCAGGTGGTCTCTCTCAGCTGCCCAGCAGCACAGTGAGTACAGCACGAACGTTTGGCCTCTGCTCCCACAGCAGAAGAGCCAGGATTGAAAGCTGGTGCTGGACCTGTTCAGCACACAATCCCCTTTACATTGGTGCATCCATCGTTGCTTTCACTGCTCACTTTCATACAGGAAAAGCATTTGAATGGAATCAGTCCAGAGGCTGCTCTCTGCTGCGCAGCAACACTGTCAGCACAGAATGAACTGTGGCATCTGCTCACACGGCAGAAGGACCAGCAGGGAAAGCTAGTGCTGTGTCTCTTCAACACAAAGCAGCTTTTCAACGGGGTCACCATCATTGCAGTCTCTCCTCGGGTTCATACCTAAAAGTCCATTTGAATCCAAATTCTCAGGTGGTGTCTCTCAGCTGCCCAGCAGCACAGTTAGTACAGCACGAACGTTTGGCCTCTGCTCCCACAGCAGAAGAGCCAGGATTGAAAGCTGGTGCTGGACCTGTTCAGCACACAATCCCCTTTACATTGGTGCCTCCATCGTTGCTTTCACTGCTCACTTTCATACAGGAAAAGCATTTGAATGGAATCAGTCCAGAGCCTGCTCTCTGCTGCGCAGCAACACAGTCAGCACAGAATGAACAGTGGCATCTGCTCACACGGCAGAAGGAGCAGCAGGGAAAGCTAGTGCTGTGTCTCTTCAGCACACAAACAGCTTTGCAACGGGGTCCCCATCATTGCAGTCTCTCCTCGGTTTCCTACCTAAAAGTCCATTTGAATCCAAATTCTCAGGTGGTGTCGCCCAGCTACCCAGCAGCACAGTGAGTACAGCACGAACGTTTGGCCTCTGCTCCCACAGCAGAAGAGCCAGGATTGAAAGCTGGTGCTGGACCTGTTCAGCACACAATCCCCTTTACATTGGTGCCTCCATCGTTGCTTTCACTGCTCACTTTCATACAGGAAAAGCATTTGAATAGAATCAGTCCAGAGCCTGCTCCCTGCTGGCAGCAACACAGCACAGAATGAACAGCGGCATCTGCTCACACCTCAGAAGGACCAGCAGGGAAAGCTAGTGCTGTGTCTCTTCAACACAAAGCAGCTTTGCAACGGGGTCACCATCATTGCAGTCTCTCCTCGGATTCCTACCTAAAAGTCCATTTGAATCCAAATTCTCAGGTGGTGTCTCTCAGCTGCCCAGCAGCACAGTTAGTACAGCACGAACGTTTGGCCTCTGCTCCCACAGCAGAAGAGCCAGGATTGAAAGCTGGTGCTGGACCTGTTCAGCACACAATCCCCTTTACATTGGTGCCTCCATCGTTGCTTTCACTGCTAACACTCATACAGGAAAAGAATTTGAATGGAATCAGTCCAGAGCCTGCTCCCTGCTGGCAGCAAAACAGCACAGAATTAACAGTGGCATCTGCTCACACGGCAGAAGGACCAGCAGGGAAAGCTAGTGCTCTGCTTCTTCAGCACACAAGCAGCTTTGCAACGGGGTCACCATCATTGCAGTCTCTCCTCGGTTTCCTACCTAAAAGTCCATTTGAATCCAAATTCTCAGGTGGTCTCTCTCAGCTGCCCAGCAGAACAGTTAGTACAGCACGAACGTTTGGCCTCTGCTCCCACAGCAGAAGAGCCAGGATTGAAAGCTGGTACTGGACCTGTTCAGCACACAATCACTTTTACATTGGTGCATTCATCGTTGCTTTCACTGCTCACTTTCATACAGGAAAAGCATTTGAATGGAATCAGTCCAGAGCCTGCTCTCTGCTGCGCAGCAACACAGTCAGCACAGAATGAACAGTGGCATCTGCTCACACGGCAGAAGGAGCAGCAGGGAAAGCTTGTGCTGTGTCTCTTCAGCACACAAGCAGCTTTGCAACGGGGTCACCATCATTGCAGTCTCTCCTCGGTTTCATACCTAAAAGTCCATTTGAATCCAAATTCTCAGGTGGTCTCAGCTGCCCAGTAGCACAGTGAGTACAGCATGAACGTTTGGCCTCTGCTCCCACAGCAGAAGAGCAAGGATTGAAAGCTGGTGCTGGACCTGTTCAGCACACAATCACCTTTACATTGGTGCCTCCATCGTTGCTTTCACTGCTCACTTTCATACAGGAAAAGCATTTGAATAGAATCAGTCCAGAGCCTGCTCTCTGCTGCGCAGCAACACAGTCAGCACAGAATGAACAGTGGATTCTGCTCGCACAGCAGAAGGACCAGCAGGGAAAGCTAGTGCTGGGCTTCTTCAGCACACAAGCAGCTTTGCAACGGGGTCACCATCATTGCAGTCTCTCCTCGGTTTCATACCTAAAAGTCCATTTGAATCCAAATTCTCAGGTGGTCTCAGCTGCCCAGCAGCACAGTGACTACAGCACGAACGTTTGGCATCTGCTCCCACAGCAGAAGAGCAAGAATTGAAAGCTGGTTCTGGACCTGTTCAGCACACAATCACCTTTACATTGGTGCCTCCATCGTTGCTTTCACTGCTCACTTTCATACAGGAAAAGCATTTGAATAGAATCAGTCCAGAGCCTGCTCCCTGCTGGCAGCAACACAGCACAGAATGAACAGTGGCATCTGCTCACACGGCAGAAGGACCAGCAGGGAAAGCTAGTGCTGTGTCTCTTCAACACACAAGCAGCTTTGCAACGGGGTCACCATCATTGCAGTCTCTCCTCGGTTTCATGCCTAAAAGTCCATTTGAATCCAAATTCTCAGGTGGTGTCTCTCAGCTGCCCAGCAGCACAGTGAGTACAGCACGAACGTTTGGCCTCTGCTCCCACAGCAGAAGAGCCAGGATTGAAAGCTGGTGCTGGACCTGTTCAGCACACAATCCCCTTTACATTGGTGCCTCCATCGTTGCTTTCACTGCTCACTTTCATACAGGAAAAGCATTTGAATGGAATCAGTCCAGAGGCTGCTCTCTGCTGCGCAGGAACACAGTCAGCACAGAATGAACAGTGGCATCTGCTCACACGGCAGAAGGAGCAGCAGGGAAAGCTAAGTGCTCTGCTTCTTCAGCACACAAGCAGCTTTGCAACGGGGTCACCATCATTGCAGTCTCTCCTCGGCTTCATACCTAAAAGTCCATTTGAATCCAAATTCTCAGGTGGTGTCTCTCAGCTGCCCAGCAGCACAGTTAGTACAGCACGAACGTTTGGCATCTGCTCCCACAGCAGAAGAGCAAGGATTGAAAGCTGGTGCTGGACCTGTTCAGCACACAATCCCCTTTACATTGGTGCATCCATCGTTGCTTTCACTGCTAACACTCGTACAGGAAAAGCATTTGAATAGAATCAGTCCAGAGCCTGCTCCCTGCTGGCAGCAACACAGCACAGAATGAACAGGGGCATCTGCTCACACGGCAGAAGGACCAGCAGGGAAAGCTAGTGCTGTGTCTCTTCAGCACACAAGCAGCTTTGCAACGGGGTCACCATCATTGCAGTCTCTCCTCGGTTTCCTACCTAAAAGTCCATTTGAATCCAAATTCTCAGGTGGTGTCTCTCAGCTGCCCAGCAGCACAGTGAGTACAGCACGAACGTTTGGCCTCTGCTCCCACAGCAGAAGAGCCAGGATTGAAAGCTGGTGCTGGACCTGTTCAGCACACAATCACCTTTACATTGGTGCATCCATCGTTGCTTTCACTGCTCACATTCATACAGGAAAAGCATTTGAATGGAATCAGTCCAGAGGCTGCTCTCTGCTGCGCAGCAACACAGTCAGCACAGAATGAACAGTGGCATCTGCTCACACGGCAGAAGGACCAGCAGGGAAAGCTTGTGCTCTGTCTCTTCAGCACACAAGCAGCTTTGCAACGGGGTCACCATCATTGCAGTCTCTCCTCGGTTTCCTAACTAAAAGTCCATTTGAATCCAATTTCTCAGGTGGTGTCTCTCAGCTGCCCAGCAGCACAGTTAGTACAGCACGAACGTTTGGCCTCTGCTCCCACAGCAGAAGAGCCAGGATTGAAAGCTGGTGCTGGACCTGTTCAGCACACAATCACCTTTACATTGGTGCATCCATCGTTGCTTTCACTGCTAACACTCATACAGGAAAAGCATTTGAATAGAATCAGTCCAGAGCCTGCTCTCTGCTGCGCAGGAACACAGTCAGCACAGAATGAACAGTGGCATCTGCTCACACGGCAGAAGGAGCAGCAGGGAAAGCTAGTGCTCTGCTTCTTCAGCACACAAGCAGCTTTGCAACGGGGTCACCATCATTGCAGTCTCTCCTCGGTTTCCTACCTAAAAGTCCATTTGAATCCAAATTCTCAAGCGGTCTCAGCTGCCCAGCAGCACAGTGAGTACAGCACGAACGTTTTGGCATCTGCTCCCACAGCAGAAGAGCAAGGATTGAAAGCTGGTGCTGGACCTGTTCAGCACACAATCCCCTTTACATTGGTGCATTCATCGTTGCTTTCACTGCTAACACTCGTACAGGGAAAGCATTTGAATAGAATCCGTCCAGAGCCTGCTCCCTGCTGGCAGCAACACAGCACAGAATGAACAGGGGCATCTGCTCACACGGCAGAAGGACCAGCAGGGAAAGCTAGTGCTGTGTCTCTTCAGCACACAAGCAGCTTTGCAACGGGGTCACCATCATTGCAGTCTCTCCTCGGTTTCCTACCTAAAAGTCCATTTGAATCCAAATTCTCAGGTGGTGTCTCTCAGCTGCCCAGCAGCACAGTTAGTACAGCACGAACGTTTGGCCTCTGCTCCCACAGCAGAAGAGCCAGGATTGAAAGCTGGTGCTGGACCTGTTCAGCACACAATCACCTTTACATTGGTGCCTCCATCATTGCTTTCACTGCTCACTTTCATACAGGAAAAGCATTTGAATGGAATCAGTCCAGAGGCTGCTCTCTGCTGCGCAGCAACACAGTCAGCACAGAATGAACAGTGGCATCTGCTCACACGGCAGAAGGACCAGCAGGGAAAGCTTGTGCTCTGTCTGTTCAGCACACAAGCAGCTTTGCAACGGGGTCACCATCATTGCAGTCTCTCCTCGGTTTCCTAACTAAAAGTCCATTTGAATCCAATTTCTCAGGTGGTGTCTCTCAGCTGCCCAGCAGCACAGTTAGTACAGCACGAAGGTTTGGCCTCTGCTCCCACAGCAGAAGAGCCAGGATTGAAAGCTGGTGCTGGACCTGTTCAGCACACAATCACCTTTACATTGGTGCATCCATCGTTGCTTTCACTGCTAACACTCATACAGGAAAAGCATTTGAATAGAATCAGTCCAGAGGCTGCTCACTGCTGCGCAGCAACACAGTCAGCACAGAATGAACAGTGGCATCTGCTCACACGGCAGAAGGAGCAGCAGGGAAAGCTAGTGGTCTGCTTCCTCAGCACACAAGCAGCTTTGCAACGGGGTTACCATCATTGCAGTCTCTCCTCGGTTTCATACCTAAAAGTCCATTTGAATCCAAATTCTCAGGTGGTGTCTCTCAGCTGCCCAGCAGCACAGTGAGTACAGCACGAACGTTTGGCCTCTGCTCCCACAGCAGAAGAGCCAGGATTGAAAGCTGGTGCTGGACCTGTTCAGCACACAATCCCCTTTACATTGGTGCCTCCATCGTTGCTTTCACTGCTCACTTTCATACAGGAAAAGCATTTGAATGGAATCAGTCCAGAGGCTGCTCTCTGCTGCGCAGCAACACAGTCAGCACAGAATGAACAGTGGCATCTGCTCACACGGCAGAAGGAGCAGCAGGAAAAGCTAGTGCTCTGCTTCTTCAGCACACAAGAAGCTTTGCAACGGGGTCACCATCATTGCAGTCTCTACTCGGTTTCATACCTAAAAGTCCTTTTGAATCCAAATTCTCAAGCGGTCTCAGCTGCCCAGCAGCACAGTGAGTACAGCACGAACGTTTGGCATCTGCTCCCACAGCAGAAGAGCAAGGATTGAAAGCTGGTGCTGGACCTGTTCAGCACACAATCCCCTTTACATTGGTGCATCCATCGTTGCTTTCACTGCTAACACTCGTACAGGAAAAGCATTTGAATAGAATCAGTCCAGAGCCTGCTCCCTGCTGGCAGCAACACAGCACAGAATGAACAGTGGCATCTGCTCACACGGCAGAAGGAGCAGCAGGGAAAGCTAGTGCTGTGTCTCTTCAGCACACAAGCAGCTTTGCAACGGGGTCACCATCATTGCAGTCTCTCCTCGGTTTCCTACCTAAAAGTCCATTTGAATCCAAATTCTCAGGTGGTGTCTCTCAGCTGCCCAGCAGCACAGTTAGTACAGCACGAACGTTTGGCCTCTGCTCCCACAGCAGAAGAGCCAGGATTGAAAGCTGGTGCTGGACCTGTTCAGCACACAATCACCTTTACATTGGTGCATCCATCGTTGCTTTCACTGCTCACATTCATACAGGAAAAGCATTTGAATGGAATCAGTCCAGAGGCTGCTCTCTGCTGCGCAGCAACACAGTCAGCACAGAATGAACAGTGGCATCTGCTCACACGGCAGAAGGAGCAGCAGGGAAAGCTAGTGGTCTACTTCTTCAGCACACAAGCAGCTTTTCAACGGGGTCACCATCATTGCAGTCTCTCCTCGGTTTCATACCTAAAAGTCCATTTGAATTCAAATTCTCAGGTGGTGTCTCTCGGCTGCCCAGCAGCACAGTGAGTACAGCACGAACGTTTGGCCTCTGCTCCCACAGCAGAAGAGCCAGGATTGAAAGCTGGTGCTGGACCTGTTCAGCACACAATCCCCTTTACATTGGTGCCTCCATCGTTGCTTTCACTGCTCACTTTCATACAGGAAAAGCATTTGAATGGAATCAGTCCAGAGCCTGCTCTCTGCTGCGCAGGAACACAGTCAGCACAGAATGAACAGTGGCATCTGCTCACACGGCAGAAGGAGCAGCAGGGAAAGCTAGTGCTCTGCTTCTTCAGCACACAAGCAGCTTTGCAACGGGGTCACCATCATTGCAGTCTCTCCTCGGTTTCCTACCTAAAAGTCCATTTGAATCCAAATTCTCAAGCGGTCTCAGCTGCCCAGCAGCACAGTGAGTACAGCACGAACGTTTGGCATCTGCTCCCACAGCAGAAGAGCAAGGATTGAAAGCTGGTGCTGGACCTGTTCAGCACACAATCCCCTTTACATTGGTGCATCCATCGTTGCTTTCACTGCTAACACTCGTACAGGGAAAGCATTTGAATAGAATCAGTCCAGAGCCTGCTCCCTGCTGGCAGCAAGACAGCACAGAATGAACAGGGGCATCTGCTCACACGGCAGAAGGACCAGCAGGGAAAGCTAGTGCTGTGTCTCTTCAGCACACAAGCAGCTTTGCAACGGGGTCACCATCATTGCAGTCTCTCCTCGGTTTCCTACCTAAAAGTCCAATTGAATCCAAATTCTCAGGTGGTGTCTCTCAGCTGCCCAGCAGCACAGTTAGTACAGCACGAAGGTTTGGCCTCTGCTCCCACAGCAGAAGAGCCAGGATTGAAAGCTGGTGCTGGACCTGTTCAGCACACAATCACCTTTACATTGGTGCCTCCATCGTTGCTTTCACTGCTAACACTCATACAGGAAAAGCATTTGAATAGAATCCGTCCAGAGCCTGCTACCTGCTGGCAGCAACACAGCACAGAATGAACAGTGGCATCTGCTCACACGGCAGAAGGACCAGCAGGGAAAGCTCGGGCTGTGTCTCTTCAGCACACAAGCAGCTTTGCAACGGGGTCACCATCATTGCAGTCTCTCCTCGGCTTCATACCTAAAAGTCCATTTGAATCCGAATTCTCAGGTGGTGTCGCTCAGCTGCCCAGCAGCACAGTGAGTACAGCACGAACGTTTGGCCTCTGCTCCCACAGCAGAAGAGCCAGGATTGAAAGCTGGTGCTGGACCTGTTCAGCACACAATCCCTTTTACATTGGTGCATTCATCGTTGCTTTCACTGCTCACTTTCATACAGGAAAAGCATTTGAATGGAATCAGTCCAGAGCCTGCTCTCTGCTGCGCAGGAACACAGTCAGCACAGAATGAACAGTGGCATCTGCTCACACGGCAGAAGGAGCAGCAGGGAAAGCTAGTGGTCTACTTCTTCAGCACACAAGCAGCTTTGCAACGGGGTCACCATCATTGCAGTCTCTCCTCGGTTTCCTACCTAAAAGTCCATTTGAATCCAAATTCTCAGGTGGTGTCTCTCAGCTGCCCAGCAGCACAGTTAGTACAGCACGAACGTTTGGCCTCTGCTCCCACAGCAGAAGAGCCAGGATTGAAAGCTGGTGCTGGACCTGTTCAGCACACAATCACCTTTACATTGGTGCCTCCATCGTTGCTTTCACTGCTCACATTCATACAGGAAAAGCATTTGAATGGAATCAGTCCAGAGGCTGCTCTCTGCTGCGCAGCAACACAGTCAGCACAGAATGAACAGTGGCATTTGCTCACACGGCAGAAGGACCAGCAGGGAAAGCTTGTGCTCTGTCTCTTCAGCACACAAGCAGCTTTGCAACGGGGTCACCATCATTGCAGTCTCTCCTCGGTTTCCTAACTAAAAGTCCATTTGAATCCAATTTCTCAGGTGGTGTCTCTCAGCTGCCCAGCAGCACAGTTAGTACAGCACGAAGGTTTGGCCTCTGCTCCCACAGCAGAAGAGCCAGGATTGAAAGCTGGTGCTGGACCTGTTCAGCACACAATCACCTTTACATTGGTGCATCCATCGTTGCTTTCACTGCTAACACTCATACAGGAAAAGCATTTGAATAGAATCAGTCCAGAGGCTGCTCACTGCTGCGCAGCAACACAGTCAGCACAGAATGAACAGTGGCATCTGCTCACACGGCAGAAGGAGCAGCAGGGAAAGCTAGTGGTCTGCTTCCTCAGCACACAAGCAGCTTTGCAACGGGGTTACCATCATTGCAGTCTCTCCTCGGTTTCATACCTAAAAGTCCATTTGAATCCAAATTCTCAGGTGGTGTCTCTCAGCTGCCCAGCAGCACAGTGAGTACAGCACGAACGTTTGGCCTCTGCTCCCACAGCAGAAGAGCCAGGATTGAAAGCTGGTGCTGGACCTGTTCAGCACACAATCCCCTTTACATTGGTGCCTCCATCGTTGCTTTCACTGCTCACTTTCATACAGGAAAAGCATTTGAATGGAATCAGTCCAGAGGCTGCTCTCTGCTGCGCAGCAACACAGTCAGCTCAGAATGAACAGTGGCATCTGCTCACACGGCAGAAGGAGCAGCAGGAAAAGCTAGTGCTCTGCTTCTTCAGCACACAAGAAGCTTTGCAACGGGGTCACCATCATTGCAGTCTCTACTCGGTTTCATACCTAAAAGTCCATTTGAATCCAAATTCTCAAGCGGTCTCAGCTGCCCAGCAGCACAGTGAGTACAGCACGAACGTTTGGCATCTGCTCCCACAGCAGAAGAGCAAGGATTGAAAGCTGGTGCTGGACCTGTTCAGCACACAATCCCCTTTACATTGGTGCATCCATCGTTGCTTTCACTGCTAACACTCGTACAGGAAAAGCATTTGAATAGAATCAGTCCAGAGCCTGCTCCCTGCTGGCAGCAACACAGCACAGAATGAACAGTGGCATCTGCTCACACGGCAGAAGGAGCAGCAGGGAAAGCTAGTGCTGTGTCTCTTCAGCACACAAGCAGCTTTGCAACGGGGTCACCATCATTGCAGTCTCTCCTCGGTTTCCTACCTAAAAGTCCATTTGAATCCAAATTCTCAGGTGGTGTCTCTCAGCTGCCCAGCAGCACAGTTAGTACAGCACGAACGTTTGGCCTCTGCTCCCACAGCAGAAGAGCCAGGATTGAAAGCTGGTGCTGGACCTGTTCAGCACACAATCACCTTTACATTGGTGCATCCATCGTTGCTTTCACTGCTCACATTCATACAGGAAAAGCATTTGAATGGAATCAGTCCAGAGGCTGCTCTCTGCTGCGCAGCAAAACAGTCAGCACAGAATGAACAGTGGCATCTGCTCACACGGCAGAAGGAGCAGCAGGGAAAGCTAGTGGTCTACTTCTTCAGCACACAAGCAGCTTTTCAACGGGGTCACCATCATTGCAGTCTCTCCTCGGTTTCATACCTAAAAGTCCATTTGAATTCAAATTCTCAGGTGGTGTCTCTCGGCTTCCCAGCAGCACAGTGAGTACAGCACGAACGTTTGGCCTCTGCTCCCACAGCAGAAGAGCCAGGATTGAAAGCTGGTGCTGGACCTGTTCAGCACACAATCCCCTTTACATTGGTGCCTCCATCGTTGCTTTCACTGCTCACTTTCATACAGGAAAAGCATTTGAATGGAATCAGTCCAGAGCCTGCTCTCTGCTGCGCAGGAACACAGTCAGCACAGAATGAACAGTGGCATCTGCTCACACGGCAGAAGGAGCAGCAGGGAAAGCTAGTGCTCTGCTTCTTCAGCACACAAGCAGCTTTGCAACGGGGTCACCATCATTGCAGTCTCTCCTCGGTTTCCTACCTAAAAGTCCATTTGAATCCAAATTCTCAAGCGGTCTCAGCTGCCCAGCAGCACAGTGAGTACAGCACGAACGTTTGGCATCTGCTCCCACAGCAGAAGAGCAAGGATTGAAAGCTGGTGCTGGACCTGTTCAGCACACAATCCCCTTTACATTGGTGCATCCATCGTTGCTTTCACTGCTAACACTCGTACAGGGAAAGCATTTGAATAGAATCAGTCCAGAGCCTGCTCCCTGCTGGCAGCAAGACAGCACAGAATGAACAGGGGCATCTGCTCACACGGCAGAAGGACCAGCAGGGAAAGCTAGTGCTGTGTCTCTTCAGCACACAAGCAGCTTTGCAACGGGGTCACCATCATTGCAGTCTCTCCTCGGTTTCCTACCTAAAAGTCCAATTGAATCCAAATTCTCAGGTGGTGTCTCTCAGCTGCCCAGCAGCACAGTTAGTACAGCACGAAGGTTTGGCCTCTGCTCCCACAGCAGAAGAGCCAGGATTGAAAGCTGGTGCTGGACCTGTTCAGCACACAATCACCTTTACATTGGTGCCTCCATCGTTGCTTTCACTGCTAACACTCATACAGGAAAAGCATTTGAATAGAATCCGTCCAGAGCCTGCTACCTGCTGGCAGCAACACAGCACAGAATGAACAGTGGCATCTGCTCACACGGCAGAAGGACCAGCAGGGAAAGCTCGGGCTGTGTCTCTTCAGCACACAAGCAGCTTTGCAACGGGGTCACCATCATTGCAGTCTCTCCTCGGCTTCATACCTAAAAGTCCATTTGAATCCGAATTCTCAGGTGGTGTCGCTCAGCTGCCCAGCAGCACAGTGAGTACAGCACGAACGTTTGGCCTCTGCTCCCACAGCAGAAGAGCCAGGATTGAAAGCTGGTGCTGGACCTGTTCAGCACACAATCCCTTTTACATTGGTGCATTCATCGTTGCTTTCACTGCTCACTTTCATACAGGAAAAGCATTTGAATGGAATCAGTCCAGAGCCTGCTCTCTGCTGCGCAGGAACACAGTCAGCACAGAATGAACAGTGGCATCTGCTCACACGGCAGAAGGAGCAGCAGGGAAAGCTAGTGGTCTACTTCTTCAGCACACAAGCAGCTTTGCAACGGGGTCACCATCATTGCAGTCTCTCCTCGGTTTCATACCTAAAAGTCCATTTGAATCCAAATTCTCAGGTGGTGTCTCTCAGCTGCCCAGCAGCACAGTGAGTACAGCACGAACGTTTGGCCTCTGCTCCCACAGCAGAAGAGCCAGGATTGAAAGCTGGTGCTGGACCTGTTCAGCACACAATCCCCTTTACATTGGTGCCTCCATCGTTGCTTTCACTGCCCACTTTCATACAGGAAAAGCATTTGAATGGAATCAGTCCAGAGGCTGCTCTCTGCTGCGCAGCAACACAGTCAGCACAGAATGAACAGTGGCATCTGCTCACACGGCAGAAGGAGCAGCAGGGAAAGCTAGTGCTCTGCTTCTTCAGCACACAAGCAGCTTTGCAAAGGGGTCACCATCATTGCAGTCTCTCCTCGGGTTCATACCTAAAAGTCCATTTGAATCCAAATTCTCAGGTGGTCTCTCTCAGCTGCCCAGCAGCACAGTTAGTACAGCACGAACGTTTGGCCTCTGCTCCCACAGCAGAAGAGCCAGGATTGAAAGCTGGTGCTGGACCTGTTCAGCACACAATCCCCTTTACATTGGTGCCTCCATCGTTGCTTTCACTGCTAACACTCATACAGGAAAAGCATTTGAATAGAATCCCTCCAGAGCCTGCTCCCTGCTGGCAGCAACTCAGCACAGAATGAACAGTGGCATCTGCTCACACGGCAGAAGGAGCAGCAGGGAAAGCTAGTGCTCTGCTTCTTCAGCACACAAGCAGCTTTGCAACGGGGTCACCATCATTGCAGTCTCTCCTCGGTTTCATACCTAAAAGTCCATTTGAATCCAAATTCTCAAGCGGTCTCAGCTGCCCAGCAGCACCGTGAGTACTGCACGAACGTATGGCATCTGGTCCCACAGCAGAAGAGCAAGGATTGAAAGCTGGTGCTGGACCTGTTCAGCACACAATCCCCTTTACATTGGTGCATCCATCGTTGCTTTCACTGCTAACACTCGTACAGGAAAAGCATTTGAATAGAATCAGTCCAGAGGCTGCTCTCTGCTGCGCAGCAACACAGTCAGCACAGAATGAACAGTGGCATCTGCTCACACGGCAGAAGGAGCAGCAGGGAAAGCTAGTGCTCTGCTTCTTCAGCACACAAGCAGCTTTGCAACGGGGTCACCATCATTGCAGTCTCTCCTCGGGTTCATACCTAAAAGTCCATTTGAATCCAAATTCTCAGGTGGTCTCTCTCAGCTGCCCAGCAGCACAGTGAGTACAGCACGAACGTTTGGCCTCTGCTCCCACAGCAGAAGAGCCAGGATTGAAAGCTGGTGCTGGACCTGTTCAGCACACAATCCCCTTTACATTGGTGCCTCCATCGTTGCTTTCACTGCTCACTTTCATACAGGAAAAGCATTTGAATGGAATCAGTCCAGAGCCTGCTCTCTGCTGCGCAGCAACACAGTCAGCACAGAATGAACAGTGGCATCTGCTCACACGGCAGAAGGAGCAGCAGGGAAAGCTAGTGCTCTGCTTCTTCAGCACACAAGCAGCTTTGCAACGGGGTCACCATCATTGCAGTCTCTCCTCGGCTTCATACCTAAAAGTCCATTTGAATCCGAATTCTCAGGTGGTGTCGCTCAGCTGCCCAGCAGCACAGTGAGTACAGCACGAACGTTTGGCCTCTGCTCCCACAGCAGAAGAGCCAGGATTGAAAGCTGGTGCTGGACCTGTTCAGCACACAATCACCTTTACATTGGTGCCTCCATCGTTGCTTTCACTGCTCACATTCATACAGGAAAAGCATTTGAATGGAATCAGTCCAGAGGCTGCTCTCTGCTGCGCCGCAACACAGTCAGCACAGAATGAACAGTGGCATCTGCTCACACGGCAGAAGGAGCAGCAGGGAAAGCTAGTGCTCTGCTTCTTCAGCACACAAGCAGCTTTGCAACGGGGTCACCATCATTGCAGTCTCTCCTCGGCTTCATACCTAAAAGTCCATTTGAATCCGAATTCTCAGGTGGTGTCTCTCAGCTGCCCAGCAGCACAGTTAGTACAGCACAAACGTTTGGCATCTGCTCCCACAGCAGAAGAGCCAGGATTGAAAGCTGGTGCTGGACCTGTTCAGCACACAATCCCCTTTACATTGGTGCCTCCATCGTTGCTTTCACTGCTAACACTCATACAGGAAAAGCATTTGAATAGAATCCGTCCAGAGCCTGCTCCCTGATGGCAGCAACACAGCACAGAATGAACAGTGGCATCTGCTCACACGGCAGAAGGAGCAGCAGGGAAAGCTAGTGCTCTGCTTCTTCAGCACACAAGCAGCTTTGCAACGGGGTCACCATCATTGCAGTCTCTCCTCGGGTTCATACCTAAAAGTCCATTTGAATCCAAATTCTCAGGTGGTGTCTCTCAGCTGCCCAGCAGCACAGTTAGTACAGCACGAACGTTTGGCCTCTGCTCCCACAGCAGAAGAGCCAGGATTGAAAGCTGGTGCTGGACCTGTTCAGCACACAATCCCTTTTACATTGGTGCATTCATCGTTGCTTTCACTGCTCACTTTCATACAGGAAAAGCATTTGAATGGAATCAGTCCAGAGGCTGCTCTCTGCTGCGCAGCAACACAGTCAGCACAGAATGAACAGTAGCATCTGCTCACACGGCAGAAGGAGCAGCAGGGAAAGCTAGTGCTCTGCTTCTTCAGCACACAAGCAGCTTTGCAACGGGGTCACCATCATTGCAGTCTCTCCTCGGGTTCATACCTAAAAGTCCATTTGAATCCAAATTCTCAGGTGGTGTCTCTCAGCTGCCCAGCGGCACAGTTAGTACAGCACGAACGCTTGGCCTCTGCTCCCACAGCAGAAGAGCCAGGATTGAAAGCTGGTGCTGGACCTGTTCAGCACACAATCCCCTTTACATTGGTGCCTCCATCGTTGCTTTCACTGCTCACTTTCATACAGGAAAAGCATTTGAATGGAATCAGTCCAGAGGCTGCTCTCTGCTGCGCAGCAACACAGTCAGCACAGAATGAACAGTGGCATCTGCTCACACGGCAGAAGGAGCAGCAGGGAAAGCTAGTGCTCTGCTTCTTCAGCACACAAGCAGCTTTGCAACGGGGTCACCATCATTGCAGTCTCTCCTTGGTTTCCTACCTAAAAGTCCATTTGAATCCAAATTCTCAGGTGGTGTCTCTCAGCTGCCCAGCAGCACAGTTAGTACAGCACGAACGTTTGGCCTCTGCTCCCACAGGAGAAGAGCCAGGATTGAAAGCTGGTGCTGGACCTGTTCAGCACACAATCACCTTTACATTGGTGCCTCCATCGTTGCTTTCACTGCTCACTTTCATACAGGAAAAGCATTTGAATGGAATCAGTCCAGAGGCTGCTCTCTGCTGCGCAGCAACACAGTCAGCACAGAATGAACAGTGGCATCTGCTCACACGGCAGAAGGAGCAGCAGGGAAAGCTAGTGCTCTGCTTCTTCAGCACACAAGCAGCTTTGCAACGGGGTCACCATCATTGCAGTCTCTCCTCGGCTTCATACCTAAAAGTCCATTTGAATCCGAATTCTCAGGAGGTGTCGCTCAGCTGCCCAGCAGCACAGTGAGTACAGCACGAACGTTTGGCATCTGCTCCCACAGCAGAAGAGCCAGGATTGAAAGCTGGTGCTGGACCTGTTCAGCACACAATCCCCTTTACATTGGTGCCTCCATCGTTGCTTTCACTGCTAACACTCATACAGGAAAAGCATTTGAATAGAATCCGTCCAGAGCCTGCTCCCTGCTGGCAGCAACACAGCACAGAATGAACAGTGGCATATGCTCACACGGCAGAAGGAGCAGCAGGGAAAGCTAGTGCTCTGCTTCTTCAGCACACAAGCAGCTTTGCAACGGGGTCACCATCATTGCAGTCTCTCCTCGGTTTCATACCTAAAAGTCCATTTGAATCCAAATTCTCAAGCGGTCTCAGCTGCCCAGCAGCACAGTGAGTACAGCACGAACGTTTGGCATCTGCTCCCACAGCAGAAGAGCAAGGATTGAAAGCTGGTGCTGGACCTGTTCAGCACACAATCCCCTTTACATTGGTGCATTCATCGTTGCTTTCACTGCTAACACTCATACAGGAAAAGCATTTGAATAGAATCCGTCCAGAGCCTGCTCCCTGCTGGCAGCAGCACAGCACAGAATGAACAGTGGCATCTGCTCACACGGCAGAAGGAGCAGCAGGGAAAGCTAGTGCTCTGCTTCTTCAGCACACAAGCAGCTTTGCAACGGGGTCACCATCATTGCAGTCTCTCCTCGGCTTCATACCTAAAAGTCCATTTGAATCCAAATTCTCAGGTGGTGTCGCTCAGCTGCCCAGCAGCACAGTGAGTACAGCACGAACGTTTGGCCTCTGCTCCCACAGCAGAAGAGCCAGGATTGAAAGCTGGTGCTGGACCTGTTCAGCACACAATCTCCTTTACATTGGTGCATCCATCGTTGCTTTCGCTGCTCACTTTCATACAGGAAAAGCATTTGAATGGAATCAGTCCAGAGACTGCTCTGTGCTGCGCAGCAACACAGTCAGCACAGAATGAACAGTGGCATCTGCTCACACGGCAGAAGGACCAGCAGGGAAAGCTGTTGCTCTGCTTCTTCAGCACACAAGCAGCTTTGCAACAGGGTCACCATCATTGCAGTCTCTCGTCGGTTTCCTACCTAAAAGTCCATTTGAATCCAAATTCTCTGGTGGTGTCTCTCAGCTGCCCAGCAGCACAGTTAGTACAGCACAAACGTTTGGCCTCTGCTCCCACAGCAGAAGAGCCAGGATTGAAAGCTGGTGCTGGACCTGTTCAGCACACAATCCCCTTTACATTGGTGCCTCCATCGTTGCTTTCACTGCTCACTTTCATACAGGAAAAGCATTTGAATGGAATCAGTCCAGAGCCTGCTCTCTGCTGTGCAGGAACACAGTCAGCACAGAATGAACAGTGGCATCTGCTCACACGGCAGAAGGAGCAGCAGGGAAAGCTAGTGCTCTGCTTCTTCAGCACACAAGCAGCTTTGCAACGGGGTCACCATCATTGCAGTCTCTCCTCGGTTTCATACCTAAAAGTCCATTTGAATCCAAATTCTCAGGTGGTGTCTCTCAGCTGCCCAGCAGCACAGTTAGTACAGCACGAACGTTTGGCCTCTGCTCCCACAGCAGAAGAGCCAAGATTGAAAGCTGGTGCTGGACCTGTTCAGCACACAATCCCTTTTACATTGGTGCATTCATCGTTGCTTTCACTGCTCACTTTCATACAGGAAAAGCATTTGAATGGAATCAGTCCAGAGGCTGCTCTCTGCTGCGCAGCAACACAGTCAGCACAGAATGAACAGTGGCATCTGCTCACACGGCAGAAGGAGCAGCAGGGAAAGCTAGTGCTCTGCTTCTTCAGCACACAAGCAGCTTTGCAACGGGGTCACCATCATTGCAGTCTCTCCTCGGCTTCATACCTAAAAGTCCATTTGAATCCGAATTCTCAGGAGGTGTCGCTCAGCTGCCCAGCAGCACAGTGAGTACAGCACGAATGTTTGGCCTCTGCTCCCACAGCAGAAGAGCCAGGATTGAAAGCTGGTGCTGGACCTGTTCAGCACACAATCCCCTTTACATTGGTGCCTCCATCGTTGCTTTCACTGCTCACTTTCATACAGGAAAAGCATTTGAATGGAATCAGTCCAGAGCCTGCTCTCTGCTGCACAGGAACACAGTCAGCACAGAATGAACAGTGGCATCTGCTCACACGGCAGAAGGAGCAGCAGGGAAAGCTAGTGCTCTGCTTCTTCAGCACACAAGCAGCTTTGCAACGGGGTCACCATCATTGAAGTCTCTCCTCGGGTTCATACCTAAAAGTCCATTTGAATCCAAATTCTCAGGTGGTCTCTCTCAGCTGCCCAGCAGCACAGTGAGTACAGCACGAACGTTTGGCATCTGCTCCCACAGCAGAAGAGCAAGGATTGAAAGCTGGTGCTGGACCTGTTCAGCACACAATCCCCTTTACATTGGTGCATCCATCGTTGCTTTCACTGCTCACTTTCATACAGGAAAAGCATTTGAATGGAATCAGTCCAGAGGCTGCTCTCTGCTGCGCTGCAACACAGTCAGCACAGAATGAACAGTGGCATCTGCTCACACGGCAGAAGGAGCAGCAGGGAAAGCTAGTGCTCTGCTTCTTCAGCACAAAAGCAGCTTTGCAACGGGGTCACCATCATTGCAGTCTCTCCTCGGCTTCATACCTAAAAGTCCATTTGAATCCGAATTCTCAGGTGGTGTCGCTCAGCTGCCCAGCAGCACAGTGAGTAGAGCACAAATGTTTGGCCTCTGCTCCCACAGCAGAAGAGCCAGGATTGAAAGCTGGCGCTGGACCTGTTCAGCACACAATCCCCTTTACATTGGTGCCTCCATCGTTGCTTTCACTGCTAACACTCGTACAGGAAAAGCATTTGAATGGAATCAGTCCAGAGGCTGCTCTCTGCTGCGCAGCAACACAGTCAGCACAGAATGAACAGTGGCATCTGCTCACACGGCAGAAGGAGCAGCAGGGAAAGCTAGTGCTCTGCTTCTTCAGCACACAAGCAGCTTTGCAACGGGGTCACCATCATTGCAGTCTCTCCTCGGCTTCATACCTAAAAGTCCATTTGAATCCGAATTCTCAGGTGGTGTCGCTCAGCTGCCCAGCAGCACAGTGAGTACAGCACGAACGTTTGGCCTCTGCTCCCACAGCAGAAGAGCCAGGATTGAAAGCTGGTGCTGGACCTGTTCAGCACACAATCCCCTTTACATTGGTGCCTCCATCGTTGCTTTCACTGCTAACACTCATACAGGAAAAGCATTTGAATGGAATCAGTCCAGAGCCTGCTCCCTGCTGGCAGCAACACAGCACAGAATGAACAGTGGCATCTGCTCACACGGCAGAAGGACCAGCAGGGAAAGCTAGTGCTGTGTCTCTTCAGCACACAAGCAGCTTTGCAACGGGGTCACCATCATTGCAGTCTCTCCTCGGTTTCATACCTAAAAGTCCATTTGAATCCGAATTCTCTGGTGGTGTCTCTCAGCTGCCCAGCAGCACAGTTAGTACAGCACGAACGTTTGGCCTCTGCTCCCACAGCAGAAGAGCCAGGATTGAAAGCTGGTGCTGGACCTGTTCAGCACACAATCCCCTTTACATTAGCGCCTCCATCGTTGCTTTCACTGCTCACTTTCATACAGGAAAAGCATTTGAATAGAATCAGTATAGAGCCTGCTCTCTGCTGCGCAGCAACACAGTCAGCACAGAATGAACAGTGGCATCTGCTCACACGGCAGAAGGAGCAGCAGGGAAAGCTAGTGCTCTGCTTCTTCAGCACACAAGCAGCTTTGCAACGGGGTCACCATCATTGCAGTCTCTCCTCGGTTTCATACCTAAAAGTCCATTTGAATACAAATTCTCAGGTGGTCTCAGCTGCCCAGCAGCACAGTGAGTACAGCACGAACGTTTGGCATCTGCTCCCACAGCAGAAGAGCCAGGATTGAAAGCTGGTGCTGGACCTGTTCAGCACACAATCACCTTTACATTGGTGCCTCCATCGTTGCTTTCACTGCTAACACTCATACAGGAAAAGCATTTGAATAGAATCAGTCCAGAGCCTGCTCCCTGCTGGCAGCAACACAGCACAGAATGAACAGTGGCATCTGCTCACACGGCAGAAGGAGCAGCAGGGAAAGCTAGTGCTCTGCTTCTTCAGCACACAAGCAGCTTTGCAACGGGGTCACCATCATTGCAGTCTCTCCTCGGGTTCATACCTAAAAGTCCATTTGAATCCAAATTCTCAGGTGGTGTCTCTCAGCTGCCCAGCAGCACAGTTAGTACAGCACGAACGTTTGGCCTCTGCTCCCACAACAGAAGAGCCAGGATTGAAAGCTGGTGCTGGACCTGTTCAGCACACAATCCCCTTTACATTGGTGCCTCCATCGCTGCTTTCACTGCTCACTTTCATACAGGAAAAGCATTTGAAAGAATCAGTCCAGAGGCTGCTCTCTGCTGCGCAGCAACACAGTCAGCACAGAATGAACAGTGGCATCTGCTCACACGGCAGAAGGAGCAGCAGGGAAAGCTAGTGCTCTGCTTCTTCAGCACACAAGCTGCTTTGCAAAGGGGTCACCATCATTGCAGTCTCTCCTCGGTTTCATACCTAAAAGTCCATTTGAATCCAAATTCTCAGGTGGTCTCTCTCAGCTGCCCAGCAGCACAGTTAGTACAGCACGAACGTTTGGCCTCTGCTCCCACAGCAGAAGAGCCAGGATTGAAAGCTGGTGCTGGACCTGTTCAGCACACAATCCCCTTTACATTGGTGCCTCCATCGTTGCTTTCACTGCTCACTTTCATACAGGAAAAGTATTTGAATGGAATCAGTCCAGAGCCTGCTCTCTGCTGCGCAGCAACACAGTCAGCACAGAATGAACAGTGGCATCTGCTCACACGGCAGAAGGACCAGCAGGGAAAGCTAGTGCTGTGTCTCTTCAGCACACAAGCAGCTTTGCAACGGGGTCGCCATCATTGCAGTCTCTCCTCGGTTTCATACCTAAAAGTCCATTTGAATCCAAATTCTCAGGTGGTCTCTCTCAGCTGCCCAGCAGCACAGTTAGTACAGCACGAACGTTTGGCCTCTGCTCCCACAGCAGAAGAGCCAGGATTGAAAGCTGGTGCTGGACCTGTTCAGCACACAATCCCCTTTACATTGGTGCCTCCATCGTTGCTTTCACTGCTCACTTTCATACATGAAAAGCTTTTGAATAGAATCAGTCCAGAGCCTGCTCCCTGCTGGCAGCAACACAGCACAGAATGAACAGTGGCATCTGCTCACACGGCAGAAGGAGCAGCAGGGAAAGCTAGTGCTGTGTCTCTTCAACACACAAGCAGCTTTGCAACGGGGTCACCATCATTGCAGTCTCTCCTTGGTTTCATACCTAAAAGTCCATTTGAATCCAAATTCTCAGGTGGTCTCTCTCAGCTGCCCAGCAGCACAGTTAGTACAGCACGAACGTTTGGCCTCTGCTCCCACAGCAGAAGAGCCAGGATTGAAAGCTGGTGCTGGACCTGTTCAGCACACAATCCCCTTTACATTGGTGCCTCCATCGTTGCTTTCACTGCTCACTTTCATACAGGAAAAGCATTTGAATGGAATCAGTCCAGAGCCTGCTCTCTGCTGCGCAGCAACACAGTCAGCACAGAATGAACAGTGGCATCTGCTCACACGGCAGAAGGACCAGCAGGGAAAGCTAGTGCTCTGCTTCTTCAGCACACAAGCAGCTTTGCAACGGGGTCACCATCATTGCAGTCTCTCCTCGGTTTCCTACCTAAAAGTCCAATTGAATCCAAATTCTCAGGTGGTGTCTCTCAGCTGCCCAGCAGCACAGTTAGTACAGCACGAACGTTTGGCCTCTGCTCCCACAGCAGAAGAGCCAGGATTGAAAGCTGGTGCTGGACCTGTTCAGCACACAATCCCCTTTACATTGGTGCCTCCATCGTTGCTTTCACTGCTCACTTTCATACAGGAAAAGCATTTGAATGGAATCAGTCCAGAGCCTGCTCTCTGCTGCACAGGAACACAGTCAGCACAGAATGAACAGTGGCATCTGCTCACACGGCAGAAGGACCAGCAGGGAAAGCTAGTGCTGTGTCTCTTCAGCACACAAGCAGCTTTGCAACGGGGTCACCATCATTGCAGTCTCTCCTCGGTTTCCTACCTAAAAGTCCATTTGAATCCAAATTCTCACGTGGTCTCTCTCAGCTGCCCAGCAGCACAGTTAGTACAGCACGAACGTTTGGCCTCTGCTCCCACAGCAGAAGAGCCAGGATTGAAAGCTGGTGCTGGACCTGTTCAGCACACAATCACCTTTACATTGGTGCCTCCATCGTTGCTTTCACTGCTAACACTCATACAGGAAAAGCATTTGAATAGAATCCGTCCAGAGCCTGCTCCCTGCTGGCAGCAACACAGCACGGAATGAACAGTGGCATCTGCTCACACGGCAGAAGGACCAGCAGGGAAAGCTCGGGCTGTGTCTCTTCAGCACACAAGCAGCTTTGCAACGGGGTTACCATCATTGCAGTCTCTCCTCGGTTTCCTACCTAAAAGTCCAATTGAATCCAAATTCTCAGGTGGTGTCTCTCAGCTGCCCAGCAGCACAGTTAGTACAGCACGAACGTTTGGCCTCTGCTCCCACAGCAGAAGAGCCAGGATTGAAAGCTGGTGCTGGACCTGTTCAGCACACAATCCCCTTTACATTGGTGCCTCCATCATTGCTTTCACTGCTCACTTGCATACAGGAAAAGCATTTGAATGGAATCAGTCCAGAGCCTGCTCTCTGCTGCGCAGGAACACAGTCAGCACAGAATGAACAGTGGCATCTGCTCACACGGCAGAAGGAGCAGCAGGGAAAGCTAGTGCTCTGCTTCTTCAGCACATAAGCAGCTTTGCAACGGGGTCACCATCATTGCAGTCTCTTCTCGGTTTCATACCTAAAAGTCCATTTGAATCCAAATTCTCAGGTGGTGTCTCTCAGCTGCCCAGTAGCACAGTGAGTACAGCACGAACGTTTGGCATCTGCTCCCACAGCAGAAGAGCCAGGATTGAAAGCTGGTGCTGGACCTGTTCAGCACACAATCCCCTTTACATTGGTGCCTCCATCATTGCTTTCACTGCTAACACTCATACCGGAAAAGCATTTGAATAGAATCAGTCCAGAGCCTGCTCTCTGCTGCGCAGCAACACAGTCAGCTCAGAATGAACAGTGGCATCTGCTCACACGGCAGAAGGACCAGCAGGGAAAGCTAGTGCTGTGTCTCTTCAGCACACAAGCAGCTTTGCAACGGGGTCACCATCATTGCAGTCTCTCCTCAGTTTCCTACCTAAAAGTCCATTGGAATCCAAATTCTCAGGTGGTGTCTCTCAGCTGCCCAGCAGCACAGTTAGTACAGCACGAACGTTTGGCCTCTGCTCCCACAGCAGAAGAGCCAGGATTGAAAGCTGGTGCTGGACCTGTTCAGCACACAATCCCCTTTACATTGGTGCCTCCATCGTTGCTTTCACTGCTCACTTTCATACAGGAAAAGCATTTGAATGGAATCAGTCCAGAGCCTGCTCTCTGCTGCACAGGAACACAGCACAGAATGAACAGTGGCATCTGCTCACACGGCAGAAGGACCAGCAGGGAAAGCTAGTGCTCTGCTTCTTCAGCACACAAGCAGCTTTGCAACGGGGTCACCATCATTGCAGTCTCTCCTCGGCTTCATACCTAAAAGTCCATTTGAATCCGAATTCTCAGGTGGTGTCGCTCAGCTGCCCAGCAGCACAGTTAGTACAGCACGAACGTTTGGCCTCTGCTCCCACAGCAGAAGAGCCAGGATTGAAAGCTGGTGCTGGACCTGTTCAGCACACAATCCCCTTTACATTGGTGCCTCCATCGTTGCTTTCACTGCTCACTTTCATACAGGAAAAGCATTTGAATAGAATCAGTCCAGAGCCTGCTCTCTGCTGCGCAGCAACACAGCACAGAATGAACAGTGGCATCTGCTCACACGGCAGAAGGACCAGCAGGGAAAGCTAGTGCTGTGTCTCTTCAACACACAAGCAGCTTTGCAACGGGGTCACCATCATTGCAGTCTCTCCTCGGTTCATACCTAAAAGTCCATTTGAATCCAAATTCTCAGGTGGTGTCTCTCAGCTGCCCAGCAGCACAGTGAGTACAGCACGAACGTTTGGCCTCTGCTCCCACAGCAGAAGAGCAAGGATTGAAAGCTGGTGCTGGACCTATTCAGCACACAATCCCCTTTACATTGGTGCCTCCATCGTTGCTTTCACTGCTAACACTCATACAGGAAAAGCATTTGAATAGAATCAGTCCAGAGCCTGCTCCCTGCTGGCAGCAACACAGCACAGAATGAACAGTGGTATCTGCTCACACGGCAGAAGGACCAGCAGGGAAAGCTAGTGCTGTGTCTCTTCAGCACACAAGCAGCTTTGCAACGGGGTCACCATAATTGCAGTCTCTCCTCGGTTTCCTACCTAAAAGTATATTGGAATCCAAATTCTCAGGTGGTCTCTCTCAGCTGCCCAGCAGCACAGTTAGTACAGCACGAAGGTTTGGCCTCTGCTCCCACAGCAGAAGAGCCAGGATTGAAAGCTGGTGCTGGACCTGTTCAGCACACAATCCCCTTTACATTGGTGCATCCATCGTTGCTTTCACTGCTCACTTTCATACAGGAAAAGCATTTGAATGGAATCAGTCCAGAGGCTGCTCTCTGCGGCTCAGGAACACAGTCAGCACAGAATGAACAGTGGCATCTGCTCACACGGCAGAAGGAGCAGCAGGGAAAGCTAGTGCTCTGCTTCTTCAGCACACAAGCAGCTTTGCAATGGGGTCACCATCATTGCAGTCTCTCCTCGGTTTCATACCTAAAAGTCCATTTGAATCCAAATTCTCAGGTGGTGTCTCTCAGCTGCCCAGCAGCACAGTTAGTACAGCACGAACGTTTGGCATCTGCTCCCACAGCAGAAGAGCCAGGATTGAAAGCTGGTGCTGGACCTGTTCAGCACACAATCACCTTTACATTGGTGCATCCATCGTTGCTTTCACTGCTCACTTTCATACAGGAAAAGCATTTGAATGGAATCAGTCCAGATGCTGCTCTCTGCTGCTCAGGAACACAGTCAGCACAGAATGAACAGTGGCATCTGCTCACACGGCAGAAGGAGCAGCAGGGAAAGCTAGTGCTCTGCTTCTTCAGCACACAAGCAGCTTTGCAACGGGGTCACCATCATTGCAGTCTCTCCTCGGCTTCATACCTAAAAGTCCATTTGAATCCGAATTCTCAGGTGGTGTCGCTCAGCTGCCCAGCAGCACAGTGAGTACAGCACGAACGTTTGGCCTCTGCTCCCACAGCAGAAGAGCCAGGATTGAAAGCTGGTGCTGGACCTGTTCAGCACACAATCCCCTTTACATTGGTGCCTCCATCGTTGCTTTCACTGCTCACTTTCATACAGGAAAAGCATTTGAATGGAATCAGTCCAGAGCCTGCTCTCTGCTGCGCAGCAACACAGTCAGCACAGAATGAACAGTGGCATCTGCTCACACGGCAGAAGGAGCAGCAGGGAAAGCTAGTGCTCTGCTTCTTCAGCACACAAGCAGCTTTGCAACGGGGTCACCATCATTGCAGTCTCTCCTCGGTTTCCTACCTAAAAGTATATTGGAATCCAAATTCTCAGGTGGTCTCTCTCAGCTGCCCAGCAGCACTGTGAGTACAGCACGAACGTTTGGCCTCTGCTCCCACAGCAGAAGAGCCAGGATTGAAAGCTGGTGCTGGACCTGTTCAGCACACAATCCCCTTTACATTGGTGCCTCCATCGTTGCTTTCACTGCTCACTTTCATACAGGAAAAGCATTTGAATAGAATCAGTCCAGAGCCTGCTCCCTGCTGGCAGCAACACAGCACAGAATGAACAGTGGCATCTGCTCACACGGCAGAAGGACCAGCAGGGAAAGCTAGTGCTGTGTCTCTTCAGCACACAAGCAGCTTTGCAACGGGGTCACCATCATTGCAGTCTCTCCTCGGTTTCCTACCTAAAAGTCCATTTGAATCCAAATTCTCAGGTGGTCTCAGCTGCCCAGCAGCACAGTGAGTACAGCACGAACGTTTGGCATCTGCTCCCACAGCAGAAGAGCCAGGATTGAAAGCTGGTGCTGGACCTGTTCAGCACACAATCCCCTTTACATTGGTGCCTCCATCGTTGCTTTCACTGCTCACTTTCATACAGGAAAAGCATTTGAATGGAATCAGTCCAGAGCCTGCTCTCTGCTGCGCAGCAACACAGTCAGCACAGAATGAACAGTGGCATCTGCTCACACGGCAGAAGGAGCAGCAGGGAAAGCTAGTGCTCTGCTTCTTCAGCACACAAGCAGCTTTGCAACGGGGTCACCATCATTGCAGTCTCTCCTCGGTTTCCTACCTAAAAGTCCATTTGAATCCAAATTCTCAGGTGGTCTCTCTCAGCTGCCCAGCAGCACAGTTAGTACAGCACGAACGTTTGGCCTCTGCTCCCACAGCAGAAGAGCCAGGATTGAAAGCTGGTGCTCGACCTGTTCAGCACACAATCCCCTTTACATTGGTGCATCCATCGTTGCTTTCACTGCTCACTTTCATACAGGAAAAGCATTTGAATGGAATCAGTCCAGAGCCTGCTCTCTGCTGCACAGGAACACAGTCAGCACAGAATGAACAGTGGCATCTGCTCACACGGCAGAAGGAGCAGCAGGGAAAGCTAGTGCTCTGCTTCTCCAGCGCACAAGCAGCTTTGCAACGGGGTCACCATCATTGCAGTCTCTCCTCGGTTTCATACCTAAAAGTCCATTTGAATCCAAATTCTCAGGTGGTGTCTCTCAGCTGCCCAGCAGCACAGTGAGTACAGCACGAACGTTTGGCCTCTGCTCCCACAGCAGAAGAGCCAGGATTGAAAGCTGGTGCTGGACCTGTTCAGCACACAATCACCTTTACATTGGTGCCTCCATCGTTGCTTTCACTGCTCACATTCATACAGGAAAAGCATTTGAATAGAATCAGTCCAGAGCCTGCTCTCTGCTGCGCAGGAACACAGTCAGCACAGAATGAACAGTGGCATCTGCTCACACGGCAGAAGGACCAGCAGGGAAAGCTAGTGCTCTGCTTCTTCAGCACACAAGCAGCTTTGCAACGGGGTCACCATCATTGCAGTCTCTCCTCGGTTTCCTACCTAAAAGTCCATTTGAATCCAAATTCTCAGGTGGTCTCTCTCAGCTGCCCAGTAGCACAGTGAGTACATCACGAACGTTTGGCATCTGCTCCCACAGCAGAAGAGCAAGGATTGAAAGCTGGTGCTGGACCTGTTCAGCACACAATCACCTTTACATTGGTGCCTCCATCGTTGCTTTCACTGCTAACACTCATACCGGAAAAGCATTTGAATAGAATCAGTCCAGAGCCTGCTCTCTGCTGCGCAGCAACACAGTCAGCTCAGAATGAACTGTGGCATCTGCTCACACGGCAGAAGGACCAGCAGGGAAAGCTAGTGCTGTGTCTCTTCAGCACACAAGCAGCTTTGCAACGGGGTCACCATCATTGCAGTCTCTCCTCGGTTTCATACCTAAAAGTCCATTTGAATCCAAATTCTCAGGTGGTGTCTCTCAGCTGCCCAGCAGCACACTTAGTACAGCACGAACGTTTGGCATCTGCTCCCACAGCAGAAGAGCCAGGATTGAAAGCTGGTGCTCGACCTGTTCAGCACACAATCCCCTTTACATTGGTGCCTCCATCGTTGCTTTCACTGCTCACTTTCATACAGGAAAAGCATTTGAATGGAATCAGTCCAGAGGCTGCTCTCTGCTGCACAGCAACACAGTCAGCACAGAATGAACAGTGGCATCTGCTCACACGGCAGAAGGACCAGCAGGGAAAGCTAGTGCTCTGCTTCTTCAGCACACAAGCAGCTTTGCAACGGGGTCACCATCATTGCAGTCTCTCCTCGGTTTCCTACCTAAAAGTCCAATTGAATCCAAATTCTCAGGTGGTGTCTCTCAGCTGCCCAGCAGCACAGTGAGTACAGCACGAAGGTTTGGCCTCTGCTCCCACAGCAGAAGAGCCAGGATTGAAAGCTGGTGCTGGACCTGTTCAGCACACAATCCCCTTTACATTGGTGCCTCCATCGTTGCTTTCACTGCTCACTTTCATACAGGAAAAGCATTTGAATGGAATCAGTCCAGAGCCTGCTCTCTCTGCTGGCAGCAACACAGTCAGCACAGAATGAACAGTGGCATCTGCTCACACGGCAGAAGGACCAGCAGGGAAAGCTAGAGCTGTGTCTCTTCAGCACACAAGCAGCTTTGCACCGGGGTCACCATCATTGCAGTCTCTCCTCGGTTTTCTACCTAAAAGTCCAATTGAATCCAAATTCTCAGGTGGTGTCTCTCAGCTGGGCAGCAGCACAGTTAGTACAGCACGAACGTTTGGCCTCTGCTCCCACAGCAGAAGAGCCAGGATTGAAAGCTGGTGCTGGACCTGTTCAGCACACAATCCCCTTTACATTGGTGCCTCCATCGTTGCTTTCACTGCTCACTTTCATACAGGAAAAGCATTTGAATGGAATCAGTCCAGAGCCTGCTCTCTGCTGCACAGGAACACAGTCAGCACAGAATGAACAGTGGCATCTGCTCACACGGCAGAAGGACCAGCAGGGAAAGCTAGTGCTGTGTCTCTTCAGCACACAAGCAGCTTTGCAACGGGGTCACCATCATTGCAGTCTCTCCTCGGTTTCCTACCTAAAAGTCCAATTGAATCCAAATTCTCAGGTGGTGTCTCTCAGCTGCCCAGCAGCACAGTGAGTACAGCACGAACGTTTGGCCTCTGCTCCCACAGCAGAAGAGCCAGGATTGAAAGCTGGTGCTGGACCTGTTCAGCACACAATCCCCTTTACATTGGTGCCTCCATCGTTGCTTTCACTGCTCACTTTCATACAGGAAAAGCATTTGAATGGAATCAGTCCAGAGCCTGCTCTCTGCTGCGCAGCAACACAGTCAGCACAGAATGAACAGTGGCATCTGCTCACACGGCAGAAGGACCAGCAGGGAAAGCTAGTGCTCTGCTTCTTCAGCACACAAGCAGCTTTGCAACGGGGTCACCATCATTGCAGTCTCACCTCGGTTTCCTACCTAAAAGTCCATTTGAATCCAAATTCTCAGGTGGTCTCAGCTGCCCAGCAGCACAGTGAGTACAGCACGAACGTTTAGCATCTGCTCCCACATCAGAAGAGCAAGGATTGAAAGCTGGTGCTGGACCTGTTCAGCACACAATCACCTTTACATTGGTGCCTCCATCGTTGCTTTCACTGCTAACACTCATACCGGAAAAGCATTTGAATAGAATCAGTCCAGAGCCTGCTCCCTGCTGGCAGCAACACAGCACAGAATGAACAGTGGCATCTGCTCACACGGCAGAAGGACCAGCAGGGAAAGCTAGTGCAGCGTCTCTTCAGCACACAAGCAGCTTTGCAACGGGGTCACCATCATTGCAGTCTCTCCTCGGTTTCATACCTAAAAGTCCATTTGAATCCAAATTCTCAGGTGGTCTCAGCTGCCCAGCAGCACAGTGAGTACAGCACGAACATTTGGCATCTGCTCCCACATCAGAAGAGCAAGGATGGAAAGCTGGTGCTGGACCTGTTCAGCACACAATCCCCTTTACATTGGTGCCTCCATCGTTGCTTTCGCTGCTAACACTCATACCGGAAAAGCATTTGAATAGAATCAGTCCAGAGCCTGCCCTCTGCTGCGCAGCAACACAGTCAGCTCAGAATGAACAGTGGCATCTGCTCACACGGCAGAAGGACCAGCAGGGAAAGCTAGTGCTGTGTCTCTTCAGCACACAAGCAGCTTTCCAACGGGGTCACCATCATTGCAGTCTCTCCTCGGTTTCATACCTAAAAGTCCATTTGAATCCAAATTCTCAGGTGGTGTCTCTCAGCTGCCCAGCAGCACAGTGAGTACAGCACGAATGTTTGGCCACTGCTCCCACAGCAGAAGAGCCAGGATTGAAAGCTGGTGCTGGACCTGTTCAGCACACAATCCCCTTTACATTGGTGCCTCCATCGTTGCTTTCACTGCTCACTTTCATACAGGAAAAGCATTTGAATAGAATCAGTCCAGAGCCTGCTCTCTGCTGCGCAGCAACACAGTCAGCACAGAATGAACAGTGGCATCTGCTCACACGGCAGAAGGAGCAGCAGGGAAAGCTAGTGCTGTGTCTCTTCAGCACACAAGCAGCTTTTCAACGGGGTCACCATCATTGCAGTCTCACCTCGGTTTCCTACCTAAAAGTCCATTTGAATCCAAATTCTCAGGTGGTCTCAGCTGCCCAGCAGCACAGTGAGTACAGCACGAACGTTTAGCATCTGCTCCCACATCAGAAGAGCAAGGATTGAAAGCTGGTGCTGGACCTGTTCAGCACACAATCACCTTTACATTGGTGCCTCCATCGTTGCTTTCACTGCTAACACTCATACCGGAAAAGCATTTGAATAGAATCAGTCCAGAGCCTGCTCTCTGCTGGCAGCAACACCGCACAGAATGAACAGTGGCATCTGCTCACACGGCAGAAGGACCAGCAGGGAAAGCTAGTGCTGTGTCTCTTCAGCACACAAGCAGCTTTGCAACGGGGTCACCATCATTGCAGTCTCTCCTCGGTTTCCTACCTAAAAGTCCATTTGAATCCAAATTCTCACGTGGTCTCAGCTGCCCAGCAGCACAGTGAGTACAGCACGAACGTTTGGCATCTGCTCCCACATCAGAAGAGCAAGGATTGAAAGCTTGGGCTGGACCTGTTCAGCACACAATCACCTTTACATTGGTGCCTCCATCGTTGCTTTCACTGCTAACACTCATACCGGAAAAGCATTTGAATAGAATCAGTCCAGAGCCTGCTCTCTGCTGCGCAGCAACACAGTCAGCTCAGAATGAACAGTGGCATCTGCTCACATGGCAGAAGGACCAGCAGGGAAAGCTAGTGCTGTGTCTCTTCAGCACACAAGCAGCTTTGCAACGGGGTCACCATCATTGCAGTCTCTCCTCGGTTTCATACCTAAAAGTCCAATTGAATCCAAATTCTCAGGTGGTGTCTCTCAGCTGCCCAGCAGCACAGTGAGTACAGCACGAACGTTTGGCCTCTGCTCCCACAGCAGAAGAGCCAGGATTGAAAGCTGGTGCTGGACCTGTTCAGCACACAATCCCCTTTACATTGGTGCCTCCATCGTTGCTTTCACTGCTCACATTCATACAGGAAAAGCATTTGAATGGAATCAGTCCAGAGGCTGCTCTCTGCTGCGCAGCAACACAGTCAGCACAGAATGAACAGTGGCATCTGCTCACACGGCAGAAGGACCAGCAGGGAAAGCTAGTGCTCTGCTTCTTCAGCACACAAGCAGCTTTGCAACGGGGTCACCATCATTGCAGTCTCTCCTCGGCTTCATACCTAAAAGTCCATTTGAATCCGAATTCTCAGGCGGTGTCGCTCAGCTGCCCAGCAGCACATTGAGTACAGCACGAACGTTTGGCCTCTGCTCCCACAGCAGAAGAGCCAGGATTGAAAGCTGGTGCTGGACCTGTTCAGCACACAATCCCCTTTACATTGGTGCCTCCATCGTTGCTTTCACTGCTCACTTTCATACAGGAAAAGCATTTGAATAGAATCAGTCCAGAGCCTGCTCCCTGCTGGCAGCAACACAGCACAGAATGAACAGGGGCATCTGCTCACACGGCAGAAGGACCAGCAGGGAAAGCTAGTGCTGTGTCTCTTCAGCACACAAGCAGCTTTGCAACGGGGTCACCATCATTGCAGTCTCTCCTCGGGTTCATACATAAAAGTCCATTTGAGTCCAAACTCTCAGGTGGTCTCAGCTGCCCAGCCGCAGAGTGAGTACAGCACGAACGTTTGGCCTCTGCTCCCACAGCAGAAGAGCCAGGATTGAAAGCTGGTGCTGGACCTGTTCAGCACACAATCACCTTTACATTGGTGCCTCCATCGTTGCTTTCACTGCTAACACTCATACAGGAAAAGCATTTGAATAGAATCCGTCCAGAGCCTGCTCCCTGCTGGCAGCAACACAGCACAGAATGAACAGGGGCATCTGCTCACACGGCAGAAGGAGCAACAGGGAAAGCTAGTGCTCTGCTTCTTCAGCACACAAGCAGCTTTGCAACGGGGTCACCATCATTGCAGTCTCTCCTCGGGTTCATACCTAAAAGTCCATTTGAATCCAAATTCTCAGGTGGTGTCTCTCAGCTGCCCAGCAGCACAGTTAGTACAGCACGAACGTTTGGCCTCTGCTCCCACAGCAGAAGAGCCAGGATTGAAAGCTGGTGCTGGACCTGTTCAGCACACAATCACCTTTACATTGGTGCCTCCATCGTTGCTTTCACTGCTCACTTTCATACAGGAAAAGCATTTGAATGGAATCAGTCCAGAGGCTGCTCTCTGCTGCGCAGCAACACAGTCAGCACAGAATGAACAGTGGCATCTGCTCACACGGCAGAAGGAGCAGCAGGGAAAGCTAGTGCTCTGCTTCTTCAGCACACAAGCAGCTTTGCAACGGGGTCATCATCATTGCAGTCTCTCTTCGGGTTCATACCTAAAAGTCCATTTGAATCCAAATTCTCAGGTGGTGTCTCTCAGCTGCCCAGCAGCACAGTTAGTACAGCACGAACGTTTGGCCTCTGCTCCCACAGCAGAAGAGCCAGGATTGAAAGCTGGTGCTGGACCTGTTCAGCACACAATCACCTTTACATTGGTGCCTCCATCGTGCTTTCACTGTACACATTCATACAGGAAAAGCATTTGAATGGAATCAGTCCAGAGGCTGCTCTCTGCTGCGCAGCAACACAGTCAGCACAGAATGAACAGTGGCATCTGCTCACACGGCAGAAGGACCAGCAGGGAAAGCTAGTGCTCTGCTTCTTCAGCACACAAGCAGCTTTGCAACGGGGTCACCATCATTGCAGTCTCTCCTCGGTTTCATGCCTAAAAGTCCATTTGAATCCAAATTCTCAAGCGGTCTCAGCTGCCCAGCAGCACAGTGAGTACAGCACGAACGTTTGGAATCTGCTCCCACAGCAGAAGAGCAAGGATTGAAAGCTGGTGCTGGACCTGTTCAGCACACAATCCCCTTTACATTGGTGCATCCATCGTTGCTTTCACTGCTAACACTCGTACAGGAAAAGCATTTGAATAGAATCAGTCCAGAGCCTGCTCCCTGCTGGCAGCAACACAGCACAGAATGAACAGGGGCATCTGCTCACACGGCAGAAGGACCAGCAGGGAAAGCTAGTGCTGTGTCTCTTCAGCACACAAGCAGCTTTGCAACGGGGTCACCATCATTTCAGTCTCTCCTCGGTTTCATACCTAAAAGTCCATTTGAATCCAAATTCTCAGGTGGTCTCTCTCAGCTGCCCAGCAGCACAGTGAGTACAGCACGAACGTTTGGCCTCTGCTCCCACAGCAGAAGAGCCAGGATTGAAAGCTGGTGCTGGACCTGTTCAGCACACAATCACCTTTACATTGGTGCCTCCATCATTGCTTTCACTGCTCACTTTCATACAGGAAAAGCATTTGAATGGAATCAGTCCAGAGCCTGCTCTCTGCTGCGCAGCAACACAGTCAGCACAGAATGAACAGTGGCATCTGCTCACACGGCAGAAGGAGCAGCAGGGAAAGCTAGTGCTGTGTCTCTTCAGCACACAAGCAGCTTTGCAACGGGGTTACCATCATTGCAGTCTCTCCTTGGTTTCCTACCTAAAAGTCCATTTGAATCCAAATTCTCAGGTGGTGTCTCTCAGCTGCCCAGCAGCACAGTGAGTACAGCACGAACCTTTGGCCTCTGCTCCCACAGCAGGAGAGCCAGGATTGAAAGCTGGTGCTGGACCTGTTCAGCACACAATCCCCTTTACATTGGTGCCTCCATCGTTGCTTTCACTGCTCACTTTCATACAGGAAAAGCATTTGAAGAGAATCCGTCCAGAGCCTGCTCCCTGCTGGCAGCAACACAGCACAGAATGAACAGTGGCATCTGCTCACACGGCAGAAGGAGCAGCAGGGAAAGCTAGTGCTCTGCTTCTTCAGCACACAAGCAGCTTTGCAACGGGGTCACCATCATTGCAGTCTCTCCTCGGCTTCATACCTAAAAGTCCATTTGAATCCAAATTCTCAGGTGGTGTCTCTCAGCTGCCCAGCAGCACAGTTAGTACAGCACGAACGTTTGGCCTCTGCTCCCACAGCAGAAGAGCCAGGATTGAAAGCTGGTGCTGGACCTGTTCAGCACACAATCCCCTTTACATTGGTGCCTCCATCGTTGCTTTCACTGCTAACACTCATACAGGAAAAGCATTAGAATAGAATCCGTCCAGAGCCTGCTCCCTGCTGGCAGCAACACAGCACAGAATGAACAGTGGCATCTGCTCACACGGCAGAAGGAGCAGCAGGGAAAGCTAGTGCTCTGCTTCTTCAGCACACAAGCAGCTTTGCAAAGGGGTCACCATCATTGCAGTCTCTCCTCGGTTTCATACCTAAAAGTCCATTTGAATCCAAATTCTCAGGTGGTCTCTCTCAGCTGCCCAGCAGCACAGTTAGTACAGCACGAACGTTTGGCCTCTGCTCCCACAGCAGAAGAGCCAGGATTGAAAGCTGGTGCTGGACCTGTTCAGCACACAATCACCTTTACATTGGTGCCTCCATCGTTGCTTTCACTGCTCACATTCATACAGGAAAAGCATTTGAATGGAATCAGTCCAGAGGCTGCTCTCTGCTGCGCAGCAACACAGTCAGCACAGAATGAACAGTGGCATCTGCTCACACGGCAGAAGGAGCAGCAGGGAAAGCTAGTGCTCTGCTTCTTCAGCACACAAGCAGCTTTGCAACGGGGTCACCATCATTGCAGTCTCTCCTCGGTTTCATACCTAAAAGTCCATTTGAATCCAAATTCTCAGGTGGTGTCTCTCAGCTGCCCAGCAGCACAGTTAGTACAGCACGAACGTTTGGCCTCTGCTCCCACAGCAGAAGAGCCAGGATTGAAAGCTGGTGCTGGACCTGTTCAGCACACAATCACCTTTACATTGGTGCCTCCATCGTTGCTTTCACTGCTAACACTCATACAGGAAAAGCATTTGAATAGAATCCGTCCAGAGCCTGCTCCCTGCTGGCAGCAACACAGCACAGAATGAACAGTGGCATCTGCTCACACGGCAGAAGGAGCAGCAGGGAAAGCTAGTGCTCTGCTTCTTCAGCACACAAGCAGCTTTGCAACGGGGTCACCATCATTGCAGTCTCTCCTCGGGTTCATACCTAAAAGTCCATTTGAATCCAAATTCTCAGGTGGTGTCTCTCAGCTGCCCAGCAGCACAGTTAGTACAGCACGAACGTTTGGCCTCTGCTCCCACAGCAGAAGAGCCAGGATTGAAAGCTGGTGCTGGACCTGTTCAGCACACAATCACCTTTACATTGGTGCCTCCATCGTTGCTTTCACTGCTCACTTTCATACAGGAAAAGCATTTGAATGGAATCAGTCCAGAGGCTGCTCTCTGCTGCGCAGCAACACAGTCAGCACAGAATGAACAGTGGCATCTGCTCACACGGCAGAAGGAGCAGCAGGGAAAGCTAGTGCTCTGCTTCTTCAGCACACAAGCAGCTTTGCAAAGGGGTCATCATCATTGCAGTCTCTCTTCGGGTTCATACCTAAAAGTCCATTTGAATCCAAATTCTCAGGTGGTGTCTCTCAGCTGCCCAGCAGCACAGTTAGTACAGCACGAACGTTTGGCCTCTGCTCCCACAGCAGAAGAGCCAGGATTGAAAGCTGGTGCTGGACCTGTTCAGCACACAATCACCTTTACATTGGTGCCTCCATCGTGCTTTCACTGTACACATTCATACAGGAAAAGCATTTGAATGGAATCAGTCCAGAGGCTGCTCTCTGCTGCGCAGCAACACAGTCAGCACAGAATGAACAGTGGCATCTGCTCACACGGCAGAAGGACCAGCAGGGAAAGCTAGTGCTCTGCTTCTTCAGCACACAAGCAGCTTTGCAACGGGGTCACCATCATTGCAGTCTCTCCTCGGTTTCATGCCTAAAAGTCCATTTGAATCCAAATTCTCAAGCGGTCTCAGCTGCCCAGCAGCACAGTGAGTACAGCACGAACGTTTGGAATCTGCTCCCACAGCAGAAGAGCAAGGATTGAAAGCTGGTGCTGGACCTGTTCAGCACACAATCCCCTTTACATTGGTGCATCCATCGTTGCTTTCACTGCTAACACTCGTACAGGAAAAGCATTTGAATAGAATCAGTCCAGAGCCTGCTCCCTGCTGGCAGCAACACAGCACAGAATGAACAGGGGCATCTGCTCACACGCCAGAAGGACCAGCAGGGAAAGCTAGTGCTGTGTCTCTTCAGCACACAAGCAGCTTTGCAACGGGGTCACCATCATTTCAGTCTCTCCTCGGTTTCATACCTAAAAGTCCATTTGAATCCAAATTCTCAGGTGGTGTCTCTCAGCTGCCCAGCAGCACAGTGAGTACAGCACGAACGTTTGGCCTCTGCTCCCACAGCAGAAGAGCCAGGATTGAAAGCTGGTGCTGGACCTGTTCAGCACACAATCACCTTTACATTGGTGCCTCCATCGTTGCTTTCACTGCTCACTTTCATACAGGAAAAGCATTTGAATGGAATCAGTCCAGAGCCTGCTCTCTGCTGCGCAGCAACACAGTCAGCACAGAATGAACAGTGGCATCTGCTCACACGGCAGAAGGACCAGCAGGGAAAGCTAGTGCTGTGTCTCTTCAGCACACAAGCAGCTTTGCAACGGGGTCACCATCATTGCAGTCTCTCCTCGGTTTCATACCTAAAAGTCCATTTGAATCCAAATTCTCAGGTGGTGTCTCTCAGCTGCCCAGCAGCACAGTTAGTACAGCACGAACGTTTGGCCTCTGCTCCCACAGCAGAAGAGCCAGGATTGAAAGCTGGTGCTGGACCTGTTCAGCACACAATCCCCTTTACATTGGTGCCTCCATCGTTGCTTTCACTGCTCACATTCATACAGGAAAAGCATTTGAATGGAATCAGTCCAGAGGCTGCTCTCTCCTGCGCAGGAACACAGTCAGCACAGAATGAACAGTGGCATCTGCTCACACGGCAGAAGGACCAGCAGGGAAAGCTAGTGCTCTGCTTCTTCAGCACACAAGAAGCTTTGCAACGGGGTCACCATCATTGCAGTCTCTCCTCGGGTTCATACCTAAAAGTCCATTTGAATCCAAATTCTCAAGCGGTCTCAGCTGCCCAGCAGCACAGTGAGTACAGCACGAACATTTGGAATCTGCTCCCACAGCAGAAGAGCAAGGATTGAAAGCTGTTGCTGGACCTGTTCAGCACACAATCCCCTTTACATTGGTGCATCCATCGTTGCTTTCACTGCTAACACTCGTACAGGAAAAGCATTTGAATAGAATCAGTCCAGAGCCTGCTCCCTGCTGGCAGCAACACAGCACAGAATGAACAGGGGCATCTGCTCACACGCCAGAAGGACCAGCAGGGAAAGCTAGTGCTGTGTCTCTTCAGCACACAAGCAGCTTTGCAACGGGGTCACCATCATTTCAGTCTCTCCTCGGTTTCATACCTAAAAGTCCATTTGAATCCAAATTCTCAGGTGGTGTCTCTCAGCTGCCCAGCAGCACAGTGAGTACAGCACGAACGTTTGGCCTCTGCTCCCACAGCAGAAGAGCCAGGATTGAAAGCTGGTGCTGGACCTGTTCAGCACACAATCACCTTTACATTGGTGCCTCCATCGTTGCTTTCACTGCTCACATTCATACAGGAAAAGCATTTGAATGGAATCAGTCCAGAGGCTGCTCTCTGCTGCGCAGCAACACAGTCAGCACAGAATGAACAGTGGCATCTGCTCACACGGCAGAAGGACCAGCAGGGAAAGCTTGTGCTCTGTCTCTTCAGCACACAAGCAGCTTTGCAACGGGGTCACCATCATTGCAGTCTCTCCTCGGTTTCCTAACTAAAAGTCCATTTGAATCCAATTTCTCAGGTGGTGTCTCTCAGCTGCCCAGCAGCACAGTTAGTACAGCACGAACGTTTGGCCTCTGCTCCCACAGCAGAAGAGCCAGGATTGAAAGCTGGTGCTGGACCTGTTCAGCACACAATCACCTTTACATTGGTGCATCCATCGTTGCTTTCACTGCTAACACTCATACAGGAAAAGCATTTGAATAGAATCTGTCCAGAGGCTGCTCCCTGCTGCGCAGCAACACAGTCAGCACAGAATGAACAGTGGCATCTGCTCACACGGCAGAAGGAGCAGCAGGGAAAGCTAGTGCTGTGTCTGTTCAGCACACAAGCAGCTTTGCAACGGGGTCACCATCATTGCAGTCTCTCCTCGGTTTCCTACCTAAAAGTCCATTTGAATCCAAATTCTCAGGTGGTGTCTCTCAGCTGCCCAGCAGCACAGTTAGTACAGCACGAACGTTTGGCCTCTGCTCCCACAGCAGAAGAGCCAGGATTGAAAGCTGGTGCTGGACCTGTTCAGCACACAATCACCTTTACATTGGTGCATCCATCGTTGCTTTCACTGCTCACATTCATACAGGAAAAGCATTTGAATGGAATCAGTCCAGAGCCTGCTCTCTGCTGCGCAGCAACACAGTCAGCACAGAATGAACAGTGGCATCTGCTCACACGGCAGAAGGACCAGCAGGGAAAGCTAGTGGTCTACTTCTTCAGCACACAAGCAGCTTTTCAACGGGGTCACCATCATTGCAGTCTCTCCTCGGTTTCATACCTAAAAGTCCATTTGAATTCAAATTCTCAGGTGGTGTCTCTCAGCTGCCCAGCAGCACAGTGAGTACAGCACGAACGTTTGGCCTCTGCTCCCACAGCAGAAGAGCCAGGATTGAAAGCTGGTGCTGGACCTGTTCAGCACACAATCCCCTTTACATTGGTGCCTCCATCGTTGCTTTCACTGCTCACATTCATACAGGAAAAGCATTTGAATGGAATCAGTCCAGAGGCTGCTCTCTGCTGCGCAGCAACACAGTCAGCACAGAATGAACAGTGGCATCTGCTCACACGGCAGAAGGACCAGCAGGGAAATCTTGTGCTCTGTCTCTTCAGCACACAAGCAGCTTTGCAACGGGGTCACCATCATTGCAGTCTCTTTTCGGTTTCCTAACTTAAAGTCCATTTGAATCCAAATTCTCAGGTGGTGTCTCTCAGCTGCCCAGCAGCACAGTTAGTACAGCACGAACGTTTGGCCTCTGCTCCCACAGCAGAAGAGCCAGGATTGAAAGCTGGTGCTGGACCTGTTCAGCACACAATCACCTTTACATTGGTGCATCCATCGTTGCTTTCACTGCTAACACTCATACAGGAAAAGCATTTGAATAGAATCAGTCCAGAGCCTGCTCCCTGCTGCGCAGCAACACAGTCAGCACAGAATGAACAGTGGCGTCTGCTCACACGGCAGAAGGAGCAGCAGGGAAAGCTAGTGCTCTGCTTCTTCAGCACACAAGCAGCTTTGCAACGGGGTCACCATCATTGCAGTCTCTCCTCGGTTTCATACCTAAAAGTCCATTTGAATCCAAATTCTCAGGTGGTGTCTCTCAGCTGCCCAGCAGCACAGTGAGTACAGCACGAACGTTTGGCCTCTGCTCCCACAGCAGAAGAGCCAGGATTGAAAGCTGGTGCTGGACCTGTTCAGCACACAATCCCCTTTACATTGGTGCCTCCATCGTTGCTTTCACTGCTCACTTTCATACAGGAAAAGCATTTGAATGGAATCAGTCCAGAGCCTGCTCTCTGCTGCGCAGCAACACAGTCAGCACAGAAAGAACAGTGGCATCTGCTCACACGGCAGAAGGAGCAGCAGGGAAAGCTAGTGCTCTGCTTCTTCAGCACACAAGAAGCTTTGCAACGGGGTCACCATCATTGCAGTCTCTCCTCGGTTTCATACCTAAAAGTCCATTTGAATCCAAATTCTCAAGCGGTCTCAGCTGCCCAGCAGCACAGTGAGTACAGCACGAACGTTTGGCATCTGCTCCCACAGCAGAAGAGCAAGGATTGAAAGCTGGTGCTGGACCTGTTCAGCACACAATCCCCTTTACATTGGTGCATCCATCGTTGCTTTCACTGCTAACACTCGTACAGGAAAAGCATTTGAATAGAATCAGTCCAGAGCCTGCGCCCTGCTGGCAGCAACACAGCACAGAATGAACAGGGGCATCTGCTCACACGGCAGAAGGACCAGCAGGGAAAGCTAGTGCTGTGTCTCTTCAGCACACAAGCAGCTTTGCAACGGGGTCACCATCATTGCAGTCTCTCCTCGGTTTCCTACCTAAAAGTCCATTTGAATCCAAATTCTCAGGTGGTGTCTCTCAGCTGCCCAGCAGCACAGTTAGTACAGCACGAACGTTTGGCCTCTGCTCCCACAGCAGAAGAGCCAGGATTGAAAGCTGGTGCTGGACCTGTTCAGCACACAATCACCTTTACATTGGTGCATCCATCGTTGCTTTCACTGCTCACATTCATACAGGAAAAGCATTTGAATGGAATCAGTCCAGAGCCTGCTCTCTGCTGCGCAGCAACACAGTCAGCACAGAATGAACAGTGGCATCTGCTCACACGGCAGAAGGAGCAGCAGGGAAAGCTAGTGGTCTACTTCTTCAGCACACAAGCAGCTTTTCAACGGGGTCACCATCATTGCAGTCTCTCCTCGGTTTCATACCTAAAAGTCCATTTGAATTCAAATTCTCAGGTGGTGTCTCTCAGCTGCCCAGCAGCACAGTGAGTACAGCACGAACGTTTGGCCTCTGCTCCCACAGCAGAAGAGCCAGGATTGAAAGCTGGTGCTGGACCTGTTCAGCACACAATCACCTTTACATTGGTGCCTCCATCGTTGCTTTCACTGCTCACATTCATACAGGAAAAGCATTTGAATGGAATCAGTCCAGAGGCTGCTCCCTGCTGCGCAGCAACACAGTCAGCACAGAATGAACAGTGGCATCTGCTCACACGGCAGAAGGACCAGCAGGGAAAGCTTGTGCTCTGTCCCTTCAGCACACAAGCAGCTTTGCAACGGGGTCACCATCATTGCAGTCTCTCCTCGGTTTCCTAACTAAAAGTCCATTTGAATCCAAATTCTCAGGTGGTGTCTCTCAGCTGCCCAGCAGCACAGTTAGTACAGCACGAACGTTTGGCCTCTGCTCCCACAGCAGAAGAGCCAGGATTGAAAGCTGGTGCTGGACCTGTTCAGCACACAATCACCTTTACATTGGTGCCTCCATCGTTGCTTTCACTGCTAACACTCATACAGGAAAAGCATTTGAATAGAATCAGTCCAGAGGCTGCTCCCTGCTGCGCAGCAACACAGTCAGCACAGAATGAACAGTGGCATCTGCTCACACGGCAGAAGGAGCAGCAGGGAAAGCTAGTGCTCTGCTTCTTCAGCACACAAGCAGCTTTGCAACGGGGTTACCATCATTGCAGTCTCTCCTCGGTTTCATACCTAAAAGTCCATTTGAATCCAAATTCTCAGGTGGTGTCTCTCAGCTGCCCAGCAGCACAGTGAGTACAGCACGAACGTTTGGCCTCTGCTCCCACAGCAGAAGAGCCAGGATTGAAAGCTGGTGCTGGACCTGTTCAGCACACAATCCCCTTTACATTGGTGCCTCCATCGTTGCTTTCACTGCTCACTTTCATACAGGAAAAGCATTTGAATGGAATCAGTCCAGAGCCTGCTCCCTGCTGCGCAGCAACACAGTCAGCACAGAATGAACAGTGGCATCTGCTCACACGGCAGAAGGACCAGCAGGGAAAGCTAGTGCTCTGCTTCTTCAGCACACAAGCAGCTTTGTAACGGGGTCACCATCATTGCAGTCTCTCCTCGGGTTCATACCTAAAAGTCCATTTGAATCCAAATTCTCAGGTGGTGTCGCTCAGCTGCCCAGCAGCACAGTGAGTACAGCACGAACGTTTGGCCTCTGCTCCCACAGTAGAAGAGCCAGGATTGAAAGCTGGTGCTGGACCTGTTCAGCACACAATCCCCTTTACATTGGTGCCTCCATCGTTGCTTTCACTGCTAACACTCATACAGGAAAAGCATTTGAATAGAATCCGTCCAGAGCCTGCTCCCTGCTGGCAGCAACACAGCACAGAATGAACAGTGGCATCTGCTCACACGGCAGAAGGAGCAGCAGGGAAAGCTAGTGCTCTGCTTCTTCAGCACACAAGCAGCTTTGCAAAGGGGTCACCATCATTGCAGTCTCTGGTCGGTTTCATACCTAAAAGTCCATTTGAATCCAAATTCTCAGGTGGTGTCTCTCAGCTGCCCAGCAGCACAGTTAGTACAGCACGAACGTTTGGCCTCTGCTCCCACAGCAGAAGAGCCAGGATTGAAAGCTGGTGCTGGACCTGTTCAGCACACAATCACCTTTACATTGGTGCCTCCATCGTTGCTTTCACTGCTAACACTCATACAGGAAAAGCATTTGAATGGAATCAGTCCAGAGGCTGCTCTCTGCTGCGCAGCAACACAGTCAGCACAGAATGAACAGTGGCATCTGCTCACACGGCAGAAGGAGCAGCAGGGAAAGCTAGTGCTCTGCTTCTTCAGCACACAAGCAGCTTTGCAACGGGGTCACCATCATTGCAGTCTCTCCTCGGTTTCATACCTAAAAGTCCATTTGAATCCAAATTCTCAGGTGGTGTCTCTCAGCTGCCCAGCAGCACAGTTAGTACAGCACGAAGGTTTGGCCTCTGCTCCCACAGCAGAAGAGCCAGGATTGAAAGCTGGTGCTGGACCTGTTCAGCACACAATCCCCTTTACATTGGTGCCTCCATCGTTGCTTTCACTGCTCACTTTCATACAGGAAAAGCATTTGAATGGAATCAGTCCAGAGCCTGCTCTCTGCTGCGCAGGAACACAGTCAGCACAGAATGAACAGTGTCATCTGCTCACACGGCAGAAGGAGCAGCAGGGAAAGCTAGTGCTCTGCTTCTTCAGCACACAAGCAGCTTTGCAACGGGGTCACCATCATTGCAGTCTCTCCTCGGGTTCATACCTAAAAGTCCATTTGAATCCAAATTCTCAGGTGGTGTCTCTCAGCTGCCCAGCAGCACAGTTAGTACAGCACGAACGTTTGGCCTCTGCTCCCACAGCAGAAGAGCCAGGATTGAAAGCTGTTGCTGGACCTGTTCAGCACACAATCACCTTTACATTGGTGCCTCCATCGTGCTTTCACTGTACACATTCATACAGGAAAAGCATTTGAATGGAATCAGTCCAGAGGCTGCTCTCTGCTGCGCAGCAACACAGTCAGCACAGAATGAACAGTGGCATCTGCTCACACGGCAGAAGGACCAGCAGGGAAAGCTAGTGCTCTGCTTCTTCAGCACACAAGCAGCTTTGCAACGGGGTCACCATCATTGCAGTCTCTCCTCGGTTTCATACCTAAAAGTCCATTTGAATCCAAATTCTCAGGTGGTGTCTCTCAGCTGCCCAGCAGCACAGTGAGTACAGCACGAACGTTTGGCCTCTGCTCCCACAGCAGAAGAGCCAGGATTGAAAGCTGGTGCTGGACCTGTTCAGCACACAATCCCCTTTACATTGGTGCCTCCATCGTTGCTTTCACTGCTCACTTTCATACAGGAAAAGCATTTGAATGGAATCAGTCCAGAGCCTGCTCTCTGCTGCGCAGCAACACAGTCAGCACAGAATGAACAGTGGCATCTGCTCACACGGCAGAAGGAGCAGCAGGGAAAGCTAGTTCTCTGCTTCTTCAGCACACAAGAAGCTTTGCAACGGGGTCACCATCATTGCAGTCTCTCCTCGGTTTCATACCTAAAAGTCCATTTGAATCCAAATTCTCAAGCGGTCTCAGCTGCCCAGCAGCACAGTGAGTACAGCACGAACGTTTGGCATCTGCTCCCACAGCAGAAGAGCAAGGATTGAAAGCTGGTGCTGGACCTGTTCAGCACACAATCCCCTTTACATTGGTGCATCCATCGTTGCTTTCACTGCTAACACTCGTACAGGAAAAGCATTTGAATAGAATCAGTCCAGAGCCTGCGCCCTGCTGGCAGCAACACAGCACAGAATGAACAGGGGCATCTGCTCACACGGCAGAAGGACCAGCAGGGAAAGCTAGTGCTGTGTCTGTTCAGCACACAAGCAGCTTTGCAACGGGGTCACCATCATTGCAGTCTCTCCTCGGTTTCCTACCTAAAAGTCCATTTGAATCCAAATTCTCAGGTGGTGTCTCTCAGCTGCCCAGCAGCACAGTTAGTACAGCACGAACGTTTGGCCTCTGCTCCCACAGCAGAAGAGCCAGGATTGAAAGCTGGTGCTGGACCTGTTCAGCACACAATCACCTTTACATTGGTGCCTCCATCGTTGCTTTCACTGCTCACATTCATACAGGAAAAGCATTTGAATGGAATCAGTCCAGAGGCTGCTCTCTGCTGCGCAGCAACACAGTCAGCACAGAATGAACAGTGGCATCTGCTCACACGGCAGAAGGACCAGCAGGGAAAGCTAGTGCTGTGTCTCTTCAGCACACAAGCAGCTTTGCAACGGGGTCACCATCATTGCAGTCTCTCCTCGGTTTCATACCTAAAAGTCCATTTGAATCCAAATTCTCAGGTGGTGTCTCTCAGCTGCCCAGCAGCACAGTGAGTACAGCACGAACGTTTGGCCTCTGCTCCCACAGCAGAAGAGCCAGGATTGAAAGCTGGTGCTGGACCTGTTCAGCACACAATCCCCTTTACATTGGTGCCTCCATCGTTGCTTTCACTGCTCACTTTCATACAGGAAAAGCATTTGAATGGAATCAGTCCAGAGCCTGCTCTCTGCTGCGCAGCAACACAGTCAGCACAGAATGAACAGTGGCATCTGCTCACACGGCAGAAGGAGCAGCAGGGAAAGCTAGTGCTCTGCTTCTTCAGCACACAAGAAGCTTTGCAACGGGGTCACCATCATTGCAGTCTCTCCTCGGTTTCATACCTAAAAGTCCATTTGAATCCAAATTCTCAAGCGGTCTCAGCTGCCCAGCAGCACAGTGAGTACAGCACGAACGTTTGGCATCTGCTCCCACAGCAGAAGAGCAAGGATTGAAAGCTGGTGCTGGACCTGTTCAGCACACAATCCCCTTTACATTGGTGCATCCATCGTTGCTTTCACTGCTAACACTCGTACAGGAAAAGCATTTGAATAGAATCAGTCCAGAGCCTGCTCCCTGCTGGCAGCAACACAGCACAGAATGAACAGGGGCATCTGCTCACACGGCAGAAGGACCAGCAGGGAAAGCTAGTGCTGTGTCTCTTCAGCACACAAGCAGCTTTGCAACGGGGTCACCATCATTGCAGTCTCTCCTCGGTTTCCTACCTAAAAGTCCATTTGAATCCAAATTCTCAGGTGGTGTCTCTCAGCTGCCCAGCAGCACAGTTAGTACAGCACGAACGTTTGGCCTCTGCTCCCACAGCAGAAGAGCCAGGATTGAAAGCTGGTGCTGGACCTGTTCAGCACACAATCCCCTTTACATTGGTGCCTCCATCGTTGCTTTCACTGCTAACACTCATACAGGAAAAGCATTTGAATAGAATCCGTCCAGAGCCTGCTCCCTGCTGGCAGCAACACAGCACAGAATGAACAGTGGCATCTGCTCACACGGCAGAAGGAGCAGCAGGGAAAGCTAGTGCTCTGCTTCTTCAGCACACAAGCAGCTTTGCAAAGGGGTCACCATCATTGCAGTCTCTGGTCGGTTTCATACCTAAAAGTCCATTTGAATCCAAATTCTCAGGTGGTGTCTCTCAGCTGCCCAGCAGCACAGTTAGTACAGCACGAACGTTTGGCCTCTGCTCCCACAGCAGAAGAGCCAGGATTGAAAGCTGGTGCTGGACCTGTTCAGCACACAATCACCTTTACATTGGTGCCTCCATCGTTGCTTTCACTGCTCACATTCATACAGGAAAAGCATTTGAATGGAATCAGTCCAGAGGCTGCTCTCTGCTGCGCAGCAACACAGTCAGCACAGAATGAACAGTGGCATCTGCTCACACGGCAGAAGGAGCAGCAGGGAAAGCTAGTGCTCTGCTTCTTCAGCACACAAGCAGCTTTGCAACGGGGTCACCATCATTGCAGTCTCTCCTCGGTTTCATACCTAAAAGTCCATTTGAATCCAAATTCTCAGGTGGTGTCTCTCAGCTGCCCAGCAGCACAGTTAGTACAGCACGAACGTTTGGCCTCTGCTCCCACAGCAGAAGAGCCAGGATTGAAAGCTGGTGCTGGACCTGTTCAGCACACAATCCCCTTTACATTGATGCATCCATCGTTGCTTTCACTGCTAACACTCGTACAGGAAAAGCATTTGAATAGAATCAGTCCAGAGCCTGCTCTCTGCTGCGCAGGAACACAGTCAGCACAGAATGAACAGTGTCATCTGCTCACACGGCAGAAGGAGCAGCAGGGAAAGCTAGTGCTCTGCTTCTTCAGCACACAAGCAGCTTTGCAACGGGGTCACCATCATTGCAGTCTCTCCTCGGTTTCCTAACTAAAAGTCCATTTGAATCCAAATTCTCAGGTGGTGTCTCTCAGCTGCCCAGCAGCACAGTTAGTACAGCACGAACGTTTGGCCTCTGCTCCCACAGCAGAAGAGCCAGGATTGAAAGCTGGTGCTGGACCTGTTCAGCACACAATCACCTTTACATTGGTGCCTCCATCGTGCTTTCACTGTACACATTCATACAGGAAAAGCATTTGAATGGAATCAGTCCAGAGGCTGCTCTCTGCTGCGCAGCAACACAGTCAGCACAGAATGAACAGTGGCATCTGCTCACACGGCAGAAGGACCAGCAGGGAAAGCTAGTGCTCTGCTTCTTCAGCACACAAGCAGCTTTGCAACGGGGTCACCATCATTGCAGTCTCTCCTCGGTTTCATACCTAAAAGTCCATTTGAATCCAAATTCTCAGGTGGTGTCTCTCAGCTGCCCAGCAGCACAGTGAGTACAGCACGAACGTTTGGCCTCTGCTCCCACAGCAGAAGAGCCAGGATTGAAAGCTGGTGCTGGACCTGTTCAGCACACAATCCCCTTTACATTGGTGCCTCCATCGTTGCTTTCACTGCTCACTTTCATACAGGAAAAGCATTTGAATGGAATCAGTCCAGAGCCTGCTCTCTGCTGCGCAGCAACACAGTCAGCACAGAATGAACAGTGGCATCTGCTCACACGGCAGAAGGAGCAGCAGGGAAAGCTAGTGCTCTGCTTCTTCAGCACACAAGAAGCTTTGCAACGGGGTCACCATCATTGCAGTCTCTCCTCGGTTTCATACCTAAAAGTCCATTTGAATCCAAATTCTCAAGCGGTCTCAGCTGCCCAGCAGCACAGTGAGTACAGCACGAACGTTTGGCATCTGCTCCCACAGCAGAAGAGCAAGGATTGAAAGCTGGTGCTGGACCTGTTCAGCACACAATCCCCTTTACATTGGTGCATCCATCGTTGCTTTCACTGCTAACACTCGTACAGGAAAAGCATTTGAATGGAATCAGTCCAGAGGCTGCTCTCTGCTGCGCAGCAACACAGTCAGCACAGAATGAACAGTGGCATCTGCTCACACGGCAGAAGGACCAGCAGGGAAAGCTAGTGCTGTGTCTCTTCAGCACACAAGCAGCTTTGCAACGGGGTCACCATCATTGCAGTCTCTCCTCGGTTTCATACCTAAAAGTCCATTTGAATCCAAATTCTCAGGTGGTGTCTCTCAGCTGCCCAGCAGCACAGTTAGTACAGCACGAACGTTTGGCCTCTGCTCCCACAGCAGAAGAGCCAGGATTGAAAGCTGGTGCTGGACCTGTTCAGCACACATTCACCTTTACATTGGTGCATCCATCGTTGCTTTCACTGCTCACATTCATACAGGAAAAGCATTTGAATGGAATCAGTCCAGAGCCTGCTCTCTGCTGCGCAGCAACACAGTCAGCACAGAATGAACAGTGGCATCTGCTCACACGGCAGAAGGAGCAGCAGGGAAAGCTAGTGGTCTACTTCTTCAGCACACAAGCAGCTTTTCAACGGGGTCACCATCATTGCAGTCTCTCCTCGGTTTCATACCTAAAAGTCCATTTGAATTCAAATTCTCAGGTGGTGTCTCTCAGCTGCCCAGCAGCACAGTGAGTACAGCACGAACGTTTGGCCTCTGCTCCCACAGCAGAAGAGCCAGGATTGAAAGCTGGTGCTGGACCTGTTCAGCACACAATCACCTTTACATTGGTGCCTCCATCGTTGCTTTCACTGCTCACATTCATACAGGAAAAGCATTTGAATGGAATCAGTCCAGAGGCTGCTCTCTGCTGCGCAGCAACACAGTCAGCACAGAATGAACAGTGGCATCTGCTCACACGGCAGAAGGACCAGCAGGGAAAGCTTGTGCTCTGTCTCTTCAGCACACAAGCAGCTTTGCAACGGGGTCACCATCATTGCAGTCTCTCCTCGGTTTCCTAACTAAAAGTCCATTTGAATCCAATTTCTCAGGTGGTGTCTCTCAGCTGCCCAGCAGCACAGTTAGTACAGCACGAACGTTTGGCCTCTGCTCCCACAGCAGAAGAGCCAGGATTGAAAGCTGGTGCTGGACCTGTTCAGCACACAATCACCTTTACATTGGTGCCTCCATCGTTGCTTTCACTGCTAACACTCATACAGGAAAAGCATTTGAATAGAATCAGTCCAGAGGCTGCTCCCTGCTGCGCAGCAACACAGTCAGCACAGAATGAACAGTGGCATCTGCTCACACGGCAGAAGGAGCAGCAGGGAAAGCTAGTGCTCTGCTTCTTCAGCACACAAGCAGCTTTGCAACGGGGTCACCATCATTGCAGTCTCTCCTCGGTTTCATACCTAAAAGTCCATTTGAATCCAAATTCTCAGGTGGTGTCTCTCAGCTGCCCAGCAGCACAGTGAGTACAGCACGAACGTTTGGCCTCTGCTCCCACAGCAGAAGAGCCAGGATTGAAAGCTGGTGCTGGACCTGTTCAGCACACAATCCCCTTTACATTGGTGCCTCCATCGTTGCTTTCACTGCTCACTTTCATACAGGAAAAGCATTTGAATGGAATCAGTCCAGAGCCTGCTCTCTGCTGCGCAGCAACACAGTCAGCACAGAATGAACAGTGGCATCTGCTCACACGGCAGAAGGAGCAGCAGGGAAAGCTAGTGCTCTGCTTCTTCAGCACACAAGAAGCTTTGCAACGGGGCCACCATCATTGCAGTCTTTCCTCGGTTTCATACCTAAAAGTCCATTTGAATCCAAATTCTCAAGCGGTCTCAGCTGCCCAGCAGCACAGTGAGTACAGCACGAACGTTTGGCATCTGCTCCCACAGCAGAAGAGCAAGGATTGAAAGCTGGTGCTGGACCTGTTCAGCACACAATCCCCTTTACATTGGTGCATCCATCGTTGCTTTCACTGCTAACACTCGTACAGGAAAAGCATTTGAATAGAATCAGTCCAGAGCCTGCTCCCTGCTGGCAGCAACACAGCACAGAATGAACAGGGGCATCTGCTCACACGGCAGAAGGACCAGCAGGGAAAGCTAGTGCTCTGCTTCTTCAGCACACAAGCAGCTTTGCAACGGGGTCACCATCATTGCAGTCTCTCCTCGGGTTCATACCTAAAAGTCCATTTGAATCCAAATTCTCAGGTGGTGTCTCTCAGCTGCCCAGCAGCACAGTTAGTACAGCACGAACGTTTGGCCTCTGCTCCCACAGCAGAAGAGCCAGGATTGAAAGCTGGTGCTGGACCTGTTCAGCACACAATCCCCTTTACATTGGTGCCTCCATCGTTGCTTTCACTGCTCACTTTCATACAGGAAAAGCATTTGAATGGAATCAGTCCAGAGCCTGCTCCCTGCTGCGCAGCAACACAGTCAGCACAGAATGAACAGTGGCATCTGCTCACACGGCAGAAGGAGCAGCAGGGAAAGCTAGTGCTCTGCTTCTTCAGCACACAAGCAGCTTTGCAACGGGGTCACCATCATTGCAGTCTCTCCTCGGTTTCATACCTAAAAGTCCATTTGAATCCAAATTCTCAGGTGGTGTCTCTCAGCTGCCCAGCAGCACAGTGAGTACAGCACGAACGTTTGGCCTCTGCTCCCACAGCAGAAGAGCCAGGATTGAAAGCTGGTGCTGGACCTGTTCAGCACACAATCCCCTTTACATTGGTGCCTCCATCGTTGCTTTCACTGCTAACACTCATACAGGAAAAGCATTTGAATAGAATCCGTCCAGAGCCTGCTCCCTGCTGGCAGCAACACAGCACAGAATGAACAGTGGCATCTGCTCACACGGCAGAAGGAGCAGCAGGGAAAGCTAGTGCTCTGCTTCTTCAGCACACAAGCAGCTTTGCAAAGGGGTCACCATCATTGCAGTCTCTCCTCGGTTTCATACCTAAAAGTCCATTTGAATCCAATTTCTCAGGTGGTGTCTCTCAGCTGCCCAGCAGCACAGTTAGTACAGCACGAACGTTTGGCCTCTGCTCCCACAGCAGAAGAGCCAGGATTGAAAGCTGGTGCTGGACCTGTTCAGCACACAATCACCTTTACATTGGTGCCTCCATCGTTGCTTTCACTGCTCACATTCATACAGGAAAAGCATTTGAATGGAATCAGTCCAGAGGCTGCTCTCTGCTGCGCAGCAACACAGTCAGCACAGAATGAACAGTGGCATCTGCTCACACGGCAGAAGGAGCAGCAGGGAAAGCTAGTGCTCTGCTTCTTCAGCACACAAGCAGCTTTGCAACGGGGTCACCATCATTGCAGTCTCTCCTCGGTTTCATACCTAAAAGTCCATTTGAATCCAAATTCTCAGGTGGTGTCTCTCAGCTGCCCAGCAGCACAGTTAGTACAGCACGAACGTTTGGCCTCTGCTCCCACAGCAGAAGAGCCAGGATTGAAAGCTGGTGCTGGACCTGTTCAGCACACAATCCCTTTTACATTGGTGCATTCATCGTTGCTTTCACTGCTCACTTTCATACAGGAAAAGCATTTGAATGGAATCAGTCCAGAGCCTGCTCCCTGCTGCGCAGCAACACAGTCAGCACAGAATGAACAGTGGCATCTGCTCACACGGCAGAAGGACCAGCAGGGAAAGCTAGTGCTCTGCTTCTTCAGCACACAAGCAGCTTTGCAACGGGGTCACCATCATTGCAGTCTCTCCTCGGTTTCATACCTAAAAGTCCATTTGAATCCAAATTCTCAGGTGGTGTCTCTCAGCTGCCCAGCAGCACAGTGAGTACAGCACGAACGTTTGGCCTCTGCTCCCACAGCAGAAGAGCCAGGATTGAAAGCTGTTGCTGGACCTGTTCAGCACACAATCCCCTTTACATTGGTGCCTCCATCGTTGCTTTCACTGCTCACTTTCATACAGGAAAAGCATTTGAATGGAATCAGTCCAGAGCCTGCTCTCTGCTGCGCAGCAACACAGTCAGCACAGAATGAACAGTGGCATCTGCTCACACGGCAGAAGGAGCAGCAGGGAAAGCTAGTGCTCTGCTTCTTCAGCACACAAGAAGCTTTGCAACGGGGTCACCATCATTGCAGTCTCTCCTCGGGTTCATACCTAAAAGTCCATTTGAATCCAAATTCTCAAGCGGTCTCAGCTGCCCAGCAGCACAGTGAGTACAGCACGAACGTTTGGCATCTGCTCCCACAGCAGAAGAGCAAGGATTGAAAGCTGGTGCTGGACCTGTTCAGCACACAATCCCCTTTACATTGGTGCATCCATCGTTGCTTTCACTGCTAACACTCGTACAGGAAAAGCATTTGAATAGAATCAGTCCAGAGCCTGCTCCCTGCTGGCAGCAACACAGCACAGAATGAACAGGGGCATCCGCTCACACGGCAGAAGGACCAGCAGGGAAAGCTAGTGCTGTGTCTCTTCAGCACACAAGCAGCTTTGCAACGGGGTCACCATCATTGCAGTCTCTCCTCGGTTTCATACCTAAAAGTCCATTTGAATCCAAATTCTCAGGTGGTGTCTCTCAGCTGCCCAGCAGCACAGTGAGTACAGCACGAACGTTTGGCCTCTGCTCCCACAGCAGAAGAGCCAGGATTGAAAGCTGGTGCTGGACCTGTTCAGCACACAATCACCTTTACATTGGTGCCTCCATCGTTGCTTTCACTGCTCACATTCATACAGGAAAAGCATTTGAATGGAATCAGTCCAGAGGCTGCTCTCTGCTGCGCAGCAACACAGTCAGCACAGAATGAACAGTGGCATCTGCTCACACGGCAGAAGGACCAGCAGGGAAAGCTAGTGCTCTGCTTCTTCAGCACACAAGCAGCTTTGCAACGGGGTCACCATCATTGCAGTCTCTCCTCGGTTTCATACCTAAAAGTCCATTTGAATCCAAATTCTCAGGTGGTGTCTCTCAGCTGCCCAGCAGCACAGTTAGTACAGCACGAACGTTTGGCCTCTGCTCCCACAGCAGAAGAGCCAGGATTGAAAGCTGGTGCTGGACCTGTTCAGCACACAATCCCCTTTACATTGGTGCCTCCATCGTTGCTTTCACTGCTCACATTCATACAGGAAAAGCATTTGAATGGAATCAGTCCAGAGGCTGCTCTCTGCTGCGCAGGAACACAGTCAGCACAGAATGAACAGTGGCATCTGCTCACACGGCAGAAGGACCAGCAGGGAAAGCTAGTGCTCTGCTTCTTCAGCACACAAGAAGCTTTGCAACGGGGTCACCATCATTGCAGTCTCTCCTCGGTTTCATACCTAAAAGTCCATTTGAATCCAAATTCTCAAGCGGTCTCAGCTGCCCAGCAGCACAGTGAGTACAGCACGAACGTTTGGCATCTGCTCTCACAGCAGAAGAGCAAGGATTGAAAGCTGGTGCTGGACCTGTTCAGCACACAATCCCCTTTACATTGGTGCATCCATCGTTGCTTTCACTGCTAACACTCGTACAGGGAAAGCATTTGAATAGAATCAGTCCAGAGCCTGCTCCCTGCTGGCAGCAAGACAGCACAGAATGAACAGGGGCATCTGCTCACACGGCAGAAGGACCAGCAGGGAAATCTAGTGCTGTGTCTCGTCAGCACACAAGCAGCTTTGCAACGGGGTCACCATCATTGCAGTCTCTCCTCGGTTTCCTAACTAAAAGTCCATTTGAATCCAAATTCTCAGGTGGTGTCTCTCAGCTGCCCAGCAGCACAGTTAGTACAGCACGAACGTTTGGCCTCTGCTCCCACAGCAGAAGAGCCAGGATTGAAAGCTGGTGCTGGACCTGTTCAGCACACAATCACCTTTACATTGGTGCCTCCATCGTTGCTTTCACTGCTCACATTCATACAGGAAAAGCATTTGAATGGAATCAGTCCAGAGGCTGCTCTCTGCTGCGCAGCAACACAGTCAGCACAGAATGAACAGTGGCATCTGCTCACACGGCAGAAGGACCAGCAGGGAAAGCTAGTGCTGTGTCTCTTCAGCACACAAGCAGCTTTGCAACGGGGTCACCATCATTGCAGTCTCTCCTCGGTTTCCTACCTAAAAGTCCAATTGAATCCAAATTCTCAGGTGGTGTCTCTCAGCTGCCCAGCAGCACAGTTAGTACAGCACGAACGTTTGGCCTCTGCTCCCACAGCAGAAGAGCCAGGATTGAAAGCTGGTGCTGGACCTGTTCAGCACACAATCACCTTTACATTGGTGCATCCATCGTTGCTTTCACTGCTAACACTCATACAGGAAAAGCATTTGAATAGAATCCGTCCAGAGCCTGCTACCTGCTGGCAGCAACACAGCACAGAATGAACAGTGGCATCTGCTCACACGGCAGAAGGACCAGCAGGGAAAGCTCGGGCTGTGTCTCTTCAGCACACAAGCAGCTTTGCAACGGGGTCACCATCATTGCAGTCTCTCCTCGGGTTCATACCTAAAAGTCCATTTGAATCCGAATTCTCAGGTGGTGTCGCTCAGCTGCCCAGCAGCACAGTGAGTACAGCACGAACGTTTGGCCTCTGCTCCCACAGCAGAAGAGCCAGGATTGAAAGCTGGTGCTGGACCTGTTCAGCACACAATCCCCTTTACATTGGTGCCTCCATCGTTGCTTTCACTGCTCACTTTCATACAGGAAAAGCATTTGAATGGAATCAGTCCAGAGCCTGCTCTCTGCTGCGCAGCAACACAGTCAGCACAGAATGAACAGTGGCATCTGCTCACACGGCAGAAGGACCAGCAGGGAAAGCTAGTGCTGTGTCTCTTCAGCACACAAGCAGCTTTGCAACGGGGTCACCATCATTGCAGTCTCTCCTCGGTTTCCTAACTAAAAGTCCATTTGAATCCAATTTCTCAGGTGGTGTCTCTCAGCTGCCCAGCAGCACAGTTAGTGCAGCACAAACGTTTGGCCTCTGCTCCCACAGCAGAAGAGCCAGGATTGAAAGCTGGTGCTGGACCTGTTCAGCACACAATCCCCTTTACATTGGTGCATCCATCGTTGCTTTCACTGCTCACATTCATACAGGAAAAGCATTTGAATGGAATCAGTCCAGAGGCTGCTCTCTGCTGCGCAGCAACACAGTCAGCACAGAATGAACAGTGGCATCTGCTCACACGGCAGAAGGACCAGCAGGGAAAGCTAGTGCTGTGTCTCTTCAGCACACAAGCAGCTTTGCAACGGGGTCACCATCATTGCAGTCTCTCCTCGGTTTCATACCTAAAAGTCCATTTGAATCCAAATTCTCAGGTGGTGTCTCTCAGCTGCCCAGCAGCACAGTTAGTACAGCACGAACGTTTGGCCTCTGCTCCCACAGCAGAAGAGCCAGGATTGAAAGCTGGTGCTGGACCTGTTCAGCACACATTCACCTTTACATTGGTGCATCCATCGTTGCTTTCACTGCTCACATTCATACAGGAAAAGCATTTGAATGGAATCAGTCCAGAGCCTTCTCTCTGCTGCGCAGCAACACAGTCAGCACAGAATGAACAGTGGCATCTGCTCACACGGCAGAAGGAGCAGCAGGGAAAGCTAGTGGTCTACTTCTTCAGCACACAAGCAGCTTTTCAACGGGGTCACCATCATTGCAGTCTCTCCTCGGTTTCATACCTAAAAGTCCATTTGAATTCAAATTCTCAGGTGGTGTCTCTCAGCTGCCCAGCAGCACAGTGAGTACAGCACGAACGTTTGGCCTCTGCTCCCACAGCAGAAGAGCCAGGATTGAAAGCTGGTGCTGGACCTGTTCAGCACACAATCACCTTTACATTGGTGCCTCCATCGTTGCTTTCACTGCTCACATTCATACAGGAAAAGCATTTGAATGGAATCAGTCCAGAGGCTGCTCTCTGCTGCGCAGCAACACAGTCAGCACAGAATGAACAGTGGCATCTGCTCACACGGCAGAAGGACCAGCAGGGAAAGCTTGTGCTCTGTCTCTTCAGCACACAAGCAGCTTTGCAACGGGGTCACCATCATTGCAGTCTCTCCTCGGTTTCCTAACTAAAAGTCCATTTGAATCCAAATTCTCAGGTGGTGTCTCTCAGCTGCCCAGCAGCACAGTTAGTACAGCACGAACGTTTGGCCTCTGCTCCCACAGCAGAAGAGCCAGGATTGAAAGCTGGTGCTGGACCTGTTCAGCACACAATCACCTTTACATTGGTGCCTCCATCGTTGCTTTCACTGCTAACACTCATACAGGAAAAGCATTTGAATAGAATCAGTCCAGAGGCTGCTCCCTGCTGCGCAGCAACACAGTCAGCACAGAATGAACAGTGGCATCTGCTCACACGGCAGAAGGAGCAGCAGGGAAAGCTAGTGCTCTGCTTCTTCAGCACACAAGCAGCTTTGCAACGGGGTTACCATCATTGCAGTCTCTCCTCGGTTTCATACCTAAAAGTCCATTTGAATCCAAATTCTCAGGTGGTGTCTCTCAGCTGCCCAGCAGCACAGTGAGTACAGCACGAACGTTTGGCCTCTGCTCCCACAGCAGAAGAGCCAGGATTGAAAGCTGGTGCTGGACCTGTTCAGCACACAATCCCCTTTACATTGGTGCCTCCATCGTTGCTTTCACTGCTCACTTTCATACAGGAAAAGCATTTGAATGGAATCAGTCCAGAGCCTGCTCTCTGCTGCGCAGCAACACAGTCAGCACAGAATGAACAGTGGCATCTGCTCACACGGCAGAAGGAGCAGCAGGGAAAGCTAGTGCTCTGCTTCTTCAGCACACAAGAAGCTTTGCAACGGGGTCACCATCATTGCAGTCTTTCCTCGGTTTCATACCTAAAAGTCCATTTGAATCCAAATTCTCAAGCGGTCTCAGCTGCCCAGCAGCACAGTGAGTACAGCACGAACGTTTGGCATCTGCTCCCACAGCAGAAGAGCAAGGATTGAAAGCTGGTGCTGGACCTGTTCAGCACACAATCCCCTTTACATTGGTGCATCCATCGTTGCTTTCACTGCTAACACTCGTACAGGAAAAGCATTTGAATAGAATCAGTCCAGAGCCTGCTCCCTGCTGGCAGCAACACAGCACAGAATGAACAGGGGCATCTGCTCACACGGCAGAAGGACCAGCAGGGAAAGCTAGTGCTCTGCTTCTTCAGCACACAAGCAGCTTTGCAACGGGGTCACCATCATTGCAGTCTCTCCTCGGGTTCATACCTAAAAGTCCATTTGAATCCAAATTCTCAGGTGGTGTCTCTCAGCTGCCCAGCAGCACAGTTAGTACAGCACGAACGTTTGGCCTCTGCTCCCACAGCAGAAGAGCCAGGATTGAAAGCTGGTGCTGGACCTGTTCAGCACACAATCCCCTTTACATTGGTGCCTCCATCGTTGCTTTCACTGCTCACTTTCATACAGGAAAAGCATTTGAATGGAATCAGTCCAGAGCCTGCTCCCTGCTGCGCAGCAACACAGTCAGCACAGAATGAACAGTGGCATCTGCTCACACGGCAGAAGGAGCAGCAGGGAAAGCTAGTGGTCTACTTCTTCAGCACACAAGCAGCTTTTCAACGGGGTCACCATCATTGCAGTCTCTCCTCGGTTTCATACCTAAAAGTCCATTTGAATTCAAATTCTCAGGTGGTGTCTCTCAGCTGCCCAGCAGCACAGTGAGTACAGCACGAACGTTTGGCCTCTGCTCCCACAGCAGAAGAGCCAGGATTGAAAGCTGGTGCTGGACCTGTTCAGCACACAATCACCTTTACATTGGTGCCTCCATCGTTGCTTTCACTGCTCACATTCATACAGGAAAAGCATTTGAATGGAATCAGTCCAGAGGCTGCTCTCTGCTGCGCAGCAACACAGTCAGCACAGAATGAACAGTGGCATCTGCTCACACGGCAGAAGGAGCAGCAGGGAAAGCTAGTGCTCTGCTTCTTCAGCACACAAGAAGCTTTGCAACGGGGTCACCATCATTGCAGTCTTTCCTCGGTTTCATACCTAAAAGTCCATTTGAATCCAAATTCTCAAGCGGTCTCAGCTGCCCAGCAGCACAGTGAGTACAGCACGAACGTTTGGCATCTGCTCCCACAGCAGAAGAGCAAGGATTGAAAGCTGGTGCTGGACCTGTTCAGCACACAATCCCCTTTACATTGGTGCATCCATCGTTGCTTTCACTGCTAACACTCGTACAGGAAAAGCATTTGAATAGAATCAGTCCAGAGCCTGCTCCCTGCTGGCAGCAACACAGCACAGAATGAACAGGGGCATCTGCTCACACGGCAGAAGGACCAGCAGGGAAAGCTAGTGCTCTGCTTCTTCAGCACACAAGCAGCTTTGCAACGGGGTCACCATCATTGCAGTCTCTCCTCGGGTTCATACCTAAAAGTCCATTTGAATCCAAATTCTCAGGTGGTGTCTCTCAGCTGCCCAGCAGCACAGTTAGTACAGCACGAACGTTTGGCCTCTGCTCCCACAGCAGAAGAGCCAGGATTGAAAGCTGGTGCTGGACCTGTTCAGCACACAATCCCCTTTACATTGGTGCCTCCATCGTTGCTTTCACTGCTCACTTTCATACAGGAAAAGCATTTGAATGGAATCAGTCCAGAGCCTGCTCCCTGCTGCGCAGCAACACAGTCAGCACAGAATGAACAGTGGCATCTGCTCACACGGCAGAAGGAGCAGCAGGGAAAGCTAGTGCTCTGCTTCTTCAGCACACAAGCAGCTTTGTAACGGGGTCACCATCATTGCAGTCTCTTCTCGGCTTCATACCTAAAAGTCCATTTGAATCCGAATTCTCAGGTGGTGTCTCTCAGCTGCCCAGCAGCACAGTGAGTACAGCACGAACGTTTGGCCTCTGCTCCCACAGCAGAAGAGCCAGGATTGAAAGCTGGTGCTGGACCTGTTCAGCACACAATCCCCTTTACATTGGTGCCTCCATCGTTGCTTTCACTGCTAACACTCATACAGGAAAAGCATTTGAATAGAATCCGTCCAGAGCCTGCTCCCTGCTGGCAGCAACACAGCACAGAATGAACAGTGGCATCTGCTCACACGGCAGAAGGAGCAGCAGGGAAAGCTAGTGCTCTGCTTCTTCAGCACACAAGCAGCTTTGCAAAGGGGTCACCATCATTGCAGTCTCTCCTCGGTTTCATACCTAAAAGTCCATTTGAATCCAAATTCTCAGGTGGTGTCTCTCAGCTGCCCAGCAGCACAGTTAGTACAGCACGAACGTTTGGCCTCTGCTCCCACAGCAGAAGAGCCAGGATTGAAAGCTGGTGCTGGACCTGTTCAGCACACAATCACCTTTACATTGGTGCCTCCATCGTTGCTTTCACTGCTCACATTCATACAGGAAAAGCATTTGAATGGAATCAGTCCAGAGGCTGCTCTCTGCTGCGCAGCAACACAGTCAGCACAGAATGAACAGTGGCATCTGCTCACACGGCAGAAGGAGCAGCAGGGAAAGCTAGTGCTCTGCTTCTTCAGCACACAAGCAGCTTTGCAACGGGGTCACCATCATTGCAGTCTCTCCTCGGTTTCATACCTAAAAGTCCATTTGAATCCAAATTCTCAGGTGGTGTCTCTCAGCTGCCCAGCAGCACAGTGAGTACAGCACGAACGTTTGGCCTCTGCTCCCACAGCAGAAGAGCCAGGATTGAAAGCTGGTGCTGGACCTGTTCAGCACACAATCCCCTTTACATTGGTGCCTCCATCGTTGCTTTCACTGCTAACACTCATACAGGAAAAGCATTTGAATAGAATCCGTCCAGAGCCTGCTCCCTGCTGGCAGCAACACAGCACAGAATGAACAGTGGCATCTGCTCACACGGCAGAAGGAGCAGCAGGGAAAGCTAGTGCTCTGCTTCTTCAGCACACAAGCAGCTTTGCAAAGGGGTCACCATCATTGCAGTCTCTCCTCGGTTTCATACCTAAAAGTCCATTTGAATCCAAATTCTCAGGTGGTGTCTCTCAGCTGCCCAGCAGCACAGTTAGTACAGCACGAACGTTTGGCCTCTGCTCCCACAGCAGAAGAGCCAGGATTGAAAGCTGGTGCTGGACCTGTTCAGCACACAATCACCTTTACATTGGTGCCTCCATCGTTGCTTTCACTGCTCACATTCATACAGGAAAAGCATTTGAATGGAATCAGTCCAGAGGCTGCTCTCTGCTGCGCAGCAACACAGTCAGCACAGAATGAACAGTGGCATCTGCTCACACGGCAGAAGGAGCAGCAGGGAAAGCTAGTGCTCTGCTTCTTCAGCACACAAGCAGCTTTGCAACGGGGTCACCATCATTGCAGTCTCTCCTCGGTTTCATACCTAAAAGTCCATTTGAATCCAAATTCTCAGGTGGTGTCTCTCAGCTGCCCAGCAGCACAGTTAGTACAGCACGAACGTTTGGCCTCTGCTCCCACAGCAGAAGAGCCAGGATTGAAAGCTGGTGCTGGACCTGTTCAGCACACAATCCCCTTTACATTGGTGCCTCCATCGTTGCTTTCACTGCTCACTTTCATACAGGAAAAGCATTTGAATGGAATCAGTCCAGAGCCTGCTCCCTGCTGCGCAGCAACACAGTCAGCACAGAATGAACAGTGGCATCTGCTCACACGGCAGAAGGAGCAGCAGGGAAAGCTAGTGCTCTGCTTCTTCAGCACACAAGAAGCTTTGCAACGGGGTCACCATCATTGCAGTCTCTCCTCGGGTTCATACCTAAAAGTCCATTTGAATCCAAATTCTCAAGCGGTCTCAGCTGCCCAGCAGCACAGTGAGTACAGCACGAACGTTTGGCATCTGCTCCCACAGCAGAAGAGCAAGGATTGAAAGCTGGTGCTGGACCTGTTCAGCACACAATCCCCTTTACATTGGTGCATCCATCGTTGCTTTCACTGCTAACACTCGTACAGGAAAAGCATTTGAATAGAATCAGTCCAGAGCCTGCTCCCTGCTGGCAGCAACACAGCACAGAATGAACAGGGGCATCCGCTCACACGGCAGAAGGACCAGCAGGGAAAGCTAGTGCTGTGTCTCTTCAGCACACAAGCAGCTTTGCAACGGGGTCACCATCATTGCAGTCTCTCCTCGGTTTCATACCTAAAAGTCCATTTGAATCCAAATTCTCAGGTGGTGTCTCTCAGCTGCCCAGCAGCACAGTGAGTACAGCACGAACGTTTGGCCTCTGCTCCCACAGCAGAAGAGCCAGGATTGAAAGCTGGTGCTGGACCTGTTCAGCACACAATCACCTTTACATTGGTGCCTCCATCGTTGCTTTCACTGCTCACATTCATACAGGAAAAGCATTTGAATGGAATCAGTCCAGAGGCTGCTCTCTGCTGCGCAGCAACACAGTCAGCACAGAATGAACAGTGGCATCTGCTCACACGGCAGAAGGACCAGCAGGGAAAGCTAGTGCTGTGTCTCTTCAGCACACAAGCAGCTTTGCAACGGGGTCACCATCATTGCAGTCTCTCCTCGGTTTCATACCTAAAAGTCCATTTGAATCCAAATTCTCAGGTGGTGTCTCTCAGCTGCCCAGCAGCACAGTTAGTACAGCACGAACGTTTGGCCTCTGCTCCCACAGCAGAAGAGCCAGGATTGAAAGCTGGTGCTGGACCTGTTCAGCACACAATCCCCTTTACATTGGTGCCTCCATCGTTGCTTTCACTGCTCACATTCATACAGGAAAAGCATTTGAATGGAATCAGTCCAGAGGCTGCTCTCTGCTGCGCAGGAACACAGTCAGCACAGAATGAACAGTGGCATCTGCTCACACGGCAGAAGGACCAGCAGGGAAAGCTAGTGCTCTGCTTCTTCAGCACACAAGAAGCTTTGCAACGGGGTCACCATCATTGCAGTCTCTCCTCGGTTTCATACCTAAAAGTCCATTTGAATCCAAATTCTCAAGCGGTCTCAGCTGCCCAGCAGCACAGTGAGTACAGCACGAACGTTTGGCATCTGCTCTCACAGCAGAAGAGCAAGGATTGAAAGCTGGTGCTGGACCTGTTCAGCACACAATCCCCTTTACATTGGTGCATCCATCGTTGCTTTCACTGCTAACACTCGTACAGGAAAGCATTTGAATAGAATCAGTCCAGAGCCTGCTCCCTGCTGGCAGCAAGACAGCACAGAATGAACAGGGGCATCTGCTCACACGGCAGAAGGACCAGCAGGGAAGTCTAGTGCTGTGTCTCTTCAGCACACAAGCAGCTTTGCAACGGGGTCACCATCATTGCAGTCTCTCCTCGGTTTCCTAACTAAAAGTCCATTTGAATCCAAATTCTCAGGTGGTGTCTCTCAGCTGCCCAGCAGCACAGTTAGTACAGCACGAACGTTTGGCCTCTGCTCCCACAGCAGAAGAGCCAGGATTGAAAGCTGGTGCTGGACCTGTTCAGCACACAATCACCTTTACATTGGTGCCTCCATCGTTGCTTTCACTGCTCACATTCATACAGGAAAAGCATTTGAATGGAATCAGTCCAGAGGCTGCTCTCTGCTGCGCAGCAACACAGTCAGCACAGAATGAACAGTGGCATCTGCTCACACGGCAGAAGGACCAGCAGGGAAAGCTAGTGCTGTGTCTCTTCAGCACACAAGCAGCTTTGCAACGGGGTCACCATCATTGCAGTCTCTCCTCGGTTTCCTACCTAAAAGTCCAATTGAATCCAAATTCTCAGGTGGTGTCTCTCAGCTGCCCAGCAGCACAGTTAGTACAGCACGAACGTTTGGCCCTCTGCTCCCACAGCAGAAGAGCCAGGATTGAAAGCTGGTGCTGGACCTGTTCAGCACACAATCACCTTTACATTGGTGCATCCATCGTTGCTTTCACTGCTAACACTCATACAGGAAAAGCATTTGAATAGAATCCGTCCAGAGCCTGCTACCTGCTGGCAGCAACGCAGCACAGAATGAACAGTGGCATCTGCTCACACGGCAGAAGGAGCAGCAGGGAAAGCTCGGGCTGTGTCTCTTCAGCACACAAGCAGCTTTGCAACGGGGTCACCATCATTGCAGTCTCTCCTCGGGTTCATACCTAAAAGTCCATTTGAATCCGAATTCTCAGGTGGTGTCGCTCAGCTGCCCAGCAGCACAGTGAGTACAGCACGAACGTTTGGCCTCTGCTCCCACAGCAGAAGAGCCAGGATTGAAAGCTGGTGCTGGACCTGTTCAGCACACAATCCCCTTTACATTGGTGCCTCCATCGTTGCTTTCACTGCTCACTTTCATACAGGAAAAGCATTTGAATGGAATCAGTCCAGAGCCTGCTCTCTGCTGCGCAGCAACACAGTCAGCACAGAATGAACAGTGGCATCTGCTCACACGGCAGAAGGACCAGCAGGGAAAGCTAGTGCTGTGTCTCTTCAGCACACAAGCAGCTTTGCAACGGGGTCACCATCATTGCAGTCTCTCCTCGGTTTCCTAACTAAAAGTCCATTTGAATCCAATTTCTCAGGTGGTGTCTCTCAGCTGCCCAGCAGCACAGTTAGTGCAGCACAAACGTTTGGCCTCTGCTCCCACAGCAGAAGAGCCAGGATTGAAAGCTGGTGCTGGACCTGTTCAGCACACAATCACCTTTACATTGGTGCCTCCATCGTGCTTTCACTGCACACACTCATACAGGAAAAGCATTTGAATGGAATCAGTCCAGAGGCTGCTCTCTGCTGCGCAGCAACACAGTCAGCACAGAATGAACAGTGGCATCTGCTCACACGGCAGAAGGACCAGCAGGGAAAGCTAGTGCTCTGCTTCTTCAGCACACAAGCAGCTTTGCAACGGGGTCACCATCATTGCAGTCTCTCCTCGGTTTCATACCTAAAAGTCCATTTGAATCCAAATTCTCAGGTGGTGTCTCTCAGCTGCCCAGCAGCACAGTTAGTACAGCACGAACGTTTGGCCTCTGCTCCCACAGCAGAAGAGCCAGGATTGAAAGCTGGTGCTGGACCTGTTCAGCACACAATCCCTTTTACATTGGTGCATTCATCGTTGCTTTCACTGCTCACTTTCATACAGGAAAAGCATTTGAATGGAATCAGTCCAGAGGCTGCTCCCTGCTGCGCAGCAACACAGTCAGCACAGAATGAACAGTGGCATCTGCTCACACGGCAGAAGGAGCAGCAGGGAAAGCTAGTGCTCTGCTTCTTCAGCACACAAGCAGCTTTGCAACGGGGTCACCATCATTGCAGTCTCTCCTCGGTTTCATACCTAAAAGTCCATTTGAATCCAAATTCTCAGGTGGTGTCTCTCAGCTGCCCAGCAGCACAGTGAGTACAGCACGAACGTTTGGCCTCTGCTCCCACAGCAGAAGAGCCAGGATTGAAAGCTGGTGCTGGACCTGTTCAGCACACAATCCCCTTTACATTGGTGCCTCCATCGTTGCTTTCACTGCTCACTTTCATACAGGAAAAGCATTTGAATGGAATCAGTCCAGAGGCTGCTCTCTGCTGCGCAGGAACACAGTCAGCACAGAATGAACAGTGGCATCTGCTCACACGGCAGAAGGAGCAGCAGGGAAAGCTAGTGCTCTGCTTCTTCAGCACACAAGCAGCTTTGCAAAGGGGTCACCATCATTGCAGTCTCTCCTCGGTTTCCTAACTAAAAGTCCATTTGAATCCAAATTCTCAGGTGGTGTCTCTCAGCTGCCCAGCAGCACAGTTAGTACAGCACGAACGTTTGGCCTCTGCTCCCACAGCAGAAGAGCCAGGATTGAAAGCTGGTGCTGGACCTGTTCAGCACACAATCCCCTTTACATTGGTGCATCCATCGTTGCTTTCACTGCTAACACTCGTACAGGAAAAGCATTTGAATAGAATCAGTCCAGAGCCTGCTCCCTGCTGGCAGCAACACAGCACAGAATGAACAGTGGCATCTGCTCACACGGCAGAAGGACCAGCAGGGAAAGCTAGTGCTGTGTCTCTTCAGCACACAAGCAGCTTTGCAACGGGGTATCATTGCAGTCTCTCCTCGGGTTCATACCTAAAAGTCCATTTGAATCCAAATTCTCAGGTGGTGTCTCTCAGCTGCCCAGCAGCACAGTTAGTACAGCACGAACGTTTGGCCTCTGCTCCCACAGCAGAAGAGCCAGGATTGAAAGCTGGTGCTGGACCTGTTCAGCACACAATCACCTTTACATTGGTGCCTCCATTGTTGCTTTCACTGCTCACATTCATACAGGAAAAGCATTTGAATGGAATCAGTCCAGATGCTGCTCTCTGCTGCGCAGCAACACAGTCAGCACAGAATGAACAGTGGCATCTGCTCACACGGCAGAAGGAGCAGCAGGGAAAGCTAGTGCTCTGCTTCTTCAGCACACAAGCAGCTTTGCAACGGGGTCACCATCATTGCAGTCTCTCCTCGGCTTCATACCTAAAAGTCCATTTGAATCCGAATTCTCAGGTGGTGTTGCTCAGCTGCCCAGCAGCACAGTGAGTACAGCACGAACGTTTGGCATCTGCTCCCACAGCAGAAGAGCCAGGATTGAAAGCTGGTGCTGGACATGTTCAGCACACAATCACCTTTACATTGGTGCCTCCATCGTTGCTTTCACTGCTAACACTCATACAGGAAAAGCATTTGAATAGAATCCGTCCAGAGCCTGCTCCCTGCTGGCAGCAACACAGCACAGAATGAACAGGGCATCTGCTCACACGGCAGAAGGACCAGCAGGGAAAGCTCGGGCTGTGTCTCTTCAGCACACAAGAAGCTTTGCAACGGGGTCACCATCATTGCAGTCTCTCCTCGGTTTCATACCTAAAAGTCCATTTGAATCCAAATTCTCAGGTGGTGTCTCTCAGCTGCCCAGCAGCACAGTTAGTACAGCACGAACGTTTGGCCTCTGCTCCCACAGCAGAAGAGCCAGGATTGAAAGCTGGTGCTGGACCTGTTCAGCACACAATCCCCTTTACATTGGTGCCTCCATCGTTGCTTTCACTGCTAACACTCATACAGGAAAAGCATTTGAATGGAATCAGTCCAGAGGCTGCTCTCTGCTGCGCAGCAACACAGTCAGCACAGAATGAACAGTGGCATCTGCTCACACGGCAGAAGGAGCAGCAGGGAAAGCTAGTGCTCTGCTTCTTCAGCACACAAGCAGCTTTGCAACGGGGTCACCATCATTGCAGTCTCTCCTCGGTTTCATACCTAAAAGTCCATTTGAATCCAAATTCTCAGGTGGTGTCTCTCAGCTGCCCAGCAGCACAGTATAGTACAGCACGAACGTTTGGCCTCTGCTCCCACAGCAGAAGAGCAAGGATTGAAAGCTGGTGCTGGACCTGTTCAGCACACAATCCCTTTTACATTGGTGCATTCATCGTTGCTTTCACTGCTCACTTTCATCCAGGAAAAGCATTTGAATGGAATCAGTCCAGAGGCTGCTCTCTGCTGCGCAGCAACACAGTCAGCACAGAATGAACAGTGGCATCTGCTCACACGGCAGAAGGACCAGCAGGGAAAGCTAGTGCTCTGCTTCTTCAGCACAAAAGCAGCTTTGCAACGGGGTCACCATCATTGCAGTCTCTCCTCGGGTTCATACCTAAAAGTCCATTTGAATCCAAATTCTCAGGTGGTGTCGCTCAGCTGCCCAGCAGCACAGTGAGTACAGCACGAACGTTTGGCATCTGCTCCCACAGCAGAAGAGCCAGGATTGAAAGCTGGTGCTGGACCTGTTCAGCACACAATCCCCTTTACATTGGCGCATCCATCGTTGCTTTCACTACTAACACACGTACAGGAAAAGCATTTGAATAGAATCCGTCCAGAGCCTGCTCCCTGCTGGCAGCAACACAGCACAGAATGAAGAGTGGCATCTGCTCACACGGCAGAAGGAGCAGCAGGGAAAGCTAGTGCTCTGCTTCTTCAGCACACAAGCAGCTTTGCAACGGGGTCACCATCATTGCAGTCTCTCCTCGGTTTCATACCTAAAAGTCCATTTGAATCCAAATTCTCAGGTGGTGTCTCTCAGCTGCCCAGCAGCACAGTTAGTACAGCACGAACGTTTGGCTTCTGCTCCCACAGCAGAAGAGCCAGGATTGAAAGCTGGTGCTGGACCTGTTCAGCACACAATCCCTTTTACATTGGTGCATTCATCGTTGCTTTCACTGCTCACTTTCACACAGGAAAAGCATTTGAATGGAATCAGTCCAGAGGCTGCTCTCTGCTGCGCAGCAACACAGTCAGCACAGAATGAACAGTGGCATCTGCTCACACGCCAGAAGGACCAGCAGGGAAAGCTAGTGCTCTGCTTCTTCAGCACAAAAGCAGCTTTGCAACGGGGTCACCATCATTGCAGTCTCTCCTCGGGTTCATACCTAAAAGTCCATTTGAATCCGAATTCTCAGGTGGTGTCGCTCAGCTGCCCAGCAGCACAGTGAGTACAGCACGAACGTTTGGCATCTGCTCCCACAGCAGAAGAGCCAGGATTGAAAGCTGGTGCTGGACCTGTTCAGCACACAATCCCCTTTACATTGGTGCCTCCATCGTTGCTTTCACTGCTAACACTCATACAGGAAAAGCATTTGAATAGAATCCGTCCAGAGCCTGCTCCCTGCTGGCAGCAACACAGCACAGAATGAAGAGTGGCATCTGCTCACACGGCAGAAGGAGCAGCAGGGAAAGCTAGTGCTCTGCTTCTTCAGCACACAAGCAGCTTTGCAACGGGGTCACCATCATTGCAGTCTCTCCTCGTTTTCATACCTAAAAGTCCATTTGAATCCAAATTCTCAGGTGGTGTCTCTCAGCTGCCCAGCAGCACAGTTAGTACAGCACGAACGTTTGGCCTCTGCTCCCACAGCAGAAGAGCCAGGATTGAAAGCTGGTGCTGGACCTGTTCAGCACACAATCACCTTTACATTGGTGCATTCATCGTTGCTTTCACTGCTCACTTTCATACAGGAAAAGCATTTGAATGGAATCAGTCCAGAGGCTGCTCTCTGCTGCGCAGCAACACAGTCAGCACAGAATGAACAGTGGCATCTGCTCACACGGCAGAAGGAGCAGCAGGGAAAGCTAGTGCTCTGCTTCTTCAGCACACAAGCAGCTTTGCAACGGGGTCACCATCATTGCAGTCTCTCCTCGGTTTCATACCTAAAAGTCCATTTGAATCCAAATTCTCAGGTGGTGTCTCTCAGCTGCCCAGCAGCACAGTTAGTACAGCACGAACGTTTGGCCTCTGCTCCCACAGCAGAAGAGCCAGGATTGAAAGCTGGTGCTGGACCTGTTCAGCACACAATCCCTTTTACATTGGTGCCTCCATCGTTGCTTTCACTGCTCACTTTCATACAGGAAAAGCATTTGAATGGAATCAGTCCAGATGCTGCTCTCTGCTGCGCAGCAACACAGTCAGCACAGAATGAAGAGTGGCATCTGCTCACACGGCAGAAGGAGCAGCAGGGAAAGCTAGTGCTCTGCTTCTTCAGCACACAAGCAGCTTTGCAACGGGGTCACCATCATTGCAGTCTCTCCTCGGTTTCATACCTAAAAGTCCATTTGAATCCAAATTCTCAGGTGGTGTCTCTCAGCTGCCCAGCAGCACAGTGAGTACAGCACGAACGTTTGGCCTCTGCTCCCACAGCAGAAGAGCAAGGATTGAAAGCTGGTGCTGGACCTGTTCAGCACACAATCCCCTTTACATTGGTGCATCCATCGTTGCTTTCACTGCTAACACTCGTACAGGAAAAGCATTTGAATAGAATCAGTCCAGAGCCTGCTCCCTGCTGGCAGCAACACAGCACAGAATGAACAGGGGCATCTGCTCACACGGCAGAAGGAGCAGCAGGGAAAGCTAGTGCTGTGTCTCTTCAGCACACAAGCAGCTTTGCAACGGGGTCACCATCATTGCAGTCTCTCCTCGGTTTCATACCTAAAAGTCCATTTGAATCCAAATTCTCAGGTGGTGTCTCTCAGCTGCCCAGCAGCACAGTTAGTACAGCACGAACGTTTGGCTTCTGCTCCGACAGCAGAAGAGCCATGATTGAAAGCTGGTGCTGGACCTGTTCAGCACACAATCCCTTTTACATTGGTGCATTCATCGTTGCTTTCACTGCTCACTTTCATACAGGAAAAGCATTTGAATGGAATCAGTCCAGAAGCTGCTCTCTGCTGCGCAGCAACACAGTCAGCACAGAATGAACAGTGTCATCTGCTCACACGGCAGAAGGAGCAGCAGGGAAAGCTAGTGCTCTGCTTCTTCAGCACACAAGCAGCTTTGCAACGGGGTCACCATCATTGCAGTCTCTCCTCGGGTTCATACCTAAAAGTCCATTTGAATCCAAATTCTCAGGTGGTGTCTCTCAGCTGCCCAGCAGCACAGTTAGTACAGCACGAACGTTTGGCCTCTGCTCCCACAGCAGAAGAGCCAGGATTGAAAGCTGGTGCTGGACCTGTTCAGCACACAATCACCTTTACATTGGTGCCTCCATTGTTGCTTTCACTGCTCACATTCATACAGGAAAAGCATTTGAATGGAATCAGTCCAGAGCCTGCTCTCTGCTGCGCAGCAACACAGTCAGCACAGAATGAAGAGTGGCATCTGCTCACACGGCAGAAGGAGCAGCAGGGAAAGCTAGTGCTCTGCTTCTTCAGCACACAAGCAGCTTTGCAACGGGGTCACCATCATTGCAGTCTCTCCTCGGCTTCATACCTAAAAGTCCATTTGAATCCGAATTCTCAGGTGGTGTCGCTCAGCTGCCCAGCAGCACAGTGAGTACAGCACGAACGTTTGGCATCTGCTCCCACAGCAGAAGAGCCAGGATTGAAAGCTGGTGCTGGACCTGTTCAGCACACAATCACCTTTACATTGGTGCCTCCATCGTTGCTTTCACTGCTAACACTCATACAGGAAAAGCATTTGAATAGAATCCGTCCAGAGCCTGCTCCCTGCTGGCAGCAACACAGCACAGAATGAAGAGTGGCATCTGCTCACACGGCAGAAGGAGCAGCAGGGAAAGCTAGTGCTCTGCTTCTTCAGCACACAAGCAGCTTTGCAACGGGGTCACCATCATTGCAGTCTCTCCTCGTTTTCATACCTAAAAGTCCATTTGAATCCAAATTCTCAGGTGGTGTCTCTCAGCTGCCCAGCAGCACAGTTAGTACAGCACGAACGTTTGGCCTCTGCTCCGACAGCAGAAGAGCCAGGATTGAAAGCTGGTGCTGGACATGTTCAGCACACAATCCCTTTTACATTGGTGCATTCATCGTTGCTTTCACTGCTCACTTTCATACAGGAAAAGCATTTGAATGGAATCAGTCCAGAGGCTGCTCTCTGCTGCGCAGCAACACAGTCAGCACAGAATGAACAGTGGCATCTGCTCACACGGCAGAAGGAGCAGCAGGGAAAGCTAGTGCTCTGCTTCTTCAGCACACAAGCAGCTTTGCAACGGGGTCACCATCATTGCAGTCTCTCCTCGGGTTCATACCTAAAAGTCCATTTGAATCCAAATTCTCAGGTGGTGTCTCTCAGCTGCCCAGCAGCACAGTTAGTACAGCACGAACGTTTGGCCTCTGCTCCCACAGCAGAAGAGCCAGGATTGAAAGCTGGTGCTGGACCTGTTCAGCACACAATCACCTTTACATTGGTGCATCCATCGTTGCTTTCACTGCTCACTTTCATACAGGAAAAGCATTTGAATGGAATCAGTCTAGAGGCTGCTCTCTGCTGCGCAGCAACACAGTCAGCACAGAATGAACAGTGGCATCTGCTCACACGGCAGAAGGAGCAGCAGGGAAAGCTAGTGCTCTGCTTCTTCAGCACACAAGCAGCTTTGCAACGGGGTCACCATCATTGCAGTCTCTCCTCGGTTTCATACCTAAAAGTCCATTTGAATACAAATTCTCAGGTGGTGTCGCTCAGCTGCCCAGCAGCACAGTGAGTACAGCACGAACGTTTGGCCTCTGCTCCCACAGCAGAAGAGCAAGGATTGAAAGCTGGTGCTGGACCTGTTCAGCACACAATCCCCTTTACATTGGTGCATCCATCGTTGCTTTCACTGCTAACACTCGTACAGGAAAAGCATTTGAATAGAATCAGTCCAGAGCCTGCTCCCTGCTGGCAGCAACACAGCACAGAATGAACAGGGGCATCTGCTCACACGGCAGAAGGAGCAGCAGGGAAAGCTAGTGCTGTGTCTCTTCAGCACACAAGCAGCTTTGCAACGGGGTCACCATCATTGCAGTCTCTCCTCGGGTTCATACCTAAAAGTCCATTTGAATCCAAATTCTCAGGTGGTGTCTCTCAGCTGCCCAGCAGCACAGTTAGTACAGCACGAACGTTTGGCCTCTGCTCCCACAGCAGAAGAGCCAGGATTGAAAGCTGGTGCTGGACCTGTTCAGCACACAATCACCTTTACATTGGTGCCTCCATTGTTGCTTTCACTGCTCACATTCATACAGGAAAAGCATTTGAATGGAATCAGTCCAGAGCCCGCTCTCTGCTGCGCAGCAACACAGTCAGCACAGAATGAACAGTGGCATCTGCTCACACGGCAGAAGGAGCAGCAGGGAAAGCTAGTGCTCTGCTTCTTCAGCACACAAGCAGCTTTGCAACGGGGTCACCATCATTGCAGTCTCTCCTCGGCTTCATACCTAAAAGTCCATTTGAATCCGAATTCTCAGGTGGTGTCGCTCAGCTGCCCAGCAGCACAGTGAGTACAGCACGAACGTTTGGCATCTGATCCCACAGCAGAAGAGCCAGGATTGAAAGCTGGTGCTGGACATGTTCAGCACACAATCACCTTTACATTGTTGCCTCCATCGTTGCTTTCACTGCTAACACTCATACAGGAAAAGCATTTGAATAGAATCCGTCCAGAGCCTGCTCCCTGCTGGCAGCAACACAGCACAGAATGAACAGGGCATCTGCTCACACGGCAGAAGGACCAGCAGGGAAAGCTCGGGCTGTGTCTCTTCAGCACACAAGAAGCTTTGCAACGGGGTCACCATCATTGCAGTCTCTCCTCGGTTTCATACCTAAAAGTCCATTTGAATCCAAATTCTCAGGTGGTGTCTCTCAGCTGCCCAGCAGCACAGTTAGTACAGCACGAACGTTTGGCCTCTGCTCCCACAGCAGAAGAGCCAGGATTGAAAGCTGGTGCTGGACCTGTTCAGCACACAATCCCCTTTACATTGGTGCCTCCATCGTTGCTTTCACTGCTAACACTCATACAGGAAAAGCATTTGAATGGAATCAGTCCAGAGGCTGCTCTCTGCTGCGCAGCAACACAGTCAGCACAGAATGAACAGTGGCATCTGCTCACACGGCAGAAGGAGCAGCAGGGAAAGCTAGTGCTCTGCTTCTTCAGCACACAAGCAGCTTTGCAACGGGGTCACCATCATTGCAGTCTCTCCTCGGTTTCATACCTAAAAGTCCATTTGAATCCAAATTCTCAGGTGGTGTCTCTCAGCTGCCCAGCAGCACAGTTAGTACAGCACGAACGTTTGGCATCTGCTCCCACAGCAGAAGAGCCAGGATTGAAAGCTGGTGCTGGACCTGTTCAGCACACAATCACCTTTACATTGGTGCCTCCATCGTTGCTTTCACTGCTCACATTCATACAGGAAAAGCATTTGAATGGAATCAGTCCAGAGGCTGCTCTCTGCTACGCAGCAACACAGCACAGAATGAACAGTGGCATCTGCTCACACGGCAGAAGGAGCAGCAGGGAAAGCTAGTGCTCTGCTTCTTCAGCACACAAGCAGCTTTGCAACGGGGTCACCATCATTGCAGTCTCTCCTCGGTTTCATACCTAAAAGTCCATTTGAATCCAAATTCTCAGGTGGTGTCTCTCAGCTGCCCAGCAGCACAGTTAGTACAGCACGAACGTTTGGCATCTGCTCCCACAGCAGAAGAGCAAGGATTGAAAGCTGGTGCTGGACCTGTTCAGCACACAATCCCTTTTACATTGGTGCATTCATCGTTGCTTTCACTGCTCACTTTCATACAGGAAAAGCATTTGAATGGAATCAGTCCAGAGGCTGCTCTCTGCTGCGCAGCAACACAGTCAGCACAGAATGAACAGTGGCATCTGCTCACACGCCAGAAGGACCAGCAGGGAAAGCTAGTGCTCTGCTTCTTCAGCACAAAAGCAGCTTTGCAACGGGGTCACCATCATTGCAGTCTCTCCTCGGGTTCATACCTAAAAGTCCATTTGAATCCAAATTCTCAGGTGGTGTCGCTCAGCTGCCCAGCAGCACAGTGAGTACAGCACGAACGTTTGGCATCTGCTCCCACAGCAGAAGAGCCAGGATTGAAAGCTGGTGCTGGACCTGTTCAGCACACAATCCCCTTTACATTGGTGCATCCATCGTTGCTTTCACTGCTAACACACGTACAGGAAAAGCATTTGAATAGAATCCGTCCAGAGCCTGCTCCCTGCTGGCAGCAACACAGCACAGAATGAAGAGTGGCATCTGCTCACACGGCAGAAGGAGCAGCAGGGAAAGCTAGTGCTCTGCTTCTTCAGCACACAAGCAGCTTTGCAACGGGGTCACCATCATTGCAGTCTCTCCTCGGTTTCATACCTAAAAGTCCATTTGAATCCAAATTCTCAGGTGGTGTCTCTCAGCTGCCCAGCAGCACAGTGAGTACAGCACGAACGTTTGGCATCTGCTCCCACAGCAGAAGAGCCAGGATTGAAAGCTGGTGCTGGACCTGTTCAGCACACAATCCCCTTTACATTGGTGCCTCCATCGTTGCTTTCACTGCTAACACTCATACAGGAAAAGCATTTGAATAGAATCCGTCCAGAGCCTGCTCCCTGCTGGCAGCAACACAGCACAGAATGAAGAGTGGCATCTGCTCACACGGCAGAAGGAGCAGCAGGGAAAGCTAGTGCTCTGCTTCTTCAGCACACAAGCAGCTTTGCAACGGGGTCACCATCATTGCAGTCTCTCCTCGTTTTCATACCTAAAAGTCCATTTGAATCCAAATTCTCAGGTGGTGTCTCTCAGCTGCCCAGCAGCACAGTTAGTACAGCACGAACGTTTGGCCTCTGCTCCCACAGCAGAAGAGCCAGGATTGAAAGCTGGTGCTGGACCTGTTCAGCACACAATCACCTTTACATTGGTGCATCCATCGTTGCTTTCACTGCTCACTTTCATACAGGAAAAGCATTTGAATGGAATCAGTCTAGAGGCTGCTCTCTGCTGCGCAGCAACACAGTCAGCACAGAATGAACAGTGGCATCTGCTCACACGGCAGAAGGAGCAGCAGGGAAAGCTAGTGCTCTGCTTCTTCAGCACACAAGCAGCTTTGCAACGGGGTCACCATCATTGCAGTCTCTCCTCGGTTTCATACCTAAAAGTCCATTTGAATCCAAATTCTCAGGTGGTGTCGCTCAGCTGCCCAGCAGCACAGTGAGTACAGCACGAACGTTTGGCCTCTGCTCCCACAGCAGAAGAGCAAGGATTGAAAGCTGGTGCTGGACCTGTTCAGCACACAATCCCCTTTACATTGGTGCATCCATCGTTGCTTTCACTGCTAACACTCGTACAGGAAAAGCATTTGAATAGAATCAGTCCAGAGCCTGCTCCCTGCTGGCAGCAACACAGCACAGAATGAACAGTGGCATCTGCTCACACGGCAGAAGGAGCAGCAGGGAAAGCTAGTGCTCTGCTTCTTCAGCACACAAGCAGCTTTGCAACGGGGTCACCATCATTGCAGTCTCTCCTCGGTTTCATACCTAAAAGTCCATTTGAATCCAAATTCTCAGGTGGTGTCTCTCAGCTGCCCAGCAGCACAGTTAGTACAGCACGAACGTTTGGCATCTGCTCCCACAGCAGAAGAGCCAGGATTGAAAGCTGGTGCTGGACCTGTTCAGCACACAATCACCTTTACATTGGTGCCTCCATCGTTGCTTTCACTGCTCACATTCATACAGGAAAAGCATTTGAATGGAATCAGTCCAGAGGCTGCTCTCTGCTACGCAGCAACACAGTCAGCACAGAATGAACAGTGGCATCTGCTCACACGGCAGAAGGAGCAGCAGGGAAAGCTAGTGCTCTGCTTCTTCAGCACACAAGCAGCTTTGCAACGGGGTCACCATCATTGCAGTCTCTCCTCGGTTTCATACCTAAAAGTCCATTTGAATCCAAATTCTCAGGTGGTGTCTCTCAGCTGCCCAGCAGCACAGTTAGTACAGCACGAACGTTTGGCATCTGCTCCCACAGCAGAAGAGCAAGGATTGAAAGCTGGTGCTGGACCTGTTCAGCACACAATCCCTTTTACATTGGTGCATTCATCGTTGCTTTCACTGCTCACTTTCATACAGGAAAAGCATTTGAATGGAATCAGTCCAGAGGCTGCTCTCTGCTGCGCAGCAACACAGTCAGCACAGAATGAACAGTGGCATCTGCTCACACGCCAGAAGGACCAGCAGGGAAAGCTAGTGCTCTGCTTCTTCAGCACAAAAGCAGCTTTGCAACGGGGTCACCATCATTGCAGTCTCTCCTCGGGTTCATACCTAAAAGTCCATTTGAATCCAAATTCTCAGGTGGTGTCGCTCAGCTGCCCAGCAGCACAGTGAGTACAGCACGAACGTTTGGCATCTGCTCCCACAGCAGAAGAGCCAGGATTGAAAGCTGGTGCTGGACATGTTCAGCACACAATCCCCTTTACATTGGTGCATCCATCGTTGCTTTCACTGCTAACACACGTACAGGAAAAGCATTTGAATAGAATCCGTCCAGAGCCTGCTCCCTGCTGGCAGCAACACAGCACAGAATGAAGAGTGGCATCTGCTCACACGGCAGAAGGAGCAGCAGGGAAAGCTAGTGCTCTGCTTCTTCAGCACACAAGCAGCTTTGCAACGGGGTCACCATCATTGCAGTCTCTCCTCGGTTTCATACCTAAAAGTCCATTTGAATCCAAATTCTCAGGTGGTGTCTCTCAGCTGCCCAGCAGCACAGTTAGTACAGCACGAACGTTTGGCTTCTGCTCCGACAGCAGAAGAGCCAGGATTGAAAGCTGGTGCTGGACCTGTTCAGCACACAATCCCTTTTACATTGGTGCATTCATCGTTGCTTTCACTGCTCACTTTCACACAGGAAAAGCATTTGAATGGAATCAGTCCAGAGGCTGCTCTCTGCTGCGCAGCAACACAGTCAGCACAGAATGAACAGTGGCATCTGCTCACACGGCAGAAGGAGCAGCAGGGAAAGCTAGTGTTCTGCTTCTTCAGCACACAAGCAGCTTTGCAACGGGGTCACCATCATTGCAGTCTCTCCTCGGTTTCATACCTAAAAGTCCATTTGAATCCAAATTCTCAGGTGGTGTCTCTCAGCTGCCCAGCAGCACAGTTAGTACAGCACGAACGTTTGGCATCTGCTCCCACAGCAGAAGAGCAAGGATTGAAAGCTGGTGCTGGACCTGTTCAGCACACAATCACCTTTACATTGGTGCCTCCATCGTTGCTTTCACTGCTCACTTTCATACAGGAAAAGCATTTGAATGGAATCAGTCCAGATGCTGCTCTCTGCTGCGCAGCAACACAGTCAGCACAGAATGAACAGTGGCATCTGCTCACACGGCAGAAGGAGCAGCAGGGAAAGCTAGTGCTCTGCTTCTTCAGCACACAAGCAGCTTTGCAACGGGGTCACCATCATTGCAGTCTCTCCTCGGTTTCATACCTAAAAGTCCATTTGAATCCAAATTCTCAGGTGGTGTCTCTCAGCTGCCCAGCAGCACAGTTAGTACAGCACGAACGTTTGGCATCTGCTCCCACAGCAGAAGAGCAAGGATTGAAAGCTGGTGCTGGACCTGTTCAGCACACAATCCCTTTTACATTGGTGCATTCATCGTTGCTTTCACTGCTCACTTTCATACAGGAAAAGCATTTGAATGGAATCAGTCCAGAGGCTGCTCTCTGCTGCGCAGCAACACAGTCAGCACAGAATGAACAGTGGCATCTGCTCACACGCCAGAAGGACCAGCAGGGAAAGCTAGTGCTCTGCTTCTTCAGCACAAAAGCAGCTTTGCAACGGGGTCACCATCATTGCAGTCTCTCCTCGGGTTCATACCTAAAAGTCCATTTGAATCCAAATTCTCAGGTGGTGTCGCTCAGCTGCCCAGCAGCACAGTGAGTACAGCACGAACGTTTGGCATCTGCTCCCACAGCAGAAGAGCCAGGATTGAAAGCTGGTGCTGGACCTGTTCAGCACACAATCACCTTTACATTGGTGCCTCCATCGTTGCTTTCACTGCTAACACTCATACAGGAAAAGCATTTGAATAGAATCCGTCCAGAGCCTGCTCCCTGCTGGCAGCAACACAGCACAGAATGAAGAGTGGCATCTGCTCACACGGCAGAAGGAGCAGCAGGGAAAGCTAGTGCTCTGCTTCTTCAGCACACAAGCAGCTTTGCAACGGGGTCACCATCATTGCAGTCTCTCCTCGTTTTCATACCTAAAAGTCCATTTGAATCCAAATTCTCAGGTGGTGTCTCTCAGCTGCCCAGCAGCACAGTTAGTACAGCACGAACGTTTGGCCTCTGCTCCCACAGCAGAAGAGCCAGGATTGAAAGCTGGTGCTGGACCTGTTCAGCACACAATCACCTTTACATTGGTGCATCCATCGTTGCTTTCACTGCTCACTTTCATACAGGAAAAGCATTTGAATGGAATCAGTCTAGAGGCTGCTCTCTGCTGCGCAGCAACACAGTCAGCACAGAATGAACAGTGGCATCTGCTCACACGGCAGAAGGAGCAGCAGGGAAAGCTAGTGCTCTGCTTCTTCAGCACACAAGCAGCTTTGCAACGGGGTCACCATCATTGCAGTCTCTCCTCGGTTTCATACCTAAAAGTCCATTTGAATCCAAATTCTCAGGTGGTGTCGCTCAGCTGCCCAGCAGCACAGTGAGTACAGCACGAACGTTTGGCCTCTGCTCCCACAGCAGAAGAGCCAGGATTGAAAGCTGGTGCTGGACCTGTTCAGCACACAATCCCCTTTACATTGGTGCCTCCATCGTTGCTTTCACTGCTAACACTCGTACAGGAAAAGCATTTGAATGGAATCAGTCCAGAGGCTGCTCTCTGCTGCGCAGCAACACAGTCAGCACAGAATGAACAGTGGCATCTGCTCACACGGCAGAAGGAGCAGCAGGGAAAGCTAGTGCTCTGCTTCTTCAGCACACAAGCAGCTTTGCAACGGGGTCACCATCATTGCAGTCTCTCCTCGGTTTCATACCTAAAAGTCCATTTGAATCCAAATTCTCAGGTGGTGTCTCTCAGCTGCCCAGCAGCACAGTTAGTACAGCACGAACGTTTGGCATCTGCTCCCACAGCAGAAGAGCCAGGATTGAAAGCTGGTGCTGGACCTGTTCAGCACACAATCACCTTTACATTGGTGCCTCCATCGTTGCTTTCACTGCTCACATTCATACAGGAAAAGCATTTGAATGGAATCAGTCCAGAGGCTGCTCTCTGCTACGCAGCAACACAGTCAGCACAGAATGAACAGTGGCATCTGCTCACACGGCAGAAGGAGCAGCAGGGAAAGCTAGTGCTCTGCTTCTTCAGCACACAAGCAGCTTTGCAACGGGGTCACCATCATTGCAGTCTCTCCTCGGTTTCATACCTAAAAGTCCATTTGAATCCAAATTCTCAGGTGGTGTCTCTCAGCTGCCCAGCAGCACAGTTAGTACAGCACGAACGTTTGGCATCTGCTCCCACAGCAGAAGAGCAAGGATTGAAAGCTGGTGCTGGACCTGTTCAGCACACAATCCCTTTTACATTGGTGCATTCATCGTTGCTTTCACTGCTCACTTTCATACAGGAAAAGCATTTGAATGGAATCAGTCCAGAGGCTGCTCTCTGCTGCGCAGCAACACAGTCAGCACAGAATGAACAGTGGCATCTGCTCACACGCCAGAAGGACCAGCAGGGAAAGCTAGTGCTCTGCTTCTTCAGCACAAAAGCAGCTTTGCAACGGGGTCACCATCATTGCAGTCTCTCCTCGGGTTCATACCTAAAAGTCCATTTGAATCCAAATTCTCAGGTGGTGTCGCTCAGCTGCCCAGCAGCACAGTGAGTACAGCACGAACGTTTGGCATCTGCTCCCACAGCAGAAGAGCCAGGATTGAAAGCTGGTGCTGGACCTGTTCAGCACACAATCCCCTTTACATTGGTGCATCCATCGTTGCTTTCACTGCTAACACACGTACAGGAAAAGCATTTGAATAGAATCCGTCCAGAGCCTGCTCCCTGCTGGCAGCAACACAGCACAGAATGAAGAGTGGCATCTGCTCACACGGCAGAAGGAGCAGCAGGGAAAGCTAGTGCTCTGCTTCTTCAGCACACAAGCAGCTTTGCAACGGGGTCACCATCATTGCAGTCTCTCCTCGGTTTCATACCTAAAAGTCCATTTGAATCCAAATTCTCAGGTGGTGTCTCTCAGCTGCCCAGCAGCACAGTTAGTACAGCACGAACGTTTGGCTTCTGCTCCGACAGCAGAAGAGCCAGGATTGAAAGCTGGTGCTGGACCTGTTCAGCACACAATCCCTTTTACATTGGTGCATTCATCGTTGCTTTCACTGCTCACTTTCACACAGGAAAAGCATTTGAATGGAATCAGTCCAGAGGCTGCTCTCTGCTGCGCAGCAACACAGTCAGCACAGAATGAACAGTGGCATCTGCTCACACGGCAGAAGGAGCAGCAGGGAAAGCTAGTGTTCTGCTTCTTCAGCACACAAGCAGCTTTGCAACGGGGTCACCATCATTGCAGTCTCTCCTCGGTTTCATACCTAAAAGTCCATTTGAATCCAAATTCTCAGGTGGTGTCTCTCAGCTGCCCAGCAGCACAGTTAGTACAGCACGAACGTTTGGCATCTGCTCCCACAGCAGAAGAGCAAGGATTGAAAGCTGGTGCTGGACCTGTTCAGCACACAATCACCTTTACATTGGTGCCTCCATCGTTGCTTTCACTGCTCACTTTCATACAGGAAAAGCATTTGAATGGAATCAGTCCAGATGCTGCTCTCTGCTGCGCAGCAACACAGTCAGCACAGAATGAACAGTGGCATCTGCTCACACGGCAGAAGGAGCAGCAGGGAAAGCTAGTGCTCTGCTTCTTCAGCACACAAGCAGCTTTGCAACGGGGTCACCATCATTGCAGTCTCTCCTCGGTTTCATACCTAAAAGTCCATTTGAATCCAAATTCTCAGGTGGTGTCTCTCAGCTGCCCAGCAGCACAGTTAGTACAGCACGAACGTTTGGCATCTGCTCCCACAGCAGAAGAGCAAGGATTGAAAGCTGGTGCTGGACCTGTTCAGCACACAATCCCTTTTACATTGGTGCATTCATCGTTGCTTTCACTGCTCACTTTCATACAGGAAAAGCATTTGAATGGAATCAGTCCAGAGGCTGCTCTCTGCTGCGCAGCAACACAGTCAGCACAGAATGAACAGTGGCATCTGCTCACACGCCAGAAGGACCAGCAGGGAAAGCTAGTGCTCTGCTTCTTCAGCACAAAAGCAGCTTTGCAACGGGGTCACCATCATTGCAGTCTCTCCTCGGGTTCATACCTAAAAGTCCATTTGAATCCAAATTCTCAGGTGGTGTCTCTCAGCTGCCCAGCAGCACAGTGAGTACAGCACGAACGTTTGGCATCTGCTCCCACAGCAGAAGAGCCAGGATTGAAAGCTGGTGCTGGACCTGTTCAGCACACAATCCCCTTTACATTGGTGCCTCCATCGTTGCTTTCACTGCTAACACTCATACAGGAAAAGCATTTGAATAGAATCCGTCCAGAGCCTGCTCCCTGCTGGCAGCAACACAGCACAGAATGAAGAGTGGCATCTGCTCACACGGCAGAAGGAGCAGCAGGGAAAGCTAGTGCTCTGCTTCTTCAGCACACAAGCAGCTTTGCAACGGGGTCACCATCATTGCAGTCTCTCATCGTTTTCATACCTAAAAGTCCATTTGAATCCAAATTCTCAGGTGGTGTCTCTCAGCTGCCCAGCAGCACAGTTAGTACAGCACGAACGTTTGGCCTCTGCTCCCACAGCAGAAGAGCCAGGATTGAAAGCTGGTGCTGGACCTGTTCAGCACACAATCACCTTTACATTGGTGCATCCATCGTTGCTTTCACTGCTCACTTTCATACAGGAAAAGCATTTGAATGGAATCAGTCTAGAGGCTGCTCTCTGCTGCGCAGCAACACAGTCAGCACAGAATGAACAGTGGCATCTGCTCACACGGCAGAAGGAGCAGCAGGGAAAGCTAGTGCTCTGCTTCTTCAGCACACAAGCAGCTTTGCAACGGGGTCACCATCATTGCAGTCTCTCCTCGGTTTCATACCTAAAAGTCCATTTGAATCCAAATTCTCAGGTGGTGTCGCTCAGCTGCCCAGCAGCACAGTGAGTACAGCACGAACGTTTGGCCTCTGCTCCCACAGCAGAAGAGCAAGGATTGAAAGCTGGTGCTGGACCTGTTCAGCACACAATCCCCTTTACATTGGTGCATCCATCGTTGCTTTCACTGCTAACACTCGTACAGGAAAAGCATTTGAATAGAATCAGTCCAGAGCCTGCTCCCTGCTGGCAGCAACACAGCACAGAATGAACAGGGGCATCTGCTCACACGGCAGAAGGAGCAGCAGGGAAAGCTAGTGCTGTGTCTCTTCAGCACACAAGCAGCTTTGCAACGGGGTCACCATCATTGCAGTCTCTCCTCGGGTTCATACCTAAAAGTCCATTTGAATCCAAATTCTCAGGTGGTGTCTCTCAGCTGCCCAGCAGCACAGTTAGTACAGCACGAACGTTTGGCCTCTGCTCCCACAGCAGAAGAGCCAGGATTGAAAGCTGGTGCTGGACCTGTTCAGCACACAATCACCTTTACATTGGTGCCTCCATTGTTGCTTTCACTGCTCACATTCATACAGGAAAAGCATTTGAATGGAATCAGTCCAGAGCCTGCTCTCTGCTGCGCAGCAACACAGTCAGCACAGAATGAACAGTGGCATCTGCTCACACGGCAGAAGGAGCAGCAGGGAAAGCTAGTGCTCTGCTTCTTCAGCACACAAGCAGCTTTGCAACGGGGTCACCATCATTGCAGTCTCTCCTCGGCTTCATACCTAAAAGTCCATTTGAATCCGAATTCTCAGGTGGTGTCGCTCAGCTGCCCAGCAGCACAGTGAGTACAGCACGAACGTTTGGCATCTGCTCCCACAGCAGAAGAGCCAGGATTGAAAGCTGGTGCTGGACATGTTCAGCACACAATCACCTTTACATTGTTGCCTCCATCGTTGCTTTCACTGCTAACACTCATACAGGAAAAGCATTTGAATAGAATCCGTCCAGAGCCTGCTCCCTGCTGGCAGCAACACAGCACAGAATGAACAGGGCATCTGCTCACACGGCAGAAGGACCAGCAGGGAAAGCTCGGGCTGTGTCTCTTCAGCACACAAGAAGCTTTGCAACGGGGTCACCATCATTGCAGTCTCTCCTCGGTTTCATACCTAAAAGTCCATTTGAATCCAAATTCTCAGGTGGTGTCTCTCAGCTGCCCAGCAGCACAGTTAGTACAGCACGAACGTTTGGCCTCTGCTCCCACAGCAGAAGAGCCAGGATTGAAAGCTGGTGCTGGACCTGTTCAGCACACAATCCCCTTTACATTGGTGCCTCCATCGTTGCTTTCACTGCTAACACTCATACAGGAAAAGCATTTGAATGGAATCAGTCCAGAGGCTGCTCTCTGCTGCGCAGCAACACAGTCAGCACAGAATGAACAGTGGCATCTGCTCACACGGCAGAAGGAGCAGCAGGGAAAGCTAGTGCTCTGCTTCTTCAGCACACAAGCAGCTTTGCAACGGGGTCACCATCATTGCAGTCTCTCCTCGGTTTCATACCTAAAAGTCCATTTGAATCCAAATTCTCAGGTGGTGTCTCTCAGCTGCCCAGCAGCACAGTTAGTACAGCACGAACGTTTGGCATCTGCTCCCACAGCAGAAGAGCCAGGATTGAAAGCTGGTGCTGGACCTGTTCAGCACACAATCACCTTTACATTGGTGCCTCCATCGTTGCTTTCACTGCTCACATTCATACAGGAAAAGCATTTGAATGGAATCAGTCCAGAGGCTGCTCTCTGCTACGCAGCAACACAGTCAGCACAGAATGAACAGTGGCATCTGCTCACACGGCAGAAGGAGCAGCAGGGAAAGCTAGTGCTCTGCTTCTTCAGCACACAAGCAGCTTTGCAACGGGGTCACCATCATTGCAGTCTCTCCTCGGTTTCATACCTAAAAGTCCATTTGAATCCAAATTCTCAGGTGGTGTCTCTCAGCTGCCCAGCAGCACAGTTAGTACAGCACGAACGTTTGGCATCTGCTCCCACAGCAGAAGAGCAAGGATTGAAAGCTGGTGCTGGACCTGTTCAGCACACAATCCCTTTTACATTGGTGCATTCATCGTTGCTTTCACTGCTCACTTTCATACAGGAAAAGCATTTGAATGGAATCAGTCCAGAGGCTGCTCTCTGCTGCGCAGCAACACAGTCAGCACAGAATGAACAGTGGCATCTGCTCACACGCCAGAAGGACCAGCAGGGAAAGCTAGTGCTCTGCTTCTTCAGCACAAAAGCAGCTTTGCAACGGGGTCACCATCATTGCAGTCTCTCCTCGGGTTCATACCTAAAAGTCCATTTGAATCCAAATTCTCAGGTGGTGTCGCTCAGCTGCCCAGCAGCACAGTGAGTACAGCACGAACGTTTGGCATCTGCTCCCACAGCAGAAGAGCCAGGATTGAAAGCTGGTGCTGGACCTGTTCAGCACACAATCCCCTTTACATTGGTGCATCCATCGTTGCTTTCACTGCTAACACACGTACAGGAAAAGCATTTGAATAGAATCCGTCCAGAGCCTGCTCCCTGCTGGCAGCAACACAGCACAGAATGAAGAGTGGCATCTGCTCACACGGCAGAAGGAGCAGCAGGGAAAGCTAGTGCTCTGCTTCTTCAGCACACAAGCAGCTTTGCAACGGGGTCACCATCATTGCAGTCTCTCCTCGGTTTCATACCTAAAAGTCCATTTGAATCCAAATTCTCAGGTGGTGTCTCTCAGCTGCCCAGCAGCACAGTTAGTACAGCACGAACGTTTGGCTTCTGCTCCGACAGCAGAAGAGCCAGGATTGAAAGCTGGTGCTGGACCTGTTCAGCACACAATCCCTTTTACATTGGTGCATTCATCGTTGCTTTCACTGCTCACTTTCACACAGGAAAAGCATTTGAATGGAATCAGTCCAGAGGCTGCTCTCTGCTGCGCAGCAACACAGTCAGCACAGAATGAACAGTGGCATCTGCTCACACGGCAGAAGGAGCAGCAGGGAAAGCTAGTGTTCTGCTTCTTCAGCACACAAGCAGCTTTGCAACGGGGTCACCATCATTGCAGTCTCTCCTCGGTTTCATACCTAAAAGTCCATTTGAATCCAAATTCTCAGGTGGTGTCTCTCAGCTGCCCAGCAGCACAGTTAGTACAGCACGAACGTTTGGCATCTGCTCCCACAGCAGAAGAGCAAGGATTGAAAGCTGGTGCTGGACCTGTTCAGCACACAATCACCTTTACATTGGTGCCTCCATCGTTGCTTTCACTGCTCACTTTCATACAGGAAAAGCATTTGAATGGAATCAGTCCAGATGCTGCTCTCTGCTGCGCAGCAACACAGTCAGCACAGAATGAACAGTGGCATCTGCTCACACGGCAGAAGGAGCAGCAGGGAAAGCTAGTGCTCTGCTTCTTCAGCACACAAGCAGCTTTGCAACGGGGTCACCATCATTGCAGTCTCTCCTCGGTTTCATACCTAAAAGTCCATTTGAATCCAAATTCTCAGGTGGTGTCTCTCAGCTGCCCAGCAGCACAGTTAGTACAGCACGAACGTTTGGCATCTGCTCCCACAGCAGAAGAGCAAGGATTGAAAGCTGGTGCTGGACCTGTTCAGCACACAATCCCTTTTACATTGGTGCATTCATCGTTGCTTTCACTGCTCACTTTCATACAGGAAAAGCATTTGAATGGAATCAGTCCAGAGGCTGCTCTCTGCTGCGCAGCAACACAGTCAGCACAGAATGAACAGTGGCATCTGCTCACACGCCAGAAGGACCAGCAGGGAAAGCTAGTGCTCTGCTTCTTCAGCACAAAAGCAGCTTTGCAACGGGGTCACCATCATTGCAGTCTCTCCTCGGGTTCATACCTAAAAGTCCATTTGAATCCAAATTCTCAGGTGGTGTCGCTCAGCTGCCCAGCAGCACAGTGAGTACAGCACGAACGTTTGGCATCTGCTCCCACAGCAGAAGAGCCAGGATTGAAAGCTGGTGCTGGACCTGTTCAGCACACAATCCCCTTTACATTGGTGCCTCCATCGTTGCTTTCACTGCTAACACTCATACAGGAAAAGCATTTGAATAGAATCCGTCCAGAGCCTGCTCCCTGCTGGCAGCAACACAGCACAGAATGAAGAGTGGCATCTGCTCACACGGCAGAAGGAGCAGCAGGGAAAGCTAGTGCTCTGCTTCTTCAGCACACAAGCAGCTTTGCAACGGGGTCACCATCATTGCAGTCTCTCCTCGTTTTCATACCTAAAAGTCCATTTGAATCCAAATTCTCAGGTGGTGTCTCTCAGCTGCCCAGCAGCACAGTTAGTACAGCACGAACGTTTGGCCTCTGCTCCCACAGCAGAAGAGCCAGGATTGAAAGCTGGTGCTGGACCTGTTCAGCACACAATCACCTTTACATTGGTGCATCCATCGTTGCTTTCACTGCTCACTTTCATACAGGAAAAAGCATTTGAATGGAATCAGTCCAGAGGCTGCTCTCTGCTGCGCAGCAACACAGTCAGCACAGAATGAACAGTGGCATCTGCTCACACGGCAGAAGGAGCAGCAGGGAAAGCTAGTGCTCTGCTTCTTCAGCACACAAGCAGCTTTGCAACGGGGTCACCATCATTGCAGTCTCTCCTCGGTTTCCTACCTAAAAGTCCATTTGAATCCAAATTCTCAGGTGGTGTCTCTCAGCTGCCCAGCAGCACAGTTAGTACAGCACGAACGTTTGGCTTCTGCTCCGACAGCAGAAGAGCCAGGATTGAAAGCTGGTGCTGGACCTGTTCAGCACACAATCCCTTTTACATTGGTGCATTCATCGTTGCTTTCACTGCTCACTTTCACACAGGAAAAGCATTTGAATGGAATCAGTCCAGAGGCTGCTCTCTGCTGCGCAGCAACACAGTCAGCACAGAATGAACAGTGGCATCTGCTCACACGGCAGAAGGAGCAGCAGGGAAAGCTAGTGCTCTGCTTCTTCAGCACACAAGCAGCTTTGCAACGGGGTCACCATCATTGCAGTCTCTCCTCGGTTTCATACCTAAAAGTCCATTTGAATCCAAATTCTCAGGTGGTGTCTCTCAGCTGCCCAGCAGCACAGTTAGTACAGCACGAACGTTTGGCATCTGCTCCCACAGCAGAAGAGCAAGGATTGAAAGCTGGTGCTGGACCTGTTCAGCACACAATCCCCTTTACATTGGTGCCTCCATCGTTGCTTTCACTGCTAACACTCATACAGGAAAAGCATTTGAATAGAATCCGTCCAGAGCCTGCTCCCTGCTGGCAGCAACACAGCACAGAATGAAGAGTGGCATCTGCTCACACGGCAGAAGGAGCAGCAGGGAAAGCTAGTGCTCTGCTTCTTCAGCACACAAGCAGCTTTGCAACGGGTCACCATCATTGCAGTCTCTCCTCGGTTTCATACCTAAAAGTCCATTTGAATCCAAATTCTCAGGTGGTGTCTCTCAGCTGCCCAGCAGCACAGTTAGTACAGCACGAACGTTTGGCATCTGCTCCCACAGCAGAAGAGCAAGGATTGAAAGCTGGTGCTGGACCTGTTCAGCACACAATCACCTTTACATTGGTGCATCCATCGTTGCTTTCACTGCTCACTTTCATACAGGAAAAGCATTTGAATGGAATCAGTCCAGATGCTGCTCTCTGCTGCGCAGCAACACAGTCAGCACAGAATGAACAGTGGCATCTGCTCACACGGCAGAAGGAGCAGCAGGGAAAGCTAGTGCTCTGCTTCTTCAGCACACAAGCAGCTTTGCAACGGGGTCACCATCATTGCAGTCTCTCCTCGGTTTCATACCTAAAAGTCCATTTGAATCCAAATTCTCAGGTGGTGTCTCTCAGCTGCCCAGCAGCACAGTTAGTACAGCACGAACGTTTGGCATCTGCTCCCACAGCAGAAGAGCAAGGATTGAAAGCTGGTGCTGGACCTGTTCAGCACACAATCCCTTTTACATTGGTGCATTCATCGTTGCTTTCACTGCTCACTTTCATACAGGAAAAGCATTTGAATGGAATCAGTCCAGAGGCTGCTCTCTGCTGCGCAGCAACACAGTCAGCACAGAATGAACAGTGGCATCTGCTCACACGCCAGAAGGACCAGCAGGGAAAGCTAGTGCTCTGCTTCTTCAGCACAAAAGCAGCTTTGCAACGGGGTCACCATCATTGCAGTCTCTCCTCGGGTTCATACCTAAAAGTCCATTTGAATCCAAATTCTCAGGTGGTGTCGCTCAGCTGCCCAGCAGCACAGTGAGTACAGCACGAACGTTTGGCATCTGCTCCCACAGCAGAAGAGCCAGGATTGAAAGCTGGTGCTGGACCTGTTCAGCACACAATCCCCTTTACATTGGTGCCTCCATCGTTGCTTTCACTGCTAACACTCATACAGGAAAAGCATTTGAATAGAATCCGTCCAGAGCCTGCTCCCTGCTGGCAGCAACACAGCACAGAATGAAGAGTGGCATCTGCTCACACGGCAGAAGGAGCAGCAGGGAAAGCTAGTGCTCTGCTTCTTCAGCACACAAGCAGCTTTGCAACGGGGTCACCATCATTGCAGTCTCTCCTCGTTTTCATACCTAAAAGTCCATTTGAATCCAAATTCTCAGGTGGTGTCTCTCAGCTGCCCAGCAGCACAGTTAGTACAGCACGAACGTTTGGCCTCTGCTCCCACAGCAGAAGAGCCAGGATTGAAAGCTGGTGCTGGACCTGTTCAGCACACAATCCCTTTTACATTGGTGCATTCATCGTTGCTTTCACTGCTCACTTTCACACAGGAAAAGCATTTGAATGGAATCAGTCCAGAGGCTGCTCTCTGCTGCGCAGCAACACAGTCAGCACAGAATGAACAGTGGCATCTGCTCACACGGCAGAAGGAGCAGCAGGGAAAGCTAGTGCTCTGCTTCTTCAGCACACAAGCAGCTTTGCAACGGGGTCACCATCATTGCAGTCTCTCCTCGGTTTCATACCTAAAAGTCCATTTGAATCCAAATTCTCAGGTGGTGTCTCTCAGCTGCCCAGCAGCACAGTTAGTACAGCACGAACGTTTGGCATCTGCTCCCACAGCAGAAGAGCAAGGATTGAAAGCTGGTGCTGGACCTGTTCAGCACACAATCCCCTTTACATTGGTGCTTCCATCGTTGCTTTCACTGCTAACACTCATACAGGAAAAGCATTTGAATAGAATCCGTCCAGAGCCTGCTCCCTGCTGGCAGCAACACAGCACAGAATGAAGAGTGGCATCTGCTCACACGGCAGAAGGAGCAGCAGGGAAAGCTAGTGCTCTGCTTCTTCAGCACACAAGCAGCTTTGCAACGGGGTCACCATCATTGCAGTCTCTCCTCGTTTTCATACCTAAAAGTCCATTTGAATCCAAATTCTCAGGTGGTGTCTCTCAGCTGCCCAGCAGCACAGTTAGTACAGCACGAACGTTTGGCATCTGCTCCCACAGCAGAAGAGCCAGGATTGAAAGCTGGTGCTGGACCTGTTCAGCACACAATCACCTTTACATTGGTGCATCCATCGTTGCTTTCACTGCTCACTTTCATACAGGAAAAAGCATTTGAATGGAATCAGTCCAGAGGCTGCTCTCTGCTGCGCAGCAACACAGTCAGCACAGAATGAACAGTGGCATCTGCTCACACGGCAGAAGGAGCAGCAGGGAAAGCTAGTGCTCTGCTTCTTCAGCACACAAGCAGCTTTGCAACGGGGTCACCATCATTGCAGTCTCTCCTCGGTTTCATACCTAAAAGTCCATTTGAATCCAAATTCTCAGGTGGTGTCTCTCAGCTGCCCAGCAGCACAGTTAGTACAGCACGAACGTTTGGCTTCTGCTCCGACAGCAGAAGAGCCAGGATTGAAAGCTGGTGCTGGACCTGTTCAGCACACAATCCCTTTTACATTGGTGCATTCATCGTTGCTTTCACTGCTCACTTTCACACAGGAAAAGCATTTGAATGGAATCAGTCCAGAGGCTGCTCTCTGCTGCGCAGCAACACAGTCAGCACAGAATGAAGAGTGGCATCTGCTCACACGGCAGAAGGAGCAGCAGGGAAAGCTAGTGCTCTGCTTCTTCAGCACACAAGCAGCTTTGCAACGGGGTCACCATCATTGCAGTCTCTCCTCGGTTTCATACCTAAAAGTCCATTTGAATCCAAATTCTCAGGTGGTGTCTCTCAGCTGCCCAGCAGCACAGTTAGTACAGCACGAACGTTTGGCATCTGCTCCCACAGCAGAAGAGCAAGGATTGAAAGCTGGTGCTGGACCTGTTCAGCACACAATCACCTTTACATTGGTGCATCCATCGTTGCTTTCACTGCTCACTTTCATACAGGAAAAGCATTTGAATGGAATCAGTCCAGATGCTGCTCTCTGCTGCGCAGCAACACAGTCAGCACAGAATGAACAGTGGCATCTGCTCACACGGCAGAAGGAGCAGCAGGGAAAGCTAGTGCTCTGCTTCTTCAGCACACAAGCAGCTTTGCAACGGGGTCACCATCATTGCAGTCTCTCCTCGGTTTCATACCTAAAAGTCCATTTGAATCCAAATTCTCAGGTGGTGTCTCTCAGCTGCCCAGCAGCACAGTTAGTACAGCACGAACGTTTGGCATCTGCTCCCACAGCAGAAGAGCAAGGATTGAAAGCTGGTGCTGGACCTGTTCAGCACACAATCCCTTTTACATTGGTGCATTCATCGTTGCTTTCACTGCTCACTTTCATACAGGAAAAGCATTTGAATGGAATCAGTCCAGAGGCTGCTCTCTGCTGCGCAGCAACACAGTCAGCACAGAATGAACAGTGGCATCTGCTCACACGGCAGAAGGAGCAGCAGGGAAAGCTAGTGCTCTGCTTCTTCAGCACACAAGCAGCTTTGCAACGGGGTCACCATCATTGCAGTCTCTCCTCGGTTTCATACCTAAAAGTCCATTTGAATCCAAATTCTCAGGTGGTGTCTCTCAGCTGCCCAGCAGCACAGTTAGTACAGCATGAACGTTTGGCATCTGCTCCCACAGCAGAAGAGCAAGGATTGAAAGCTGGTGCTGGACCTGTTCAGCACACAATCACCTTTACATTGGTGCATCCATCGTTGCTTTCACTGCTCACTTTCATACAGGAAAAGCATTTGAATGGAATCAGTCCAGATGCTGCTCTCTGCTGCGCAGCAACACAGTCAGCACAGAATGAACAGTGGCATCTGCTCACACGGCAGAAGGAGCAGCAGGGAAAGCTAGTGCTCTGCTTCTTCAGCACACAAGCAGCTTTGCAACGGGGTCACCATCATTGCAGTCTCTCCTCGGTTTCATACCTAAAAGTCCATTTGAATCCAAATTCTCAGGTGGTGTCTCTCAGCTGCCCAGCAGCACAGTTAGTACAGCACGAACGTTTGGCATCTGCTCCCACAGCAGAAGAGCAAGGATTGAAAGCTTGTGCTGGACCTGTTCAGCACACAATCCCTTTTACATTGGTGCATTCATCGTTGCTTTCACTGCTCACTTTCATACAGGAAAAGCATTTGAATGGAATCAGTCCAGAGGCTGCTCTCTGCTGCGCAGCAACACAGTCAGCACAGAATGAACAGTGGCATCTGCTCACACGCCAGAAGGACCAGCAGGGAAAGCTAGTGCTCTGCTTCTTCAGCACACAAGCAGCTTTGCAACGGGGTCACCATCATTGCAGTCTCTCCTCGGGTTCATACCTAAAAGTCCATTTGAATCCAAATTCTCAGGTGGTGTCGCTCAGCTGCCCAGCAGCACAGTGAGTACAGCACGAACGTTTGGCATCTGCTCCCACAGCAGAAGAGCCAGGATTGAAAGCTGGTGCTGGACCTGTTCAGCACACAATCCCCTTTACATTGGTGCCTCCATCGTTGCTTTCACTGCTAACACTCATACAGGAAAAGCATTTGAATAGAATCCGTCCAGAGCCTGCTCCCTGCTGGCAGCAACACAGCACAGAATGAAGAGTGGCATCTGCTCACACGGCAGAAGGAGCAGCAGGGAAAGCTAGTGCTCTGCTTCTTCAGCACACAAGCAGCTTTGCAACGGGGTCACCATCATTGCAGTCTCTCCTCGTTTTCATACCTAAAAGTGGATTTGAATCCAAATTCTCAGGTGGTGTCTCTCAGCTGCCCAGCAGCACAGTTAGTACAGCACGAACGTTTGGCCTCTGCTCCCACAGCAGAAGAGCCAGGATTGAAAGCTGGTGCTGGACCTGTTCAGCACACAATCACCTTTACATTGGTGCATCCATCGTTGCTTTCACTGCTCACTTTCATACAGGAAAAAGCATTTGAATGGAATCAGTCCAGAGGCTGCTCTCTGCTGCGCAGCAACACAGTCAGCACAGAATGAACAGTGGCATCTGCTCACACGGCAGAAGGAGCAGCAGGGAAAGCTAGTGCTCTGCTTCTTCAGCACACAAGCAGCTTTGCAACGGGGTCACCATCATTGCAGTCTCTCCTCGGTTTCATACCTAAAAGTCCATTTGAATCCAAATTCTCAGGTGGTGTCTCTCAGCTGCCCAGCAGCACAGTTAGTACAGCACGAACGTTTGGCTTCTGCTCCCACAGCAGAAGAGCCAGGATTGAAAGCTGGTGCTGGACCTGTTCAGCACACAATCCCTTTTACATTGGTGCATTCATCGTTGCTTTCACTGCTCACTTTCATACAGGAAAAGCATTTGAATGGAATCAGTCCAGATGCTGCTCTCTGCTGCGCAGCAACACAGTCAGCACAGAATGAACAGTGGCATCTGCTCACACGGCAGAAGGAGCAGCAGGGAAAGCTAGTGCTCTGCTTCTTCAGCACACAAGCAGCTTTGCAACGGGGTCACCATCATTGCAGTCTCTCCTCGGTTTCATACCTAAAAGTCCATTTGAATCCAAATTCTCAGGTGGTGTCTCTCAGCTGCCCAGCAGCACAGTTAGTACAGCACGAACGTTTGGCTTCTGCTCCCACAGCAGAAGAGCCAGGATTTAAAGCTGGTGCTGGACCTGTTCAGCACACAATCCCTTTTACATTGGTGCATTCATCGTTGCTTTCACTGCTCACTTTCATACAGGAAAAGCATTTGAATGGAATCAGTCCAGAGGCTGCTCTCTGCTGCGCAGCAACACAGCACAGAATGAACAGTGGCATCTGCTCACACGGCAGAAGGAGCAGCAGGGAAAGCTAGTGCTCTGCTTCTTCAGCACACAAGCAGCTTTGCAACGGGGTCACCATCATTGCAGTCTCTCCTCGGGTTCATACCTAAAAGTCCATTTGAATGCAAATTCTCAGGTGGTGTCTCTCAGCTGCCCAGCAGCACAGTTAGTACAGCACGAACGTTTGGCCTCTGCTCCCACAGCAGAAGAGCCAGGATTGAAAGCTGGTGCTGGACCTGTTCAGCACACAATCACCTTTACATTGGTGCATCCATCGTTGCTTTCACTGCTCACTTTCATACAGGAAAAGCATTTGAATGGAATCAGTCCAGATGCTGCTCTCTGCTGCGCAGCAACACAGTCAGCACAGAATGAACAGTGGCATCTGCTCACACGGCAGAAGGAGCAGCAGGGAAAGCTAGTGCTCTGCTTCTTCAGCACACAAGCAGCTTTGCAACGGGGTCACCATCATTGCAGTCTCTCCTCGGGTTCATACCTAAAAGTCCATTTGAATCCAAATTCTCAGGTGGTGTCTCTCAGCTGCCCAGCAGCACAGTTAGTACAGCACGAACGTTTGGCCTCTGCTCCCACAGCAGAAGAGCAAGGATTGAAAGCTGGTGCTGGACCTGTTCCGCACACAATCCCCTTTACATTAGTGCATCCATCGTTGCTTTCACTGCTAACACTCCTACAGGAAAAGCATTTGAATAGAATCAGTCCAGAGCCTGCTCCCTGCTGGCAGCAACACAGCACAGAATGAACAGGGGCATCTGCTCACACGCCAGAAGGAGCAGCAGGGAAAGCTAGTGCTGTGTCTCTTCAGCACACAAGCAGCTTTGCAACGGGGTCACCATCATTGCAGTCTCTCCTCGGGTTCATACCTAAAAGTCCATTTGAATCCAAATTCTCAGGTGGTGTCTCTCAGCTGCCCAGCAGCACAGTTAGTACAGCACGAACGTTTGGCCTCTGCTCCCACAGCAGAAGAGCCAGGATTGAAAGCTGGTGCTGGACCTGTTCAGCACACAATCACCTTTACATTGGTGCATCCATCGTTGCTTTCACTGCTCACTTTCATACAGGAAAAGCATTTGAATGGAATCAGTCCAGATGCTGCTCTCTGCTGCGCAGCAACACAGTCAGCACAGAATGAACAGTGGCATCTGCTCACACGGCAGAAGGAGCAGCAGGGAAAGCTAGTGCTCTGCTTCTTCAGCACACAAGCAGCTTTGCAACGGGGTCACCATCATTGCAGTCTCTCCTCGGTTTCATACCTAAAAGTCCATTTGAATCCAAATTCTCAGGTGGTGTCTCTCAGCTGCCCAGCAGCACAGTTAATACAGCACGAACGTTTGGCATCTGCTCCCACAGCAGAAGAGCAAGGATTGAAAGCTGGTGCTGGACCTGTTCAGCACACAATCCCCTTTACATTGGTGCATCCATCGTTGCTTTCACTGCTAACACTCGTACAGGAAAAGCATTTGAATAGAATCAGTCCAGAGCCTGCTCCCTGCTGGCAGCAACACAGCACAGAATGAACAGGGGCATCTGCTCACACGGCAGAAGGACCAGCAGGGAAAGCTCGGGCTGTGTCTCTTCAGCACACAAGAAGCTTTGCAACGGGGTCACCATCATTGCAGTCTCTCCTCGGTTTCATACCTAAAAGTCCATTTGAATCCAAATTCTCAGGTGGTGTCTCTCAGCTGCCCAGCAGCACAGTTAGTACAGCACGAACGTTTGGCTTCTGCTCCGACAGCAGAAGAGCCAGGATTGAAAGCTGGTGCTGGACCTGTTCAGCACACAATCCCTTTTACATTGGTGCATTCATCGTTGCTTTCACTGCTCACTTTCATACAGGAAAAGCATTTGAATGGAATCAGTCCAGAGGCTGCTCTCTGCTGCGCAGGAACACAGTCAGCACAGAATGAACAGTGGCATCTGCTCACACGGCAGAAGGAGCAGCAGGGAAAGCTAGTGCTCTGCTTCTTCAGCACACAAGCAGCTTTGCAACGGGGTCACCATCATTGCAGTCTCTCCTCGGTTTCATACCTAAAAGTCCATTTGAATCCAAATTCTCAGGTGGTGTCTCTCAGCTGCCCAGCAGCACAGTTAGTACAGCACGAACGTTTGGCATCTGCTCCCACAGCAGAAGAGCAAGGATTGAAAGCTGGTGCTGGACCTGTTCAGCACACAATCACCTTTACATTGGTGCATCCATCGTTGCTTTCACTGCTCACTTTCATACAGGAAAAGCATTTGAATGGAATCAGTCCAGATGCTGCTCTCTGCTGCGCAGCAACACAGTCAGCACAGAATGAACAGTGGCATCTGCTCACACGGCAGAAGGAGCAGCAGGGAAAGCTAGTGCTCTGCTTCTTCAGCACACAAGCAGCTTTGCAACGGGGTCACCATCATTGCAGTCTCTCCTCGGTTTCATACCTAAAAGTCCATTTGAATCCAAATTCTCAGGTGGTGTCTCTCAGCTGCCCAGCAGCACAGTTAGTACAGCACGAACGTTTGGCATCTGCTCCCACAGCAGAAGAGCAAGGATTGAAAGCTGGTGCTGGACCTGTTCAGCACACAATCCCTTTTACATTGGTGCATTCATCGTTGCTTTCACTGCTCACTTTCATACAGGAAAAGCATTTGAATGGAATCAGTCCAGAGGCTGCTCTCTGCTGCGCAGCAACACAGTCAGCACAGAATGAACAGTGGCATCTGCTCACACGCCAGAAGGACCAGCAGGGAAAGCTAGTGCTCTGCTTCTTCAGCACAAAAGCAGCTTTGCAACGGGGTCACCATCATTGCAGTCTCTCCTCGGGTTCATACTAAAAGTCCATTTGAATCCAAATTCTCAGGTGGTGTCGCTCAGCTGCCCAGCAGCACAGTGAGTACAGCACGAACGTTTGGCATATGCTCCCACAGCAGAAGAGCCAGGATTGAAAGCTGGTGCTGGACCTGTTCAGCACACAATCCCCTTTACATTGGTGCCTCCATCGTTGCTTTCACTGCTAACACTCATACAGGAAAAGCATTTGAATAGAATCCGTCCAGAGCCTGCTCCCTGCTGGCAGA